>NC_035442.2:36048962-36648962 GCF_002127325.2 Helianthus annuus
ATATACTATACCACTCGATATGCTATACGATTATATTATACTACTCGATATACTATACGCGATCGATATGTACGAACAACACGCGAGCTTTGAATGATAGGTTTTTGTATTCTGACCGCCACTGTGATTAAATAGGAATGTGCTTCTATGTATACGTGTCTCTGTGCTCTACGTGCCTACGTGCTTATGTGCTTCTGTGAATACGTGCATCTGTGGTTATGTGCCTATGTGTTTATGTGATGCGTGTTTCGACGTGTTCCTAAGATTTAGTTAGAAGTAGACGTGTGAGGTGAGATTCAATCATGTTGTGTTGAGTCCTGTGACGATGTCTGTTGCAGACAATGTCGTCTGGATCCCGAACCCCTCTTACTCACCAAGAAAAGAGAGACAAGCGTCTCGCTGCTATCATTGCCAAGAGTGTGGCAAAGGCTGTAAGCGAGGTGTATGAAAACGTCAGCAAATCGTCTGAGGAGTCGTGAACTGAAGCTCCTAAAGATGCTAACAAGACCGTTTTCAGCTTCAAACAGTTTAAGGCATGCGGACCAAAAGAGTTTACCGGAGAAGATGGCCCTACCGCCATGTTTCAATGGTTTGATTCAGTTGAAGTCACTCCGCGCCAAAGCGGTTGTCCTGAAAATCTCCGTACCCTCAATGCGACCGGCGTCTTCCAGTCCCGAGCTCTAGACTGGTGGACGGCCGAACGAAACAAACGCGGGAATGATGCAGCTTATGAGCTGACTTGGGAAGAGCTGAAGACCATTATGATGGACGAATTCTGCCCTCCCCATGAACGCCAAAAGCTGGAGGACGAGTTTTGGAACATCAAGCAGAAGGACGGAGACAACGCTGCTTTAACTGCTCGTTTCAAGCAGCTTAGCATTATCTGTCCCGATCAAGTCAAGACGCCAGACATGGCAATCAAGAAGTACATTCGAGCTCTACCTGATTGCGTTGCCGACTTTGTTCACGCCGCCAAGACATCATCAATTAAGGAGACCTACTTGCTT
Organism: Helianthus annuus; assembly: GCF_002127325.2. Taxonomy (NCBI): domain Eukaryota; kingdom Viridiplantae; phylum Streptophyta; class Magnoliopsida; order Asterales; family Asteraceae; genus Helianthus; species Helianthus annuus. Next base: position 36,049,970 of record NC_035442.2, read on the forward strand.
GCCGCCGAGATCAATGATAAGCGGGTAAAGTCTGGTTTCTAGGATAAGCCATCCAAGTCTTTGCATCAAGCTACCACTGCACCAACCACCGACTCCACTGCTCAACCCTCCAAGTCATCACGCCGAAAGAAGAAGCACAACAACAACAGCTCCAGCAACAAGAACTGTGCTGTCACAACAACTACTGCTCCTCTGTAAGCCGTACAGGCTCAACTGCAGTCTCATCACCGACCAGCTCCAGTACTGCACCGCCAGCAAAACATGCATACACAGGTCCCCACCCGCTCTGCCCGACATGCTCATATCATCAACCGGTGGGAATCGCCTGTCGTTTCTGCGCTCACTGCAACCTCTACGGTCATTTCACTGCGAGTTGTCGCTATGGTCCCCATAACACCGCAGCTCCTGCCGCCGCTCATCAAGCTCTACTCCTAGCCCCTCAAGGCCAACCCGCAGCTCAAGCACCCGCGGTCAATGCTCGAGTCTGCTTTGCATGTGGTGACCCTAACCACTTTGCAAACATGTGCCCGAATAGGGTAGTGAAACAAGAGCCCCAACAGCAGCAGCAGCAGCCTCGGCAGCAGCAACAAGCAGCCCGTGCCAGAACCTTCAACATCAACGCCCGCCAAGCCCAGGCTGACAACAACGTGGTTAATGGTACGTTCCTTGTGAATGGTATTTATGCATCATGTTTGTTTGATACTGGAGCCGATAACTGCTTTGTGTCGTTTGAATTCGAGATGCTCCTTAGTCGTAAGCGTTCTTATCTTCCCTCGTCATTAGAAGTCGAAGTCGCTACTGGAAGAACTATCACCGTTAATTCTGTTCTTCGTGATTGTACTCTCGAGCTCAATAATCACATCTTCCCAATCGACCTTATTCCGATGCAACTCGGAAGCTTCGACATCATAGTAGGCATGGACTTTCTTCGCGAAAACCATGCTGAAGTTGTGTGTTTTGATAAAATGATTCGATTCTCGCTCACGAATGGTGATCTATTATGTGTGTACGGTGAAACAGCTTCGAAAGGTCTCAAGCTCATGTCGTGCATCCAAGCTAGCAAGTATCTCCGCAAGGAATACCGAGCTTTCTTGGCCAACATTGTAGTAGCGGAGAAGGAGAAGAAAAGGAAGGCCGAAGTCAAAGACGTTCCAGTGGTTCGTGAATTTCCTCAGGTGTTCCCTGATGATCTTCCCGAATTACCGCCAAGTCGTGATATCGACTTTCGTATCTACCTTATTCCCGGAGCTAACCCTGTAGCCAAAGCTCCTTATCGACTCGCTCCATCCGAAATGCGGGAACTTTCGAACCAGCTCCAGGAGTTACTTGAAAAAGGCTTTATTCGCCCGAGCACCTCTCCTTGGGGCGCGCCAGTCCTTTTCGTTAAAAAGAAGGATGGGTCGTTCAGGATGTGCATCGACTATTGGGAGTTGAATAAGCTGACCATCAAGAATCGTTACCCTTTGTCTCGAATCGATGACTTGTTTGATCAGCTGCAAGGTGCAAAGTGTTTCTCGAAGATCGATCTACGTTCAGGCTATCATCAATTGCGCATTCAAGAGGAAGACATCCCCAAAACCACTTTTCGCACTCGATACGGCCACTACGAGTTCGTTGTTATGCCTTTTGGCTTAACCAACGCACCCGCGGTTTTCATGGATCTGATGAATCGCGTGTGTAAGCCATTTCTTGACCGTTTCGTCATCGTGTTCATCGATGATGTCTTGATCTATTCCAAATCGAAAGCCAAACACGCGCAACATCTACATTTGGTTCTCGAGTTACTTCAGGGAAATCAACTCTACGCCAAGTTCTCCAAGTGCGAATTCTGGCTGGAGGAGGTTCAGTTTCTGGGTCACATCGTTAATAGTCAAGGTATTCATGTCGATCCCGCGAATATCGTTGTGCCGCTTACCGCCCTTACTCATAAAGACAAGCCTTTTGTTTGGGGAACTGAACAAGAGTCTGCTTTTCAAACCCTTAAGCACATGCTTTGCAACGCTCCTATTCTCACGTTGCCAGACGGAAACAACGATTTCATTGTCTATTGTGATGCTTCCAACCTTGGTCTTGGCTGTGTTCTCATGCAACGGGACAAGGTCATAGCTTACACATCTCGTCAGCTCAAATCCATGAGAAGAACTATACAACCCATGATCTCGAGCTAGGCACAATTGTTTTTGCATTGAAGATTTGGCGACACTACCTGTATGGTACCAAGTGTACGATCTTCACCGATCACAGGAGTTTGCAACACATCTTTAATCAGAAGGAACTTAACATACGTCAACGCCGATGGGTAGAACTCTTCAACGATTACGACTGTGAGATTCGTTACCACCCGGGGCAAAGAAAATGTTGTTGCCGATGCGCTCAGCAGACGGAGTTATTTGCTCAGTATTCGCAATACCCAAGCCCAGCATAATCTCGAAACCCTCATCCGTGAAGCCCAGCATGCTTGTTTTAACGAACGCACTTTGAAGAAAGAGAGAATCTATCACGATGGAGCTCAGCTTGTAAGCATGGCAAATGGGATTTTCTATTACCTGGACCGAATTTGGATCCCTAAGCGGACAGATTTGCGAAAGATTATAATGGACGAAGCCCACAAATCCCGATACTCTATTCATCCCGGTGCCGATAAAATGTACCAGAATCTTCGCTACAAGTACTGGTGGCCGGGTATGAAACGGGATATCGTTCTCTATGTTGGAAGTTGCCTAACTTGTGCAAGAGTTAAGGCCGAACATCAGAGACCTTCTGGCTTACTCGAACAACCTCCAATCCCTATATGGAAGTGGGAGAGTATAGCTATGGATTTCATAACCAAACTTCCGCCTACGCCATCAGGTCACGACAACATTTGGGTTATAGTTGACCGTCTGACCAAATCAGCCCACTTTTTGCCAATACAGGAAGACTACAAGGTAGAACGACTAGCCCGAATCTACACCGACGAGATCATTTGTAATCATGGTACGCCTCGTGACATCATTTCAGACCGTGACGCTCGGTTTACTTCATGATTGTGGGAAACGTTTCAAGCAGCTCTTGGTACGTCGCTTAATCTGAGTATCGCATTCCACCCTCAAACCGACGGACAGACTGAAAGAACGATCCGTACTCTTGAAGACATGCTCCGTGCGTGTGTCATAGACTTCGGTGGTAGTTGGAACAAATGCCTACCGTTAGTCGAATTCTCGTACAACAACAGCTATCATGCCAGCATACAAATGGCACCATTCGAGGCCTTATATGGAAGAAGATGTCGTTCGCCTATTGTGTGGTACGAGATCGGTCATTCGCAATTAACCGGTCCCGAGTTACTACAAGAAACGACTGACAAAATCCTCCAGATTCGAGACAACTTGTCGAAAGCCAGGGATCGACAGAAAAGTTACGCCGATAGAAGACGCAAGCCCCTTGAATTTGACGTTGGCGACTACGTACTCCTAAAGGTATCACTTTGGAAGGGTGTGGTCAAATTCGGCAAGAAAGGGAAACTAGCGCCTCGATATGTTGCACCTTTTAAGATTCTGGAAAGGATCGGAAAGGTCGCCTACAGACTCGAACTACCGGAGGAACTTAGTAACGTCCACCCGACTTTCCATGTGGCAAACCTCCAAAAATGCCTAGCTGATCATGATCTGATTGTACCTCTCGACGACCTTCAGGTCAACGAAACGCTACACTTCGTGGAAAAGCCCGTCGAAATCATGGATCGCCAAACCAAGCAACTCAGACGCTCGCGCATCCCTATCGTGAAAGTCCGATGGGAAGGCAAACGAGGCGCGGAGTTCACTTGGGAACTCAAAAGCGACATGAAGGCTAAGTACCCGCAGTTGTTCAAATGAAGATCTGAAGCGAGAAATTGGTAATATCATTCATGGTGCTGTACAGCTTCGAGCCTAATTTCGGGACGAAATTCCCTAAACAAGGGGAGGCTGTAACACCCCGTGTTTTCGAATGTCAAAGTCAAAGTCAAAGTCCAAATCAACTTTAACTTCTTTGACTGTAATTAGTCTATTTTATGTTTTATTTGTATTATGTGGAGTAAGTGTTGTTAATCAAAAAGGAATCAAAGTAATCGAATGTTTAATCGACGCGAAACGATTTACGACTGTGAATAGTAGGAAGTAACAATGCGATAAAGTTAATCAATCAATAATCAAGCTAATCGAATCATCAATCGAACTCGAAACTCGAACTATGCGAATTTGGTGTTATATTACGTGTGTGTGTGCCTTATGTGTCACATGTGCGTGTTTACTTTATGTTTTGTATGGTAATCAATCAAATCAATCGAATCGAAACTCGAAACTCAATCGACCTCAATCGAAATCGAATTATGACGAATGGTAGCGTAAGGATAGTGTGAAATATAGATGCTTGTATGTAGATATAGTGGTTGGGATTAAAAGTAATTTGAATAGGAAACTCTATCGTATTCGTATCGTCTTCAATCGAAATCGAAATATCAGAAATCGTCGCACTGAACGTTCGAACTAGGCTGTTGATCGATTAGGCTGTCAGCCGATCGAACAGACCAGCCGATCGGACGGACTGTCCGATCGAGCAGGCTGTCCGATCGGGATGCCTGGCCGATCGGCCAGAACTTCCCCCTTTTGGAAGCCTATAAATAGAACTTCCTCCTTCTTTTCTCATATTTCTTCCGATTTCGGTAAGTTTTCATCCTAAATCTTGTACTTTCTTGATCAATACACACTCCTACACCTTTCTATCTTTCAAATCTTGATTTCTAACCGTGAAATCATCAAGATCTAAGCATTCTAGGATGATGTCATCATGGTGTTCTTCAAGAACTTCATGTTTTGGCCCCATTCCACCAAGAATCACTTGGATCTAGCCAATTTCCATATAAACAAACTAAGATCAATCACAGATCTAAACATTTACATGGTGTGAAGGATTGAAAGAAGGATTTCCAACTTTCTTTCAACTCTTTTACACTCAATACCTTCAAACCGGTAGAAACGAAGCTTGAGCCAACTCACCAATCATTCTAATGGTCGTGTGGTTTAAGATTCGGATTCTATCTACGAGGTTCACCGATTTCGAGTTAAACGTTGAACTCCCGTTCCGAACCGTTCACCGGCCGGACTTGGGTGATTCCTGTCCGAGCAGGGGAAACATGTAAGAACGAAGGTTCCATGGTTCAGCTTGTTGTCAAAATACCTTGATATAACATCAAATAATCAGAACAACCAAGTGTTAGACGAACAGGCCGACCAGGTCAGGATGCTGACCGATCGAACAGGCTGTTCGAACGAACAACCCAGCCGATCGGACATGTCAGCCGATCGACCAGGCCAGCCGATCGGCTAGCATATGGTCCCACACTTTGACAATTTCATGAAGTATAGTATTGAACGAAGTAATGTTCGATCGAATGACTGTTTGGCAACATTACTCTTCACATCATGAGATACTATGCTTCAACCCTTAATCGATTTTCAACTCGTTCGACGTATTGGAGTGCCACCCAATTGAACATGTTGTCCGATCAGGTGACATCCTACTGAGGACTTGCTACTGAAGTGTCTAACCGATCGGTTAAGCCGGCCGATCGAACAGCCCGTTCGATCGATCGACCTGAAAGGTAAGAACACTTCAATGTTCTCAAATACTACAACGAAAACTTCGAAAGGACAACGGTCTAGTTAAGGAGATCTTGTGTTGATCTAGTTAAAAAGACCGTTCGTTGATCTAGTTAAAAAGATCCTTTGGTGGTCTAATCAAGTCACTTCATGATTATTCGATTGATTTTTCCCCTACGCATTATGAAATGAACTGTGTGGTATATGCAAGGAATTACGTAATTATGGATGCATACATAATTATGGAATTCAGTGCACAAAAACCACAACAAGTTTTGTCATGTGTTAAGACCTATAGTGATGAGAATAACGAGACGGGAACAATGTAGAAAGGGGCATGGTGGTTACGCCGCTGGTACTTCTTATATATAAGTGTTCCTTATTACATTACGAACGTAGCGTCATTTAAGTTACTAGAAGTCCTGGACCTTGACCAATGTAATTTTATCTTACAATCTCCGACTCTGATTTCAAGCACACACAAGTTTCCTATGATAGTCTTCATAGGAAACGTTCCTTTGTCCGTAGTTCGAAACTCCATATTTTGTTACTATAAGGACATCACTTTGACAGTTGGCAAATTCACTAAGAATCCAAACGTGGCCCAGAATTTTACTTAGGGTACGAAGGATTCATTCGAAAGCGAAACGATCACAGTTGTCTTCACAGGTTTCCTCTAAAATAAAATTTCGGGACGAAATTTCCTAAAGTAGGGGAGACTGTGACACCTGTGTCAGTTCAACCATCATACGAATACCAAACCAATGAAATATTGTATTTCATACTTGGGATTTGTATAAACATGTGTATCATTTGCACATATCAATTCTTGTTTAATTTCGAGCTCTAAATCGCTTTCTGGGAAATTATACGCGAACTGATGCGTAAACGTAATCAGTTTAATGCGACAAACACCCCGGAACAGTGACATGGGCTTAGCATACCTTAAATAACCTTTACATAACATAGAAATAAGTTTTGGAAGGTTTGGTGTGTCGAAATCAAGTTTATTCGCTTACAAGGACTAATTTCGACAGACTATGAAAGTATGCCGATTCGTACTGTAACGAACATTCCAGAACGTGAACAGAAGTTAAACATGCCCTAAATATCCTTTACATAGCTTAGAAATAGGCTTTGAGGGTTTTGTGTGCTAAAATAAACTTTTTGGTCATTCAGGGACTAAAAGCGTCAAAAAGTGCATATGTTTGCATTTTCGCGCATATCTTACGTTCTGAATACATCCAGAAATCCACAAATTTATGTAATCATTAAAATATTTTATTTTAGTGATTGGCATGATAAAGTTCCATTCGTCGCGTAATTTGGATCGTTTTTCGCATCCGTTCGTGTTTCATCGTAATTAACCGAATAACGTGATGGTATGACCAAACAAACCGACATCCATCATATTTTGTAAGATCAAGGTTTCAACCTAATGAGTTGATCAGAAGAGTTCTAATCCAAACCAAAGGCGGAATTCAATGATTCAGACTTGATTGCAGCTTGTTTAACATTTAGAATCACTTTAATTGTCGTTAGTATTGATTTGAAAGTGATTACAGCTTGTCCTACACTTCGGCCGCACCTCAGCTCTGGAATCACAAAATGTTGCTAATGAAAGATCAAGCTCACCTATATATAGTAGACCCAGTTCGCACGAACCACCATTCACCAGGTCGTGCGACCTGGTCAGTTCGTACGAACTGGTTCAGCCAGTTCGTGCGAACTGAACTGTTTACTCTAAAACCCTATTTTCTATCCTACCGAGCTCCGATCTATCCAATCTAGCTACATGACTCAATACAAGACGAAGTCAACAGACATATGCACCAACAGACTCCCCCTTGGATGTTGACGAGTCTTCAGTACAAGTCTTTAGTATGACGAGTCTTCAGTCTTGATCAGTCTTCTCGCTCTCTCCAAAGTATCAAGCATCCTTCAATCTTTATCTTTCTCTATCTCTTTCTCTTGATCAGATCTCTTGATTCCTTAAGATTATCAGCATCAGCAGCTTCTATCTCAAGCGTTGTTCCAAGATCTATTTCTGGCTCTTACGTCTTCAAACTCCCCTTTGCTAACAGACTCCCCCTTAAGTTGTTCCGGGATCGCAGTCTGACATAGCTTTTGTTCTCAGATCAAGACCGGGCTCAAACTCTGCTCAGATTTAGACACGGGCATCTGCACAAATCTCTTCCCGAAAATGAATTTTACAACTTTTAAGATTTAACAAATTTAGAAATCACTGGTATATATCATTCACCAACAATAATAGTAATATCAAGTTCAAATTAATGACCTTGATTAACAACTTGAAGGATTATTGATACAACAAATCAATACAAACATTGATCATTTTTTAATTTTTTAAAAACATACTCTCCCAACACACTGTTGTTCATCATGTTTAGCACTTGGCATTTTGAAAATCAGCTTTTCAGCATCAATTGTCGAAAATAAGATGAAATAAAATCTTTTTGATTTATCAAAATTTTATGCTAAAACACATTCTTTTTGGATTTTTGTCTTTAGTGAAAAACAATAAAGAAATATTTACAGACAATATTTTTGTGTAAGAGGATCATATCAGTTTTTGACGAATCACTAGCACCGTTGAGCGTTAAACACTTTAAGTTCTAAATGATTCACTTAGATTGTCAGTATACTGATCCATTTAAATTTTCACACAAAGTTCAATTGTTTCAAGATACAAGATTAGTGTTTTAACGGACTTAACTTATTCGCGTGTACCACCTCAGAATATACTCCCGTATCCAGACTCCTATATTCAGTCTTACAGGTGAATGTACACTAATGATATCTGTAAACGGGTAATGCAAGACCATGAGAGCTCGGGTTAGAACTTCCGTTCAGACAAAGAGATGATGGCTCGTCTTTAGGTGTGTCCCGTTTGGGGATCTTTTCTTCAACAACACATGATTAGCATTTTTCAATGTTTCATCATTTTTATGCTGAGGGTGGACTTTATGATTAAAGCAGTGCAAAGCATTATACGAGGACTAGGCTATTGCTTCCACAAAATCAGAAGTCCTGGTATAATACCCCAGATATCATCACAGACAAAGACCTAGTATGTCAGAAATAGAAAGCCCTTCAAACAAGATTTCAGGGGTTACCTATATATCCGAGAGATGTTCCCTACAAAATAAGTAAGTATTTGATATTTAGGTTTATATCTCGAAAACAATCTACTGAATGTATAAAAACCTACTGGCATATCATCAGTGAGATTGTTTATTACATTTAACTTTCCAATTCTTTAGCGTGCTGTGATTGTCCACTGATGTACTATCATTTCCTCTTTTTCACAACAAAACTCATTTTTTTTGTTTTTCGATGTTTTTGGATTTTAGATTTTATCATGTTTTTGGATTTTTCAAATTTTCAAAATTTCTAATTTTTTACTCCCCCTAAAATCAAAAATATGTTCCAATTTTTGATTTTCTGGGAAAATTTGAAAATGAAAGCAATAAACTGTACAAATAAACTGACAAACTGAAGTGAATTGCTTTAATTCGCCATCCACTTGGCTCAAACAATCAGAACTCCCCCTGACAACAAAATATTTTCCCATTATGATTTCAAAACACTTAAGTTTGTTTTAATCAAAATGGTTTTTCTGGAAAATTAGTTTTGTTGTTTTCATACAACATGGGGATTCATTCATCACCTTGTTCTTCCAATCACTTGTAAAAATTTAACACTTGAAGATTTTTCACAATCACATTTTTAAGAATGATGCCGATTCATGCTCCACGATTACCAACTTGGGAGCTCCGGCAAGTCAGGATTTTACTTCTTAAAGAATCTCACCCATGCCTGATCAATCATGGGTGAACCATCCTCATTTGGTTTAACAATTTTTGATTCATAAAACTCTTTCACTCCTTTTACCTTCCCATCAGCCATCTTCCCAAAAATATGTAACACTTTGTCATTGAATGCATTTTCAGCATCAAATTCTTCCTTATCAGAGAAGAATTGATCTGAAATCTCAATATTACCAATTGATTTCAAGTTTCCGTTTGACAATGGTGGAAAATTTTCATCATCCATTGTCGGAACAGAATTTTCATCATTTTGCACAACAGATGGCTCCTCTGACTTTGACGAGTCAGATTCACTGCTAGAACCATCCTCTGATTTCTTAACAATCCATTTCTGTTTGTTAAGATCTGCTCTTCTTTTGTAAAAATGTTTCGAACTTTCACCAACTTTGAAAGTCGAATTTTTAAACTCTTAAAATTTTTCTGTTGGTTGTTCCTTTTTATCAACACATTTTTCTTTCAACTTAGAGTTAGAAGAAACTCCCTGTTTTGTGTTGGTGGACTTTGGGCAATTCCAAGCAATATGTCCAACCTCTTGACATTTGAAACAGGTTCTTCTTTCAACTCTTGGTTCAGATTTTTTCAACATATTCCTTCTCTTTTCAGTGAGAAACTCCTTGTTTAACTGTTTCCAGAACGGTTTCTCCTTTTCCTCTTCAGAACTTGTTCCTGAAACAAATTTTGTTTTTGGTTTATAAATTTTCTCATTTTTATGATTCACGGGTACAATAAAACCTAATCCTTTCTTTTTGAAATTACTGTTATGGTTTGGTTTCTTTCGATAATCTGAACCAGAACTGTAACCCTTTTTCTTGTTTAATCTTTGTTGAACTCTTGAGGTGTATTTTTTAGGTTTTTCAGTAAGATTTACATCTTTTATTTCAGAAATATTAATTTCTGTTAATTTGAAAACCTTGTTTATCATTTTAGTTTTAACACTTCTTATTGAAAATTCTTCATCAGAATATAATTTGTCAGAATCATTCAAAGTATATGCTACTTTGAATGTTTCGTCATTCAAATTATTTTGTGACATCAGAAAATCTTTATTGTAAACCCTTTTGACCGGTGAACTTGAGCTTTTGTCTGACGAACTCGACTTTTCAGATTTAGACTCTGACTTTGACTCTTCATCTTTATCCAACACTTGATCGACCACTTTCTTAATTAACTCGGACTCATGATCAGTATCGGACGCTGTGAAGGTGACATCAATATCTTCTGGTAATCCATTGATTGACTCAGATTTCAGATTCAGATTGAGTGCTTTATCCACCTTATCAAAGTCTCGGGGGGTATAGCCATCCCACATTGGATTTGGTACTCTGTTATACTTCAGACCAGTTTTCTTACCAGAATTTTCTTCATCATTTGCAAACTTATGAGTTGCAACGGCAGGATAGATGCGATCAATAACATACTCTGAACTTTGATAACTTCGGAGTAAATTGTTCACTCTTTTGGTTTCAATCTTCATCGCTGCCAATTCTTGTTTCAGCTCAGCATTCATCTCAATATACCCATTGATTGCAGTTTGCTTTTGAAGAACTGTTGCTTTTAGAAGATTTTTCATCTGAATATCTTCATCACAAGCTCCTTTGTACAAGTTCACTTTGCTGCTTAGGAGATCATATGACTCCTTTATGCTTCTCATATTGGGCAGCAAGTTCTCTTTGAGTTTCTCTAATTCAGCATTCTTTTTGTCTTTTTCAGCACAATCTTTGCAAGGTACTAAACACTCAACACAAGGTTTTTCAACCTCTATAATCTTTTCGACTTCAACAATTTTTTCAACTTCGACTATTTTTTCAACTTCAACTATTTTCTCCACCACTTTTTCAATCACCAACGGTTCTTTCTCAACTTCTATCTTGACTTCATTCTCTTCAACCTTGACTTCCTCTGCCGATTTTTCTTCAACTTTTGCTTTCTCAGCTTCCATCTGGATTTTAGTCTGTTCTTCAGCAACCCTTCTTGCTTCCACTTCCTAATGACTTAAAAATCGGTATTCTTCTCGGACTGTTCTTCGATTTGGCTAATTCTTCTTCCGAGGATGAATCTTCAAAGATTCGAGCAACAAATGCTTTAGAAACTGAAGGTCGGTTAGGATCATAATCATCCCAACTAAAACCTTTTGGAAGCCTTTCATCTTCTTGATCTATCAGACCATAACAATCTCTACCCTTTGATTCTTCAACCGTACGTGAGTGTGAAGATGATTGTTGATATGGTTGTTGAGCAACCTAATGATAAATTGCTTTTCTATGATAATCGTTGTTTCCAAATGGATCTTGTCTTCCAGTTGCTTCTTTGTTTGTATACTCTCATTTAAAATGCCCTTTTTCTCGGCAACGAAAACAAGTAACCTTTGATTTGTCAAACCCTAACTGAGATGTAGCAGCTTCACGAAGATCATCTCTTCCTGTGATTTGTTTGAACTTTTCTGCTCTTCTCAAAACGCTAGCTAAACACCACTTGATGTCCATCAACTCAAGTTCCTCAGAATCAATCTGGTCATAATCCTCTTTAGTGAGCATCAGATTTCTGATTCGTCCAGTAACCAAGCTTTCATACGACTCTAACACACTAACAAGTGATGCCATGTGTTGCTTTGCAATATCAGGAGAGAAATTTTGACCATTTTGAATATTTAATGTAACATTGCATTGCAAAACTTGACCATTAAAGTTTGTTGAATTTTGTGTTTGAGAACTTGGTGTTGAAAAAATTGGTTCAAAGCTTGAATAAGATGAAGAATATCCACAACTCTGAGTTATAGTGCTAACATTTTTTTAGGAAGTACCATCAGCACTAAACGCAGTCTGAATCTTTGGATTCGGAGTAGTCTCAACTTTGCTTCCTCTATAGTATAGACTAACATCTTGTTGAGCACCCGGATTCTTCATGATAGCAGTTTTCTGAACAGCCTATTCATGTTCTTCAAGCTTCTGAATGAACTTACACAAATTCATATCTTCAAATTGTCGGTTATGCTTTAGAATCAACAGATATGTTCCCTATTCATTTTGTGGTAACGCATCAGCCAGCTTATCAACCCATTCTTCATCTTCCTTCTTGATGTCCAATCTTTTCATTTCCTGGACAAGATGACAATATCTCTCAATAATCGTTCTTGTTGTTTCACCTTCAAAAGCTGTAAACATATCAAACGATTTTTTTAGTAATGCACGTTTATTTTTTATCATATCGGCGCTTCCTTTAAACTTTTTAATCAACGCTAACCAAATTGATCTAGAAGTTCCCTCATGTTGAAGCAAAACGAAAATATCTTCTTTTACCGCTTGTTGGAGAATGCTAATCATCATTTTTTCACTGGTGTATCTTAATTTTTCTTCCAGTGTAAATTGACTTAATGGTTTTTCATTTTCAATATCATCTTTCAGTTTAATGTAATCTTTCTCTAACGAAACCCATGCATCAAACTTATTAGCTTGCACCCAGTTTTCAAAATGATATTGCCATCCTTTAAAGTCCTCAATGTACATAAGCTTTGGAGGCTTTTGGAAAGTTCCCGTTTCATTTTCAATACCAACAGTTTCAGCAACTTTAACTGGAGCAGTTGTGTGACAACTGTCACGAAACCGGTAATTTTCATACACTTTAATTATTATTTAATCACTGCAATTATGTGCTTAGATGTCAACATTGTCTAATTACATACTAAGAAAGTGAATTCATGCACATTGTATACTACAAAATATTGCTTTATGCATAAACGAGAGCGTTGCGTCCGAAATACTAGTAAACTCACCGGTAAGACACTTTGTGTCAACAAAACTGCAGAAAGTAGTCAGACAATAAAATTGGAGCCTAGGTGTAGGTCAAACAACAAGAATACATTAAAACCTAAGAGTACATACATTTAATATATAGACATTACGGAAGCTAAAATAAGCACTAAAAAGCACCCGAAACGCACTTTAAGTGCAGAATTTAAATAAATTCAGCTCTAATCAGCTTTTAACAACATAAATATTATGCAGAATTCATGTTTTAACATCCAGAATATTTCCCTAAGTGTCAGGAATCAAAAGTATTACAAAAGGGTACTTAAAAGACACTGAAAGGTGCAATTTAGCACTTTAACGAACCGGTATATAACCGAACAACCGGACATTACCCGGAACATCAAAATATTATTAGAAGCATTGTTTTGGTGTTATGAAGCTAGTTATGAGCACTACTCATCATATTACTACTTAAAACACTAAAACACAATTAACCCCTAAATTAAATTCTTTATAAGTAACTAGATTGTGTAACTAGGAATTGAAATCAAACTAACACCCCCCCCCCTCCTCAAAACCGGTTACAACCATGGAACCCCACACCTAGATTATTTTGAATTGTTAATTAGATATGTTAGTCCTTCATGAAACACATTATCCTTTAGGTATAGAAATGTTGGGGGATTCCTTTATAAACCACAAGACCATCACATTACTATAATCATCTTCACCAACTTCACAAAATTTTCTCTCCTCCTTCTTCCCCAATCGGCTGAAACCAAGCAGCCCCATCACCACCATCTTCAACCTTGAATCATCCATTCCAAGCTTGTATTAAGGTGCTAGGAGGTGGTTAACGAAGCTTGGTGTGTTCGGAAGTTGAAGGACCTTCTTAGTTCGCTATTAACCATCACTTTTCTTCCCTTAAACTCTCCTAGCGTTGAGCTAGTGGTAAGTCTCTTAGATCTACTCATTTTACATCCTATGAAGGTGGTTAATAGTTTTATTAAGATGTTATCTCATGAACACTAAAGGATCATAAACAAAGCTTTGAACATAGAGCTAACCTAATGATAAAATGTTGTTGAAATATGAAGTTGTTTTGATTCTTGTTGATTATATGATGATTTACTTGTTAATATTGATGTTTGATGTTGTTGTGATCACTAAACATGTTAACGGAATCAATCGAACACGAGTTAGAAAGCTAAAAAGCTGAAACAGTAGGCTGTTTGGTGATTACAGCAAACTTCAGTTGGCTGTAACAGAACCGTAACTTAACGAAAAATGTATTTTCTGAAGCCTAGATTTATGTATTATGAAATACGGTTCTAATGGCACTGGAATCATAATTTTTGGACTTCGTTTACTATTTTTAAAGACCCGATTTATAACAGCAGCTAAAGCTGAGTTTTTACAGCAGTAAATGGGTGTTATATTTTTAATCATAACTTGAAATCTGAGTAGAACTAGGTCATGAAATTGGTACTGTAGATAGACACTGATGTCGTAGTAATTCTCCCACTGGAATTTCGTCAATCCGACTTACAATGAATTTTTAATGAATTATTCCGTTGACTGCAGTTAGAAAGTAATGAATCTGATTGCAGTCTGGAAAATGATTTTTTTATAAAATATTGGCAATGAACTAGACCCCTATATTTTTACACAATAATATTTGGATCGTTTCAGATATTCTGTGAAAATTTGGAAATTTTTGGAATAAGTAAACTATTTTATTAAAATGCTCGAAAACAGCCCAGTTTTGGATATTCGAGTTGAAATGACATAAGTTGTAAATTGCGTGTCTAAATGTCGAGTATGTTATCTGAGGAAAAATATATATATTTGTTGATTACTTAACTTCGTGCTAAATGTATGTGGTATGTATAATACGTGATAGTGCATTAGGACTTGCAAATACACATACAACATATTTAGACAAAATACATAATTCGGGTGGAAAGTGCAAAATGCAAGAGACTTATATTTATTTTCGAGAAAACAATATAAGTAAGACACTTAGTTAAAAATACAAATTATTTTTAACACAAGAAAACATATACAAAAGATAGTGACTTGTACTTGTGCGATACAAGTCTAGTGACTAATGTTAAGAAAACACGTATAGGTCACGACATTAACTAAGCAAATCCGGTGAAGTTTACGATGCAAAGGAACGCAAAGTTGTGAGTTCATGCTCCCCCTTTTCTCTTAACTGTTTTCAGTTTTATAACTTCGGGGGTGAAATACATGTTACAAATATTACCATGTTTACAAATGGTATGATAACAAGAAGCACACTTGGTGAGAACGAGTACCAAGTGTGATGAGATATAAGAATACAAGAAACGCACTTGGTGAGAACGAGTACCAAGTATGATGCGTTATGAGAAATGATACGAGAAATCGTGTCACGAATAGGGTACATAAGCACCATTAATCAACAATATACCTAGACCGCAGAACAAAAGGTTAGATCTAACGGATGTCGGGCAGCCACACTCTCGGTGAGGACGAGTACCGAGTAGTACTTTTGTGTCTCAGAATATGCCAACTAGACAATGCCTAAGGTTTGGTGACTTCCTATGTCGTCTCACATGTTAACGGCCTTGCAACCCATTAACATCCTGATACATTCAGGAATACTTTATTTACATAAGATTCATACCATAATAAAACTTGATTTATACTTGAGTACGTGGTGTACACAAGTAAACCTGAATTTTACATGAGTACATGGTGTACACATGAATACTTGAGATATACATGAAAACTTGATTTATACATGACACAAACTATGTTTTCATATAGAGTATACAAACGTGATATACAAAAACTGCATGAATTCACACCAACATTACGTTGACGTTTTTCAAAAATTCACATGTATTTCAGGTAACTAAAGGTGGATGTGCGCACGGTCCTACTCATGCTTATGGATGTCGTCTATGTTATGTTTAAATAAAGTTGTAAACTTTTAAGACAATGTTTTATGCTATCGTCGCGATGTAAACGCTAAACTTGTGTTTTCAAATTATGAAATGTTTGGTATTTGAAGTTATTTTTGTGAGCATGTAGTATGTTTACCTTTCGTATGCAATGAGAACCTTTCATGATCACACCTCGTGCTTCCGCCGCAGAAAGGGGTGTGACAGATTGGTATCAGAGCTACGATTGTAGTGAACCAGGATTCCTTCTCGAGTCTAGTCTACAATCTCTAGGATCCTATCACGAAAACAATTTTTCAAAGAGTTTTCATTACATAAAACTTCCCGCGACATCCACTGCCTGAAACTGTTTACATGAGTCTAGAAAAGACACTACGAGACTTAGGGTGCACCGGAGTAGCACTTGTCTTTAACTAAGAAATTACTTGCAATTATGTGTGATAATTAGCATGTACATGTATTAGATGTAGAATACCACAAGTATAAATGACTTTACCTGAAAACAATGGCCTAACTAAAGGAAGAAATACGAGGATGAAACGAACTGTGCGGACTGTGCAAGGAGTTACGTAATTATGGATGCATACATAATTATGGAATTCAGTGCACAGAAAACACAGCAAGTCTTATCTCGTATAGATTTCCCCAGTGAAAGATAAAGGTCAAACGTACACTCTTTGGAGTAATGACTTAGGGTATAAAGACAAGAACCGCCAATGTGAAGTAAGGTGTTTACCTAATTATACATGCTTGTTGCTGTATGAATTGACTTATGCATTGAGCGGATTGTTTGATGTCACTTATGTGGTATATGCCTGCGTATATAAATATATACTACTACTGTCACGTACGACGATATCAAACAAATGTCTAACCCTATTGTGTTATGTTCTGTCAGAACATGGCACCCAGAAGAGCTGTGAATGCTCGTGATCAACCCCCGCCTCCCCCACTGCCAAAGACTGCTGAAGAGCTGAACGCTCTACTGGAAGAAAGGATCTCTGCTGCTATCACCCAGTACGAGGCGAACCGTACTCAAGACAGTGGAGGACCAAGCAATGCTAGACGTAACGGACATAGAGATTCGTCTGGAGGAAACGCAGCTCAAGGTAACCTTAAGACAACTTGCTAAGCATGGAGAAATTCATGAACGGTCTTTGTTTCATTATTTCTTTGATTGCTCACAAGTGAATTGGTTGGGTCAATTACAGGATGCACCTTCAAGAAGTTCCTCGACTGCAAACCACTGAACTATGATGGCACTGGAGGAGCAGTAGTGTTTGTGCGTTGGACGGAAAAGACTGAAGCCACTATCCGCATGAGCAAGTGTACCGCGGATCAACAAGTTACTTTTGCTACTGGACTGTTTGTCGATGAAGCACTGTCATGGTGGAATGTAGGATCGCGATCTGACCCGAATGAGTCGTTCAGAGGAGTTTTACTTTGTTTCAGGTGCGGAATAACAAGAAACGAAGGTAGAAACAGCTGATTCTTCACTTAATCTACTGATTGTATTGATATGACAACGATTACAGCTCAATCTTCACACCGGCAGCACTTCGGTATGGAATACAAGGACTAGTTCTGTGATTTCGCTCAAGAAACCCTATATATACTGTTCTGATTTTGCCCATATGTACATATGTACATATAAGCGAAATCACCTATGTTCATTTGGGCGAAACCCCTACCAAACATCCTATGAGCGAAATCAGCCTTCTAATAATATACACTCTCCTATTTTCTTGTAAATCGTGCCCTAATCTATACAATGCAATGTAAGACTCGATCCAAGACGAAGTCGACAGATGTAGTGCACCAACAGACTCCCCCTCAGATGTTGACGAGTCGACTATCGAGTCACGACAATGCTGTGTCTTCACATCTTCAGTCTTGATCAGTCTCTGAGCTTTTCTCTCTCTCTATCTTCATCAACAGACTCCTCTTAAACCATATCTGCTTGAATATCATCAGACTCATCCTCTCGATTTGCTGGCATTTCTTTGTTGTTCAGCAATATCTGTTTCAGGATCATTGTCTGGCTTTCACATGTTCAAGATTGATGCCTGGCTTTAGCTTTGTCCACAGAATCTGGAACTTGGCACTAGCTCTGTTCACAGCGTTTAATTTCCAGGATCGAAACTTGGCTTTCTTCAATCAGAGTCCTCAGGCATTGTAACCTGGCTCTTTATCTTTAGGTCCAAGATCGAAACCTGGCTATACCTGTACATTCTTAATCCAGAAGTAAATTTTCTAAATTTAACAATTTGTATGCACCAACACTCTGAAATAATCAGACAACTCCCTCTCATAAACATATGCACCAACAACTCTCCCTCAAATCCCTTTCTCTATGATGAACCACTTGTTGATTTAAAAGCACATTTTGATGTATACAACACACTCCTCCTCACAATAATGTCATCATGCTTAGCACTCGAAATTTTGAAAATCAGCTTTCCAACATCAGTTGTCGAAAATCTATTTCTCTTTTTCAAAAGTTTAAGCTAAAACACACACAAAATCTTTTTAGATTTTCTGAATGAAAGTAAATGACACCACTTAAAGAATCAAGAAAATGCAGAAATGAAATATTTACAAACAATATTTTTGTGAGTTTGTGTAAGAGGATCATATCAGTTTTTGAGACATATCACTAACACCGTTAAGCTGCATTACATTTTAAGTTCTAAAGAATTCACCTAGATTGTCAGTATATTGGTCCACTTAAATTTTCACACAAAGTTCAATTGTTCCGAGATACGATGTTAATGTTTTAAGCTCTTGAACTTATTCGTGTGTCCTACTACTTGAATATACTCCCGTATCCAGATGCCAATATTCAGTCATACAAGTGAGTATACCACAGATGATATCTGTTCAGAGGTTAGACGCGAGGGCCGTGAGAGCTCAAGTCGATACTTCCGTATACGCAAAGAGATGACGGCTTCAACTTTTCAGTGTGTCCCCTTTAGAGGATCTTTTGATTACAACAGTAGCGACTATCAATTTTATTGTTTCATCAGCTTGCTGAGGGCGATGCTATGTTTCAAGCATTTGCGGAAAGCATTATCCGGGGACTAGGTCAGTACTTCCATACAGCAGAAGTCCCGGGATAATATCCCAGATATCACTGAGCATAAAGATCTAGTATCTCAGAATAAGGGACCTTTCAAACAAGATTTCATGGGTTACCTATATATCCAAGAAGTTGTTAACCCACAAAACAAGCAAGTTTGAAATTTTTAGGTTTATATCTCGTTACAATTTACTAAGTGTGTAAAAACCTAGTGACACATCCGAAGTGAGACTGTTTATCACATTTTATCTTTTCAAATCTTTAGCATGTTGTGACAGTCCACTGATGTACTATCATTTCCTCTTTTCACAACAAAACTCATTTTTGATACCATAGAAATTTTTTTCAGAAAATCCAAAAACAGTAGAAATAAGAAAACAAAATGAATTCCAGCTAATCTCTACAGAACTCCTCCTCCTGTGCTCTGATACCACTTGTAGGATCGCGATCTGACCCGAATGAGTCGTTCATAGGAGTTTTACTTCGTTTCAGGTGCGGAATAACAAGAAACGAAGGTAGAAACAGCTGATTCTTCACTTAATCTACTGATTGTATTGATATGACAACGATTACAGCTCAATCTTCATACCGGCAGCACTTCGGTATGGAATACAAGGACTAGTTCTGTGATTTCGGTCAAGAAACCCTATATATACTGTTCTGATTTCGCCCATATGTACATATGTCCATATAAGCGAAATCACCTATGTTCATTTGGGCAAAACCCCTACCAAACATCCTATGAGCGAAATCAGCCTTCTAATAACATACACTCTCCTATTTTCTTGTAAATCGTGCCCTAATCTATGCAATGCAATGTAAGACTTGATCCAAGACGAAGTCGACAGATGTAGTGCACCAACAGACTCCCCCTCAGATGTTGACGAGTCAACTATCGAGTCATGACAATGCTGTGTCTTCACATCTCCAGTCTTGATCAGTCTCTGAGCTTTTCTCTCTCTCTATCTTCATCAACAACCTCCTCTTAAACCATATCTGCTTGAATATCATCAGACTCATCCTCTCGATTTGCTGGCATTTCTTTGTTCTTCAGCAATATCTGTTTCAGGATCATTGTCTGGCTTTCACAGGTTCAAGATTGATGCCTGGCTTTAGCTTTGTCCACAGAATCTGGAACTTGGCACTAGCTCTGTTCACAGCGTTTAATTTCCAGGATCGAAACTTGGCTTTCTTCAATCAGAGTCCTCAGGTATTGTAACCTGGCTCTTTATCTTTAGGTCCAAGATCGAAACCTGGCTATACCTGTACATTCTTAACCCAGAAGTAAATTTTCTAAATTTAACAATTTGTATGCACCAACACTCTGAAATAATCAAACGACTCCCTCTCATAAACATATGCACCAACAACAACTCTCCCTCAAATCCCTTTCTCTATGATGAACCACTTGTTGATTTAAAAGCACAATTTGATGTATACAACACACTCCCCCTCACAACAATGTCATCATGCTTAGCACTCGAAATTTTGAAAATCAGCTTTCCAACATCAGTTGTCGAAAATCTATTTGTCTTTTTCAAAAGTTTAAGCTAAAACACACACAAAATCTTTTTAGATTTTCTGAAAGAAAGTAAATGACACCACTTAAAGAATCAAGAAAATGCAGAAATGAAATATTTACAAACAATATTTTTGTGAGTTTGTGTAAGAGGATCATATCAGTTTTTGAGACATATCACTAACACCGTTAAGCTGCATTACATTTTAAGTTCTAAACAATTCACCTAGATTGTCAGTATATTGGTCCACTTAAATTTTCACACAAAGTTCAATTGTTCCGAGATACGATGTTAATGTTTTAAGCTCTTGAACTTATTCGTGTGTCCTACTACTTGAATATACTCCCGTATCCAGATCCCAATATTCAGTCTTACAGGTGAGTATACCACATATGATATCTGTTCAGAGGTTAGACGCGAGGGCCGTGAGAGCTCAGGTCGATACTTCCGTATACGCAAAGAGATGACGGCTTCGACTTTTCAGTGTGTCCCCTTTAGAGGAACTTTTGATTACAAAAGCAGCGACTATCAATTTTATTGTTTCATCAGCTTGCTGAGGGCGATGCTATGTTTCAAGCATTTGCGGAAAGCATTATCCGGGGACTAGGTAAGTACTTCCATACAGCAGAAGTCCCGGGATAATACCCCAGATATCACTGAGCATAAAGACCTAGTATCTCAGAATAAGGGACCTTTCAAACAAGATTTCAGGGGTTACCTATATATCCAAGAAGTTGTTAACCCACAAAACAAGCAAGTTTGAAATTTTTAGGTTTATATCTCGTTACAATTTACTAAGTGTGTAAAAACCTACTGACACATCCGCAGTGAGACTATTTATCACATTTTATCTTTTCAAATCTTTACCATGTTGTGACAGTCCACTGATGTACTATCATTTCCTCTTTTCTCAACAAAACTCATTTTTGATTTTATCATGTTTTTGGCTTTTTTCAAATTTTCTAATGTTTTTGGATTTTCTGAAAAAAATTTCTACTCCCCCTAAAATGCAAACATATTAAAGAAATTTGAAAACAACTAGACTCTTGACCCACTTGAAAACATAGAATGCAACACAAACTGTACAAAAAAACTTGACAACTGAGATCGAATCGCATCAAATCGCCATTCACTAGGCATAAACAATCAGAACTTCCCCTTTCAACAAACCATTTTCTCATTTAGATCTCAAAACACTTAAGTTTGTTTTAATCAAAATGATTTTTCCGGAAAATGAGCTTGTTTTTACCACTTGAAAGTTTACCACTTGTTAAGTACGGGGATATGGTTCATCATCTTGTCTATTTTAACCATATGTAGTAAATCAAGTACAACTTAATGTCCCTGATTTACCATTTGCAGTTAAGCAACCTCTGTACCACTTGTAAGTATATCCGAAACAATACCACTTTGCAAAAATACACACAAAACTAAATGTAGGAATGTTACGTCTACATAAACCATTTTACCACTTGTAGGATTGATCACAAAGATGCCGATTCCTGCTTCACACTTATCAACCTGGAAGCTCCGGTGTAGTCCTTCAACCTGTAAAATTTAAGCTCATTTAAAAATCTTTCAAACAAAATTTTCAAATACTAGAAAGATGCCGATTCCTGATCCACGATTACAAACTTGGGATCTCCGGCAAAGTCCTAAGACTATCAAGGAAAAGAAACTTCCATCCAAGTCTTCTCAGACTTGATGGCTTTTAGTTCTTGTGCAGTGGGGTTGTAAGTTGCCTTTTTAGTTGCATAAAAATCTTTAACCCCCTTTGCTTTCCCATTCAACATTTTCCCAAAAATTTTCTTTACATTCCCATTGAATGTTTTCTCGACATCAAACTTTGTTTTCTCGTTGTAAAATTGATTCGAGATTTCAACCTTTCCAACCTTTTGTTTAACCTCTTCAAACTTCACTGATGGAAACTCATCATCATTCACTGAAATTTTCACATCAACCTGTGGCTCTTCTGGCTTTGTGGAACCAGATTCATTGCCGACTTTCTCACTAACCTTTTTAACAACCCACACTTGGTTGTCTTTCTCTTTCTTTTTATAAAAATTCTTTTTAGAACAGTCACCAATCTCATAAGTGGAATTTTGAAAAATTTTAAATTTCTCAATTGGTGGTTCAACATCAACAACCTTTTCTTTCAATTTCTTAGAAACTCCCTGTTTTGTTTTGGTATTTTTCTGACAGTTCCATGCAATGTGACCAACTTCATTGCATTTGTAACAGGTTCGAGTTTCCTTCAGATGAAACACTTCAGTTCCATTCCTTCTCTTTTCAGCAAGAAACTCCTGATTTGACTGTCTCCAGAATGGTTTCTTCTGTTCATCTTCTGCACTCTCACCTGAAACAAATTCTGTTTTTGTTTTAGAATTTTTCATATTTTTATGATTTTCTGGTGGAATAAATCATAAACCTTTCTTTTTGTAGCTACGATTTTGGTTAGGTTTCTTTTGAAAACCAGGACCAGAATTGTAACCTTTTTTCTTGTTTAAACGTTGTTGAACTCTTGAAGTGTATTTTTTAGGTTTTACAGTAAGATTTAAATCTTTTATTTCATAAATATTAATTTCTGTCATTTTGAAAACCTTTTTTATCATGTCAAAACGAACACTTCTTATTGGAAACTCTTTATCAGAGTATAATTTGTCAGAATCATTTAAAGTATATGCAACTTCAAATGTTTCATCATCCAAATTTGCTTTTGATAATAAAAACTCTTTACTGTAAGACCGTTTGACTGACGACTTTGGACTATTGACTGACGAATTTGACCCTCCAGACTCAGACTTTGACTCGGACTCCTCATCATTATCCAACACCTGATCGACCACCTTTTTGATTAACTCAGACTCATGATCAGTGTCAGACGAGGTGAACGTGACATCAATGTTTTCTGGTAGTTCATCAGTTGTGTCGATTTTTAGCTTTATATTGACTGCTTTTTCAAGTTGCTCCTCGTTTGGTTTTCTCGGAGAGTATCCTTCCTAAATCGGAGGCGGACACTTGTTATAGCTAATAGTCGGTTTCTTACCGGTATCTTTCTTCTTTGGCTTGTCATCTTGAAAAGCTTCTATACCTGCAACAGTTGGGTAAATACGATCAATGAGATAATCAGAACTAGAATAACATTGCAGTAAACGTCTAATTCTCTCATTTTCAATCTTTTCAGTCTCCAACTCTTGCTTCCACTTAGCACTTTCTTCGATGTAGAAATTTATAGCTTTCTGCTTTGTCATCATAACAGCATTCATCATCGTTAGTGCTTGTTCTCTTTCTGAATTTGTCTTTTGGAGACCAGTTACTGTTTTGTTTAAGACATCATAAGATTCTTTCACATAGTTGAGGTTGAACAGCAACTGCTCATTCTTCTTCTCATACTCAGCAATTATGTCATCTTTTGCTGCACATTCCTTGCAATCTTCAAGACATTTTTCACAAGGCTTGACAACTTCAACAATCTTTTCAACTTCGATTGTTTTCACCACTTCAACCACCTTTTCTTCTACTTTCACTTTTTCTTCTACCTTCACTTGCTCAGTTTCAATCATCTCCTCAGCAACACTTTCAACTTTCTCATTCTGAACAACATCTTCAGTATTCCTTTGTTGTTGTTCTTTAGCAGCTCGTTTCTCCTTTAATTTCTTCATGCGATCTGCAAAATAAAAATGAAAGCTTTCAGGAGAAAGATGAGATTTTGAAATATTAATATGTTTTTCCTCCTCATCATCACTGCTACTATCATCTAGAGGTGACTGATCAAATTGTACAGATCTTTCAGAACTAGCATCTGATACACCAGAATCTGATGGAGTCTGATAAAAAACCACTTCCTTTTCTGAACTAACATCGTTTTGTACACTTTCGTCTGAACTTTGTGAGTTCTCATCAGCACTTTCTGAACTTTCATCAGAAACAACAGACTCTGCATCCACACTCTTTACAGTCTCTCCAATAGA
Organism: Helianthus annuus; assembly: GCF_002127325.2. NCBI lineage: Eukaryota > Viridiplantae > Streptophyta > Magnoliopsida > Asterales > Asteraceae > Helianthus > Helianthus annuus. The sequence continues at coordinate 36,074,706 of NC_035442.2, forward strand.
CTTCATCCAGGTGGCAAACATGTCTGGTTCTCTCACAATCTTGGCGATGAAAGCTTTAAAATCACCCTTTTCATCAACAAACATATCCCAGCTGAAGCCTTCAGGTAGTTGTTCATCATCTTGATCTACTTAACAGGCTTTGCTATCAGGAGATATGTAGTTGCTCCAATTGAAATCCACCAAACATGCTCTCTTCGAATCCTCAATCTTTCTAACATGAGCCGTCTGTGAGTCTTGTGATTGACCAACCTGCTGATAAATGGCTTTCCGGTAGTAATCATCTTTTCCGAACGGATTCTACGCACCACTAGCTTCCCTATTCTTGCATTCCCGTTTGAAGTGGCCTTTCTCCCTGCATCGAAAACAAGTAACTTTAGATTTATCAAAACCCAAAGTAGAAACATGTGCATCAAGAAAGTCACTTCTTCCGGTAATTGTCTTGAATTTTTCAGCACGCCTAAGAACACTAGCTAGACACCATTTGATATCCATTAATTCCATCTCTTCGGCGTCTATCTGATCGTAATCCTCCTTTGTGAGCATAGGATTTCCGATCCGGCCAGCAACTAGACCTTACTAAGATAGCAACACAGAACCTAGTAAAGCCATATGATCTTTCGTAGTTTCTTCTGAAAAAATTTGACCTTCTGGAAGATTTAGAGCGATGTTGCACTAAATCACGTAACCATTTCCTGTCTTTGTGCTCTGAGACTGAAAGCTTGTATTTGACTCTTTAGGATTTACACTAGGAAATGATGAGAATCCACTACTGCTTTTGTTTGCACCCTGATCACCTTTTTCTGTTGAATCCCCAACACTGAATGCAGTCTGGATTTTCGGACTTCTCTCAGCTTCTGGAACCGGAATACTACCTTTATAGTACATCTTTACATCCTGTTGACCACTTGGACTGTTCATCCTAGCAATCTTCTGCTGTTCCAGATCCTGACTCTCGATCTTTTCAATAAACTGAGAAATCGTCAACCCATCGTAAACACCCGTATTCTTCAGAATCATCAAATATGTTCCCCACTCTTTCTGCGGTAACGCATCAGCTAATTTGTCTACCCACTCTTCACGATCTTTTGTAATACTCAACATTGACATGGATCGCTCTAGGTGGCAGTATCTCTCAATCAGTTTCTTCGTATCCTCTCTCGGCAAACTGCTGAACAGATCAAATTCTTTCTTGAGCAACGCCATTTTGCTCTTTATCATGTTCTCACTACCCTCAAACTTAACACGAAGAGCATCCCAGATTGACTTTGCAGTTTTGTCATGCTGTAGCAGAATGAAGATGTCTTCCTTGATAGCTTGTTGAAGCAGACTGATCATCATCTTTTCTGCTTTGTACATAACCCGTTCTTGATCTGTGAATTCTGATAACTCTTTAAGAACCTGCAAATCTGTTCGAGGCAACACGTATTTCTTCAAGATACATTCCCATGACCTAAGATGGTTTGCCTGAACCCAGTTCTCGAATCTGTCTTTCCACCCGTAGTATTCTTCGATACTCATCAGTTTCGGGGGTTTTTGGGTGGTTCCCGTCTCATTTTCCAAACTCATAGCTTGAACAATGGCAGCTGGACCAGTCGGTGTTGCAAACGCGTTATAGAATTCAGTATCCATGATGACTTAGCACGTTTTTTAAGATCACTGACTTAAAAGCGAAATTAGATGTTTGTGCACAAAGAGCGACATCTCAGAAACCCTAAAAGCGAAATCAAGATGTTCACAAAAGCGAAATCAGTCAGAACTGCACCCCTGGAGCGAAATCAATATGTTTATATGAGCGAAATCTCTGATATTGTGACACAACAGCGAAATTGATTGGTCTCTGATATTGTGAGCAAATTTTGACCGATAAAACTTGATCTGGTGAAGAAAGAAGGTGTAGAAATAAGAAAACAAGATGAATTCCAACTAATCTCTACAGAACTCCTCCTCCTGTGCTCTAATACCACTTGTAGGATCGCGATCTGACCCGAATGAGTCGTTCAGAGGAGTTTTACTTCGTTTCAGGTGTAGAATAACAAGAAACGAAGGTAGAAACAGCTGATTCTTTACTTAATATACTTAATGTATTGATATGACAACGATTACAGCTCAATCTTCACACCGGCAGCACTTCGGTATGGAATACAAGGACTAGTTCTATGATTTCGCTGAAGAAACCCTGTATATACTGTTCTAATTTCGCCCATATGTACATATGTCCATATAAGCGAAATCACCTATGTTCATTTGGGCAAAACCCCTACCAAACATCCTATGAGAGAAATCAGCCTTCTAATAACATACACTCTCTTATTTTCTTGTAAATCGTGCCCTAATCTATACAATGCAATGTAAGACTTGATCCAAGACGAAGATAACAGATGTAGTGCACCAACATGGAATTTGTAAGTTCAAACGCTGGGTGATGATGCCGCGTATGGCATGACTTAGGATGAACTGAAAGAGAAGATGAGAGAGAAGTACTGCTCTCATGCCGAACTCCAAAGGTTGGAAACGGAGTTCTGGCACTTGACTATGGTAGGTGCTGACATCACGGGGTATACTCGAAGGTTCCATGATTTGTCTAGGGTGATTCCCAATATGGTGACTCCCGAATTCAAGCGCGTTGAACGTTACATTTGGGGACTGGCCCCAGAGTTTCGCGGCATGGTAACTTCGGCCAAACCTCAAACAATCACCGAGGCTGTAACTCTGGCTGTCAGCCTTACTGAAGACTGTGTTCGTATGAAGAAGCTATCACTGAACCCCTCTGAAAAGACCGAGACGCATGCTGAGTCGTCCGGTGACAAGAAGAGAAAGCATTCGAATCTGAATCAAGCAACCCGCAGCAACAACAAGGGCTTATACAGCAAGAAGCGTGACACCAACCCCCTAAGGAGGCAAATACTGCAGCCAAAGGATACCAAGGCACCATGCCTAAATGCCAAAAATGTAAATATCATCATGATGGAGCTTGTCGAATTCCAAGGTGCGACAAATGTGGTAGATTGGGTCATCAAACGGAAGACTGTTGGGGTAAGGGAAAGAATCGAAATGGAAACGGTGCTGGTAACAAGAACGGTAACGGGAAGGGGCGGAACCAAGGATGCTTCAGTTGTGGAGGCAATGATCATTTCATGAAAGACTGCCCAAAGAGAGACAACGCTCAGGCTCGAGCATTTGTGATGGGAGCAAGGGACGCACGCGAGGACCCTAACGTGGTCACCGGTACGTTTCTCGTTAACAATTACTTTGCATCCATATTATTTGACACTGGTGCCGATTATAGTTTCGTGTCTGTGGAATTTAAACGTATGCTTGGGATAGAGTCTAGTAGATTGGATATTCCTTACTCCATAGAACTAGCCAATGGTAAACTAGTTGAATCGGGCGAAGTTGTTAGAGGCTGCACACTAGAACTTGGTGAACGAAGATTCAGCATCGACCTCTTACCTATTCAATTGGGTAGCTTCGATGTAGTAGTCAGAATGGACTGGTTGTCCAAGAACAAAGCTGAAATTATTTATCATGAGAAGACCATTCGCATCCCTTTAGCGAATGATGAAACTCTCATCGTGCATGGAGAAAAACGAGACACGCCCCTACGAATCATCAGTTGCATGAAGGCACAGAAGTGTTTAAGGAAATGATGTGTTGCTTTCCTAGCGCACGTTGTAGATAAGAAAGCTGTGGAGCCGAAGCTCGAAGACATTCCTGTAGTGAAGGACTTCCCTGAGGTCTTTCCTGAAGATCTGACAGGACTACCTCCGCAACGACAAATCGAATTCCGTATAGACTTGGTTTTAGGAGCCGCTCCTGTAGCCAAGGCACCCTATCGGCTTGCACCATCCGATATGCAAGAATTATCTACACATCTCCAGGAGTTGTTGGATAAAGGATTCATAAGGCCAAGCTTCTCGCCCTGTGGAGCTCCAGTATTGTTCATGAAGAAAAAGGATGCAACTCTGCGAATGTGCATCGATTACAGAGAACTGAACAAGCTCACTATCAAGAATCGGTACCCACTACCGAGGATTGATGACTTATTTGATCAGTTGCAAGGATCAAGCTACTATTCCAAGATCGACCTTCGATCTGGATACCATCAGTTAAGGATACAAGAAGAAAGCGTACCAAAGACTGCATTCAGAACACGCTATGGGCACTACGAGTTTCTTGTGATGCCATTCGGACTGACGAACACGCCAGCGGTAATTATGGATCTAATGAACCGCGTATGCAAACCATATCTCGATAAATTCGTGATTGTATTCATCGATGATATCCTGATTTACTCGCGAACGAAAGAAGAACACGAGCAACACCTCAGAACCATTTTGGAGCTACTGAAGAAAGAGAAACTTTATGCAAAGTTCTCAAAGTGCGAATTCTGGATTCGCGAAGTACAATTTCTTGGTCACGTTGTGAATGAGAAGGGCATTCACGTAGACCCATCCAAGATTGAAGCAATAAAGAATTGGGAAGCCCCCAAAACCCCAACTGAAGTTCATCAATTTTTGGGCTTAGCAGGCTATTATCGACGATTTATTGAGAATTTCTCCAAGATAGCTCAACCGCTAACGACCCTTGCGCAGAAAGACAAGAAGTACGACTGGGGTGACAAACAGGAAGAAGCCTTCCAACTACTCAAGAGTAAGCTATGCGATGCACCAATACTGTCATTACCCGAAGGCACTGAAGACTTCGTGGTATACTGCAATGCCAGAAAGTCATCGCTTACGCTTCAAGACAATTGAAGGTACATGAAAGGAACTACACCACGCACGACTTGGAACTGGGTGCGGTGGTATTCGCCTTGAAGATCTGGCGACACTACCTGTATGGTACTCAATGTACAATCTTCACAGATTACAAAAGTCTACAACACATACTTGATCAGAAGGAATTGAACATGCGCCAGCGGCGATGGGTCGAGTTGCTAAATGATTATGACTGTGAGATTAAGTACCATCCTGGAAAGGCAAACGTTGTAGCGGATGCTTTAAGTCAAAAAGAAAGGGTTAAAACCCTAAGGGTTAGAGTATTAGAAATGACAATCTGAACGAACCTCACAGCACGTATTCGTGACGCCCAACAAGAAGCCCTTAAGATGGGAAATCGAAGAACTGAATACCTCCGGGGTGCATTGAAGCACATGGCGCCAAATGAAGAGGGAGCCTTATACTTTAAGAAGCGTATTTGGGTTCCGCTCTATGGTGGCCTACGAGAAGTCATCCCTGATGAAGCGCATAAATCGAGATACTCGATCCATCCAGGATCAGACAAAATGTATCAAGACTTAAAAGAATACTATTGGTGGCCAAGGCTTAAAAGCGATGTTGCTGTTCATGTTGGAAAATGCCTAACCTGTGCTAAGGTTAAGGCTGAATATCAGAAACCGTTTGGCTTACCCCAACAACCAGAGATTCCCATGTGGAAGTGGGAGCAAATCTCGATGGACTTCATAACCAAATTACCCAGGACCCCTAGAGGGCACGACATGATATGGGTGACAGTTGATCGACTGACGAAATCTGCGCATTTCCTACCAATCCGAGAGAAGGATAACACCAGAAAGCTTGCTGAGATATACCTAAAAGAAATTGTGACGCGTCATGGAGTGCCTATCTCAATCATTTCAGACAGAGATGGACGCTTTGTCTCAAGAATCTGGCGATCCTTTCAGGAAGCCTTTGGATCTCAGCTAGATCTAAGCACAGCATTCCATCCACAAACAGACGGCCAGAGCGAACGGACTATACAAACATTAGAAGATATGCTTCGCGCATGCGCCATGGACCTAGGCGGCAGCTGGGATACTCACCTACCTTTGGTTGAGTTTTCCTACGACAACAGTTATCATACAAGCATAAAAGGCGCACCGTTCGAAGCTCTGTACGGTCGCAAATGCCGATCGCCCTTATGTTGGGCAGATGCTGGTGACAAACGTATGGTTGGTCCTGAACTTGTGCAACTGATCGAAGACGTAAACCATTAGAATTCAAGGTGGGAGACAAAGTTTTGTTGAAAGTCTCACCTTGGAAAGGCGTAGTAAGATTTGGAAAGCGTGGGAAGCTGAATCCACGATACATCAGACCATTCAAGATCTTGGAAAGAATTGGTACCGTGGCGCATAAGTTGGAATTACCGGAAGAGCTTAATGGAGTACATGATACGTTCCATGTATCCAACCTTAAGAAGAGTCCAACACAAGAGAACGTGATCATCCCTGTGGATGAAGTGTATATTGATGATGCCCTCCGATTTACAGAACAACCCGTTGAGGTTACCGACTGGAAAGTCAACAAGACCAGGAGGAGCACTGTTAAACTTGTCAAAGTACGTTTGAACTCTAAACACGGACCCGAGTACACATGGGAACGTGAAGACCAGTTCAAAGAAAAGTATCCCCAACTATTCAAGAAGACTCCTGCGAGAGTTAGTTCAGCCTGAATTTCGGGACGAAATTCTTTTAACGGGGGGAGACTGTGACAACTGTCACGAAACCGGTAATTTCCGTACACTTTAATTATTATTTAATGACTGCAATTATGTGCTTAGATGTCAACATTGTCTGATTACATACTAAGCAAGTGAATTCATGCACACTGTATACTACAAAATATTGCTTTATGCATAAACGAGAGCGTTGCGTCCGAAATACTAGTAAACTCACCGGTAAGACACTTTGTGTCAACAAAACTGCAGAAAGCAGTCAGACAATAAAATTGGAGCCTAGGTGTAGGTCCAACAACAAGAATACATTAAAACCTAAGAGTACATACAAGGGTTTAATATATAGACATTACGGAAGCTAAAATAAGCACTAAAAAGCACCCGAAACGCACTTTAAGTGCAAAATTTTAATAAATTCAGCTCTAATAAGCTTTTAACAACATAAATATTATGCAGAATTCATGTTTTAACATCCAGAATATTTTCCTAAGTGTCGGGAATCGAAAGTATTACAAAAGGGTACTCAAAAGATACTGAAAGGTGCAATTTAGCACTTTAACGAACCGGTATATAACCGAACAACCGGACATTACCCGGAACATCAAAATATTATTAGAAGCATTGTTTTGGTGTTATGAAGCTAGTTATGAGCACTACTCATCATATTACTACTTAAAACACTAAAACACAATTAACCCCTAAATTAAATTCTTTATAAGTAACTAGATTGCGTAACTAGGAATTGAAATCAAACTAACACCCCCCCCCTCAAAACCGGTTACAACCATGGAACCCCACACCTAGATTATTTTGAATTGTTAATTAGATATGTTAGTCCTTCATGAAACACATTATCCTTTAGGTATAGAAATGTTGGGGGATTCCTTTATAAACCACAAGACCATCACATTACTATAATCATCTTCACCAACTTCACAAAATTTTCTCTCCTCCTTCTTCCCTAATCGGCTGAAACCAAGCAGCCCCATCACCACCATCTTCAACCTTCAATCATCCATTCCAAGCTTGTATTAAGGTGCTAGGAGGTGGTTAACGAAGCTTGGTGTGTTTGGAAGTTGAAGGACCTTCTTAGTTCGCTATTAACCATCACTTTTCTTCCCTTGAACTCTCCTAGCTTTGAGCTAGTGGTAAGTCTCTTAGATCTACTCATTTTACATCCTATGAAGGTGGTTAATAGTTATATTAAGATGTTATCTCATGAACACTAAAGGATCATAAACAAAGCTTTGAACATAGAGCTAACCTAATGATAAAATGTTGTTGAAATATGAAGTTGTTTTGATTCTTGTTGATTATATGATGATTTACTTGTTAATATTGATGTTTGATGTTGTTGTGATCACTAAACATGTTAACGGAATCAATCGAACACGAGTTAGAAAGCTAAAAAGCTGAAACAGTAGGCTGTTTGGTGATTACAGCCAACTTCAGTTGGCTGTAACAGAACCGTAACTTAACAAAAAATGTATTTTCTAAAGCCTAGATTTATGTATTATGAAATACGGTTCTAATGGCACTGGAATCATAATTTTTGGACTTCGTTTACTATTTTTAAAGACCCGATTTATAACAGCAGCTAAAGCTGAGTTTTTACAGCAGTAAATGGGTGTTATATTTTTAATCATAACTTGAAACCTGAGTAGAACTAGGTCATGAAATTGGTACTGCAGATAGACACCGATGTCGTAGTAATTGTCCCCTAGAATTTCGTCAATCCGACTTACAATGAATTTTTAATGAATTATTCCGTGGACTGCAGTCAGAAAGTAATGAATCTGATTGCAGTCCGGAAAATGAATTTTTATAAAATATTGGCAATGAACTGGACCCCGATATTTTTACACAATAATATTTGATCGTTTGAGATATTCTGTAAAAATTTGGAAATTTTTCGAATAACTTAACTATTTTATTAAAATGCTCAAAAACAGCCCAGTTTTGGATATTCGAGTTGAAATGACATAAGTTGTAAATTGCGTGTCTAAATGTCGAGTATGTGATCTGAGGTAAAATATATATATTTGTTGATTACTAAACTTCGTGCTAAATGTATGTGGTATGTATAATACGTGATAGTGCATTAGGACTTGCAAATACACATACAACATATTTAGACAAAATACATAATTCGGGTGCAAAGTGCAAAATACAAGAGACTTATATTTATTTTCAGGAAAATAATATAAGTAAGACACTTTGTTAAAAATACAAATTATTTTTAACACAAGAAAACTTATACAAAAGATAGTGACTTGTACTTGTGCGATACAAGTCTAGTGACTAATGTTAAGAAAACACCTATAGGTCACGACGTTAAGTAAGCAAATCCGGTGAAGTTTACGACGCAAAGGAACGCAAAGTTGTGAGTTCATGCTCCCCCTTTTCTCTTAACTGTTTTCAGTTTTATAACTTCGGGGGTGAAATACATGTTACAAATATTACTATGTTTACAAATGGTATGATAACAAGAAGCACACTTGGTGAGAACGAGTACCAAGTGTGATGAGATATAAGAATACAAGAAATGCACTTGGTGAGAACGAGTACCAAGTATGATGCGTTATGAGAAATGATACGAGAAATCGTGTCACGAATAGGGTACATAAGCGCCATTAATCAACAATATACCTAGACCGCAGAACAAAAGGTTAGATCTAACGGGTGTCGGGCAACCACACTCTCGGTGAGGACAAGTACCGAGTAGTGCTTTTGTGTCTCCGAATATGCCAACTAGAAAATGCCTAAGGTTTGGTGACTTCCTATGTCGTGTCACATGTTAACGGCCTTGCAACCCATTAACATCCTGATACATTCAGGAATACTTTATTTACATAAGATTCATACCATAATAAAACTTGATTTATACTTGAGTACGTGGTGTACACAAGTAAACCTGAATTTTACATGAGTACGTGGTGTACACATGAATACTTGAGATATACATGAAAACTTGATTTATAAATGACACAAACTATGTTTTCATATAGAGTATACAAACGTGATATACAAAAACTGCATGAATTCACACCAACATTATGTTGACGTTTTTCCAAAATTCACATGTATTTCAGGTAACTAAAGGTGGATGTGCGCGCGGTCCTACTCATGCTTATGGATGTCGTCTATGTTATGTTTAAATAAAGTTGTAAACTTTAAGACAATGTTTTATGCTATCGTCGCGATGTAAACGCTAAACTTGTGTTTTCAAATTATGAAATGTTTGGTATTTGAAGTTATTTTTATGAGCATGTAGTATGTTTACCTTTCGTATGCAATGAGAACCTTTCATGATCACACCTCGTGCTTCCGCTGCAGAATGGGGTGTGACAAGTTGGGGCAGTAGCAAACGCGTTGTAAAACTCGTTATCAATGTTTCGATGTAAAAGATTTGAAATCTAAAATTAGAATTGGAAACGAACTGGATTTGGTGCGATCTGAAGACCTATTAGTCACACCGTACGAACTGAGATTTGAAACGAACTGGAGAACCTCAAACAATCTCGTGCGAACTGGTCTTGATTTCCAAACGACCTGACACTTCGTACGAACTCAGTAAATCTCAAACGACTTGAACAACAATTCCAAACGAACTGACTTAAAACTTCAAACCGTGCGAGCTGGATGTTCAGTCAGTGCGAACTGGACTCAATCCGTGCGAACTGATAGCTTCAAACCAAGCGAACTGGTAGAACTCCCAAGCGACCTGGATACTCTACTCGTGCGAACTGGGGTAATGTCACATGATCTGAACCATTGTCGAATAAGCTGAGATGATTTTGTCAAAATTGATCAAGTTTTAGGTCGATTTAGGTTCTGATTTTTTCAAGGATTGATTAAAACAGTGTTTTACATGTTATATGTGAAAATCAGTCCATTTTAACCGTAGATTCGTTGAAATTTTGAAGAAAAATGTAAAAAATGAGAAGAAATGAGTAGAAATCAGAAATTTATCCTTGAAAACTAGCTGAAATGGTAAGAACTCTTCCTACTGAGCTCTGATACCACTTGTAGGATCAAGGTTTCGACCTAATGAGTCGATCGGAAGAGTTCTAATCCAAACCAAAGGCGGAATTCAATGATTCGGACTTGATTGCAACTTGTTTAACACTTAGAATCACTTTAATTGTCGTTAGTATTGATTTGAAAGTGATTACAGCTTGTTCGACACTTCGACAGCACCTCAGCTCCGGAATCACAAAATGTTGCAAATGAAAGATCAAGCTCACCTATATATAGTAGACCCAGTTCGCACGAACCACCATTCACCAGGTCGTGCGACCTGGTCAGTTCGTACGAACTGGTTCAGCCAGTTCGTACGAACTGGTTCAGCCAGTTCGTGCGAACTGAACTGTTTACTCTAAAACCCTATTTTCTAGCCTACCGAGCTCCGATCTATCCAATCTAGCTACATGACTCAATACAAGACGAAGTCAACAGACATATGAACCAACATATTTTAAAGCATGTTTCATGTCCCTTACGCTTAGGCATCATTGTAGAGCCTTGAAAATGGCTTAACGGGCCTTAAACGCATCAAAAATGGGCTTAAACATGTGCAGGGACCATTCCTGTAATTTTTCAAACTGTTGCTGTCATCCCGGGCGGACGCGGGCCGCGTAAGATCTCTCTATCTCTTACGCGGGGCGCGAGTCACCCCCAGATCTGCAAAACCAGCTGAATTCAATCAGCAACCGGGTTTCTTGATTTGCAAACGGTTTTTAAGCATTCTATGGGCTATTTTGGGGCACCCATGGTATTCTAAAACCATGGGCACACATGGACGGCTCAGATCGAAGCTCGGTTTTCGAGGAATGATCTTAACGGTTACCCGAAAACTATAAATACCCCTAAGTTTTTGCAATCCAAGCTCACATTTGATCTGATTTCTCTAAGTTAGAGCCTAAGAACCTTCATACCTAAGAAATCTTGGATCAAATCCCAATTGCTTGGACTTCTTGTAAGCTTCTTTCGTTCTTTTATGCGTTTATAAGCGTGAAAGTCAAACAGTGTTTGACTTTCTGCTTTGACCAGTCAATGATCAACACGAATTTCGTTTGAACTTCGCAACGTGAGGGTAATCACGATGGTCATAGTCCTTTGTAACTATACCTACTGATTACCACGTTGATTAGGCGTAGTGACGAGTCATAGTTTCGGTCAAAATGTGTATTCTTGCGTATTTTGCAACCAAACTATTCATGGGTATCAAAACCCTTTGTTTTGATATCAAACTTGTTTTCAAACTTCGTTAAACATGTTTTAACATGTTTAACTCGACACTTTAGGTTTAGTGCTTATATAGGGTCGTAAGATAAGCGGTCTAAACAACCGCTTACACTTTCGAACCCAACCCATTTGGTCAATCTTTAGGATCCGACCAAGCATGTTTAGTGACCATAGTTGTATAGGGAATAACCTTCCGAGGTTATACCTTATGGTCACTTCGTTTAGTTAGTTGTATGATAGGTAGTTTATATGCCTTTGGAAAATGACCAAAATGCCCTTTTTACGCATAAATTCATTTTAAGCATATGTAACATAGATTTTGACATCTAAACTGATTAGGAAACATTTTTAAACTTGTTAAGGCATATAATACTTGTCATAGCACTAGTTAGGCGGTCCGAACGCGTTTTACGTGAACGACGCGTTAAAGTTGCATAAGCTACCTAAACGGGTCGTAATTAATCGTAAGCACTTAGGATAGGTTTCGATTTAGAATGTACGCTTTGTTAAACCATATTACATGAGTTCTTATACTCATTCGGTTTACAAAACCTCATTCTATCCGATCTTCTGATATAGGTCAGGTTTATTAACTTAGTTATCTATATTAGGTACCGTTTGATTTCCGTGATCCCTCTAGCGTTGCTTGGTTGTTATTCAAGACTTCTAAGCATCCTCAAGTGAGCACATAGTCCCCTCTTTTACTGTTTTCAATTTTTTGGGGTGAAACGTGTGTACTTATTTGTTATGTTCATGATTTCAAAGTATAAATTGATTATACATGTTAGTACTTATCTTTTGACGAACTGAATGATTATTTATGGTTTAAACACTAATTTTTCAAAGATTATAAAACTAATTGTTAGATTGTACTTAATTTATACATTCACCAGACCGATTGGTAGTATGATATAGCACTATAGGATTAGACACCCCATTCCTGTTGTATGGAATGCCGGAAACCAATTTTTATCCAAATAGAGATTGCCTTTGTGGTATTTCTGTAGTCTCTAAGGTGTAGTTTGATACACTAAGGTTTGAATTGTGACACCCTGCTTTTCAGGCCGTACCGTACAATTGTGATACGTGTTGTGAATAGGTAACATGGCTATATTTGACTGATTATGATGTTTATATGTGAAATTTAGTGTGTTGGTAAGATTAAATTTTGATAAAAATTATGTTGGTAACAGTAAGATAAACGCTTATCGCGTAACGGTTATAATGCGAAGCGAATGTCGGTGACCACCCGATCAGTGTCAAGATCCTAAAAATAGTCTGTTATGATTAGAATAAATATTTTCATCATATTCGTGAGGAAAAATAAATTAAAACGCTCAGAAACTCTATTTTTCGACTTTAAGCGCGTATCGCGCGATATAGCGCGTATACCGACAAAACACTGTCAATACAGCCAGTCAAGGCAACTGATAATCATTTTAGCAATAATTTGATAAGTTTATTCTTATAGAATGACAATAATAAATAAAAACGCTTAAATTCCTATTTTTGTGATTTTAAGCGCGTACCGCGCAGCACAACGCGCATACTGCCAAATACCGACAACATAGCCAGTCCAGGCAAACAAAATACTGTCCTGTAATATTTTGGCAGGTTTATTTTTATAGAGCGTTAAAAATAATTTAAAACGCACTAAAACGGGTTTAAAATGCTAGATAAAATACCCGGTATTCAGTAAAATACCTGTTTTATTCATTAAATCTACATATGTATGTATATATGTAAGATTGTGTGTGTGTATAAGAGAGAGAGAGAGAGGAAGATTTGGCGGCTCAAGGTGGTGCTACCCCTCTTTGGTAGTGTAAAAATATGCCAAGTGTTATATGTGTCATAAGATTAATCATCACCATTCTTTAAACACTCTATCATCATCATTCCTTGATAAAAAAAAGAAGCTCACTCTCTCTCTAAAAATCTCATCCGAACACCCCTTAGAACACCCACATTCTCAATTTCAAACTCAATCTAGAAGATTCATATCCCTTCCATGGTGATTTCAAGCTAAAATGGGTGTTTAGAAGTGATTTCAAGGCATTTCAAACACCAATCAAGACCCACATCACTAATCTTTACTAAAAAAATCATTCAAGAACTTGAAGGCATAAATTTATTTTACAAACTTTGTTTTGATTCTTGATGTTCTTGATAGTGATGGTAGTTTCTCTTGATCTTGAGTTTAATCACAAACTTGAAACATTAAACAAATGGGTTTTATTTTGAATGAAATAAAATGGATGTGTATATAAATATGTATGTATGGCCATGAGTGTGTGTGTATGTGTAAGTGTTTGTGTTTTTTTATTTTTGTTGAAAGATTCTTGAGTTACATGATTACTTGAAAAGTAGGATGCATGTAAGAATCAATATGTGTCATATAAGAATGTTCTAAAGGTGATTTAAGATTTGAAAGTGACATGATGAAAAGTGAATTTTTGGTGGTTTATGTGTGTATATATATTTCGTATATATGTATGTATGTATGTATGCATGCATATAAAAGTTTGTCATATGTTCTTAAATATGAATGATATTAGCATTTATGTATGAATGATTGGATGATGATGATGATGTGTGTGTTGTGTTTTGTAAGAACATGATATTAATATGTTCTTGAGTATGATTAGATCATAAATGATGTTGATGATGTTATATGAGTGCATTAGATGCACATATGTGAACATGCATGATAATATGAAAGCATGAAATGATCATTTGAGCATGATTTGATAAAAATCAATTTTGATTAGATTATAAACCCTAAAATAAAGTTATTTTGAAGTGTTTAATGATATATAACTTTGTCACAATGTTTGCTAGCTTTGCATGTTGTACTTGGTGCATTAAAAGTTGTAAAATACGTGAAATCGCATGATTTATGTGACTTACACAAAAACTGCACTAATTTGATTATAACCACTATTTTAATCAGTAAATAACATGTATTTTGTTAAAATATCAAGTCGTTTCGAGTTGGGATGATTATGGTAACGTTTAACGCAAAACTATGCGTTAAAACGGTCAAAAATCGGCTTTTCGCGTGATTTTTGTAAAAGTGATTTAGATCAGTAAATAAACTGATGTTTTTAGTTTAAAAACAAGTATTTTAACTAATTTTAAGTTTACTTGGTGTTTGGTTGGTCATACGTGACTTCCGACGCCCGAAAACGTTACCGAATCGCTAACATACGCATTTTCGATGAACACTAGTATGGGTAAATTTTGAGTGAAGCTTATGTGATAAAATGTGTTAAGTGATTTAAACATGTAAATATGATAATATGTTAAGTGTTAATTTGATAATGGGAAATTTAGACTATGCATGTATGCATGTACGTTTTGTGCGGTAGAAACGGTAAAATTTCGTTAAATGTGTAACCTGTTTGTCGAGTATGAAATTTGGTACATATGAGATGTTTTATGTATATTTGCTTTAAAAATGACAAAATAGATAAGTTAGTAATATTTCGCGTGTTTTGGTATTAAATTATGTGAACGTTTATGTATATATATTATGACGCGCAAATCGTAGATATATTGCGTATAAACGGGAGAGTTAACGGATTTACACAATTATGGTCACCAATAAAATCGTTCAAGTCGCAAATATCATATATATATATATATATATATATATCTATACTACTTTAATAAACATATGTGAAGGACAAGATGGTAATTGAACAAGGTGTTGAAAAAACACTTAATGCACAATGTACAACTGTTAAGGCACAAGAAAACACAAACCCTTTTACCCTTTACAAGGGTATACATCTGCCGTCCAAAATGTTTTACTTTCTCACACGGATCAACATCGGGACCGTCCATTTGACTTCACACGGATCACCATATGCTTTCTCTCTCAATGCTCACACATCTCACAAAACAACATCAGATCTTCTTCTCTCTCTCTTCTCTCTCTCTTCTCGGCGATCTAGGGTTTCATCAGATCTATCACCAGATCCGTTTGAATCTATCACCAGATCCGTTTGATGAGCAGATCTAGGGATCCACAGATTTGAACAAGGGATCCGTTTGATGTTCTGATAAGTTGCAATGAGTGTTATATATCTTACCATGTTCTTTTGTGATTCTTACTTTTCTGGTGAAGCGGTTGACGGATGTTCGAACGACGAAATCTGGGGTTTACGAAGGATTTTCGCATGTGTTTTGTGATGAATCGACTCAGGTTAGGTTCTAAATGTTGATTTATCTTTAATCTTGATGTGGATTTGTTAGTAGATAGATGCGGTTATTTCAAATTAGGTTGAAAGTTTTGTGATATTTGAATTTGTATTTTTGGTGATGATAGTTAGGTTAATTTCAGATATGACATAGTGAAAGGATAAATTCTTTTTGTAGTTTGGATTTTACTTTATTCTGTTATATTTTGATCTTTTCCTTCATTTTTGGGACTGATAAGTGTCATGGTTTTGTGAAAATCTGAGGTTTACGAAGGATTTTCGCATGTGTTTTGTGATGAATCGACTCAGGTTAGGTTCTAAATGTTGATTTATCTTTAATTTTGATGTGGATTTGTTAGTAGATAGATGCGGTTATTTCAAATTAGGTTGAAAGTTTTGTGATATTTGAATTTGTATTTTTGGTGATGATAGTTAGGTTAATTTCAGATATGACATAGTGAAAGGATAAATTGTTTTTGTAGTTTTGATTTTACTTTATTCTGTTATATTTTGATCTTTTCCTTCATTTTTGGGACTGATAAGTGTCATGGTTTTGTGAAAATCTGAGGTTTACGAAGGATTTTCGCATGTGTTTTGTGATGAATCGACTCAGGTTAGGTTCTAAATGTTGATTTATCTTTAATCTTGATGTGGATTTGTTATTAGATGCGGTTATTTCCTACATCCGATGTTTTAGTTAGGATTTACCTTTTTAATTTTTTTTATGTTTACTTGTTTGTTTATATGTCACATGCAGATTAGTAAGACAAAGGTGTTTCTAAGGGCCGGACAGATGGCAGAGTTTGATGGTTGTCGGACTAAGGTCCTAAGTTATACGACCTAGATGGCTTGGATGTTTCCCAAGTGTTCTATGATGCATAAGCTGAGCCTGTGAGGGTATGATGCATAAGCTGAGCCTGTGGGGCTATGATGCATAAGCTGAGCCTGTCGACTCTATGATGCATAAGCTGAGCTTGTGTTCTTAATATGTCTGAACTGAAACTGTTAAGGCTATGATGCATAAGCTGAGCCTGTGAGGTTACATATGTGTTTCTTGTGCTTAAAACAGCTGTACATCATGGTTTAAAGGTTGTTTAAGTCTAGTGGAAAATTACTCTTGTACATCATGCTTTAAAGCGGGGTTACATAACACAATAGACTGTGATGATGATTGTATTTTGAGGGTACATAGAAGATCCGAGTAGCATCTTGGCGGGGCAATATCCAGGTTGCATAGTTCTCACTTTGCAACCGTGTGTTGCAGCCATGGCTTTACCCGTAGTTGTGTTCATCTCTCAATTACATGTCTGAGTCTTCCAGTTGTAAAAGTATTATCACAGATTCACAGATCTAAATGTGCCTTAACAGTTGTACATTGTGCATTATAAGTGTTTTTTCAACACCTTGTTCAATTACCATCTTGTCTTTGATATATGTTTATTAAAGTGATAGGAAGAGCTTGACGGATGTTCGAAGGACGAAATCTGAGGTTTACGAAGGATTTTCGCATGTGTTTTGTGATGAATCGACTCAGGTTAGGTTCTAAATGTTGATTTATCTTTAATCTTGATGTGGATTTGTTAGTAGATGCGGTTATTTCAAATTAGGTTGAAAGTTTTGTGATATTTGAATTTGTATTTTTGGTGATGATAGTTAGGTTAATTTCAGATATGACATAGTGAAAGGATAAATTGTTTTTGTAGTTTTGATTTTACTGTGTTCTGTTATATTTGGATCTTTTCCTTCATTTTTGGGACTGATAAGTGTCATGGTTTTGTGATAATTATGATATTTAGGTCATTTTTGGGGATGATAAGTGTTGTAGCTGAGCCTGTGAGGCTATGATGCATAAGCTGAGCCTGTGAGGCTATGATGCATAAGCTGAGCCTGTCGACTCTATGATGCATAAGCTGAGCCTGTCGACTCTATGATGCATAAGCTGAGCCTGTCGACTATATGATGCATAAGCTGAGCTTTGTTCTTAATATGTCTGAACTGAAACTGTTAAGGCTATGATGCATAAGCTGAGCCTGTGAGGTTACATATGTGTTTCTTGTGCTTAAAACAGCTGTACATCATGGTTTAAAGGTTGTTTAAGTTTAGTGGAAAATTACTCTTGTACATCATGCTTTAAAGCGGGGTTACATAACACAATAGACTGTGATGATGATTGTATTTTGAGGGTACATAGAAGATCCGAGTAGCATCTTGGCGGGGCAATATCCAGGTTGCATAGTTCTCACTTTGCAACCGTGTGTTGCAGCCATGGCTTTACCCGTAGTTGTGTTCATCTCTCAATTACATGTCTGAGTCTTCCAGTTGAGTGTAGTTGAGAGTTTGTAAAGTGTGAGTAGAGTGTAGATATCTCTGAATTATTTATAGAGACTGAAGCAAGCATGCTGTCTTTCAAGCATGCTGTCTTTCAAACAGTGTATGGAAGAGTGTTGATATATTATAGAGACTGCAGCAAGCAAGCTGTCTTTCACACAAAAGTAAAGTGTTGCTTTTTCCTGTTGATTGTACTTCCCTGCTTTTGGCATCCGTTTTTGTGAGATGTGGTGTTGTTTTGTGAGATGTGTGAGCATTGAGAGAGAAAGCATATGGTGATCCGTGTGAAGTCAAATGGACGGTTTACGTAACACCCAAGCTATGACAGGTCATCATTCCAACGAGCTATCTTAGCAACCCAGTGTTAAAGGTCTTCCTTTTAAAAGGTCGAAGAACAGTTCAGGCTTGACCATAGATGCGGTCTCACCATCCCATGTCAGATTCAAGAACAGTTCAGGTATGTCACTCGCAACTCGCAAGGAAACCTTTTTTTAGGATCTGAATTTAATTAGTTATACCTTTGGTTAACGACTGTCACGATCACTATTTTTACAGAACAAGCTCACTCCGATCTTCTGGCTGCCGGAGAAAGTGTATCTGCTTGGAGAGTCTCGGAATCGGCTTTAGTGACGCTGAATGCTGCTTCATTCGAATCGATGGGGGCTTCATATGCAGAATGTTCCGTCACTTAGTGGTCTCATGCTCACTCAAGCAGAGGTAAAGTAAAGTTTATCATCATTCATCAATGTCATTTATATTAAATTTATTTTAAGTTAATAGTGTACTGGTTATAACTAATATCAAATCTTTACTAATACTTGATTTCTTTTTATCATGGTTGACTTTGCGAGAACTAACGGAGCTTGTGTTCTTAATATGTCTGAACTGAAAGTGTTTGAGGCTATGATGCATAAGCTGACTCTGTCAGGTTACATATTTGTTTCTTGTGCTTAAAACACGTGTACTTCATGCTTTAAAGGTTGTTTAAGTTTCGTGGCAAATTACTCTTGTGGTGTACTCCGGATTTTGTGTTCTTAATCTGTCTGAACTGAAATGTTTGAGGCTGTGATGCGAAAGCTGAGCTTGTGTTCTTAATAAACATATGTGAAGGACAAGATGGTAATTGAACAAGGTGTTGAAAAAACACTTAATGCACAATGTACAACTGTTAAGGAACAAGAAAACACAAACCCTTTTACCCTTTACAAGGTTATACATCTTCCGTCCAAATGTTCTTAATCTGTCTGAACTGAAAGTGTTTCAGGCTGTGATGCGAAAGCTGAGCTTGTGTTCTTAATCTGTCTGAACTAAAAGTGTTGAGTCTATGATGCATAAGCTGACCTTGTGTTCTTAATCTGTCTGAACTAAAAGTTTTTTGAGGCTGTGATGCAAAAACTGAGCCTGTGTAATCTATCTGAACTGAAAGTGTTTGAGGCTGTGATGCAAAAACTGAGCCTGTGTAATCTATCCAACAACTCAAGCAAATGTTTTCTTTGCATTTTAGGGGGAACATGGGTGCATCTCTCCACAGGGCATACAAGACACAGGTTATTGGCGGCAGCTCGCCATATTTAACATATAAAAAAACTTTATATGTTAAATTTGGCGGGCTTCCGCCAATGACCTGTGTCTTGTATGCCCTGTGGAGAGATGCACCCATCTTCCCCCTAAAAAACATAGAAAACATTTGCTTGAGTTGTTGGACCGAGCGAACCTTGCATAATGCGTCAAGGGAAACTATTGGTCGAGCGAGACATTTGTTCAGGTATCCTTATTTCATGATAAAATGATTATGAATAGCTGTGCATAAACTAATCGCAAGTTTGTTTGGTATATGCAGGGTAATAGGGAACAGAGGTTGAACCTGTGGTTTGACGCAACAAAGAACTTCCGTACTTACTCTATTCTATGACTACTGCAGTGACACCGGTCGGCTTGAATCGAGCCCAAATCAGTTTTCTGGATTTGAAATGATAGCCATTCAAGTTTATAATAAAAAGCAATCATGCTGTAGTGAACTACTTTTAAAAAAAAACAGATGTATGTATGTATGCATGTTCTGATTATATATTATTGATTATGTATTCATTATTGATTATCTTGTATACACTTGTACGAAGTGTCATGCACAGCAAAAGGTAAAGTTATTCTTTGTGTGCATTGCCACTCAAGTTCATTGTTTGGGTCAACTAACGGGTCAAAATAGGCTTTCGAACTCTAAAAATGGATCTTCGGAATCAGTTAGTTGTAGCAAGAAAATGGTTGGTTGGGTTATGTGGTTAACTTTACTAGATATGCCATCACTTCATCTGTTATAAAACACAATATTGACCCATCGGTTGGCAGGTTTCAAATCTTGACTTGACCTTTAGAGCATATGTATTGGTAAATATCTGCCAACGTGCAGTAAGTAATCAGACAGCGTTACCTTTTCAACACTTAACATTTTAATGTTGTTTTTGTAGTTATGTTTAATACAAGTATAAATAGTTGGACAAAGGAACCTAAAATCTCGACCCGGATTACAATTTAAATTACATAAGGTACTAATAGATCCTACTTGACCCGGATTACATCTCTAAACAATGAAACCCTAAAATCTTGAGCCATTTTTCTCTCTAAATTCACTTGCTACAATTTATCGCGCCATATTGAAATCGAAGAACAACAAACCTATAGGTGATAAACTAACGGTAAACGAGTATCCTATTGTAAATCGTCACTCCCGCCAAACCTATAGGTGATAAACTAACGGTAAACGAGTATCCTATTGTAAATCGTCACTCCCGCCAAACCTATAGGTGATAAACTAACGGTAAACGAGTATCCTATTGTAAATCGCCACTCCCGCCGCATCGCGCTGGTAAGTGACTAGTATATATATATATATATATATATATATATATATATATAGGGGGGCCGCTAAAATGAAAACCACTTCCAGTTGTAAGAACCATGAGAACCACTCTAAACCAATCAGGTTGTGCCAACATAAAGGGTATGTTAGTCATTTAGCCCAAATGTCAAATCTTTTCATCTCTCCTCAATTAAAGATACTGACTTTTTATATACTCTCTCCTCTCTCCTCTCTCCTCTCTCATAATTCACCATTTTCATCTCCTTCAAATCCTCTGCACTAAGAAACCCAAAATCATAATCCACTCTCTACCCACCTTCTTCTCCACCTCTGATTCACCATATCCACCACCGTACCTCCATCACGACAACCACCTACCCATCTGCAGCTGAGGTCCCGATATCGCCACTGCTGTAAAATGTCCGGCAGACCACTGTAAAATGTCCGGCAGACCACTGATAACCAACCACCTACCCATCCACATTATCCGGCTACCACCAGCCAAACACCCCTTCCCGCATCCGATTTCTGGCGCCCCCCAGTTGTAAGCTTCGATTTGATGTTGTGGTGGTGGTGGTGGTTCGACGGCTGGGTGGTGGTCAGCGGTGGTTGGTCGGCGACGGTGGTTATACGGTTACGGTGGTGGTTGGTCGGCAGCGGTGGTTCTAACAGTGGGTAGTGGCTGGTATTTTTGATATGTGTTCTTGAATGAAAGATGATGACACCGATTGTATTTTTGGTAAGTGATTTTTTGAAGGGTGTTTCTCTCTAGTAAGATATGTGGGTTTGTTCTTGTTTGATTTTTGATCAGTGATTTTTTGCCTGATGAACTATGTGGGGTTGTTCTTGTTTGATTTTCGATCTGTGATTTTTGTTTGAATCAGTGAACTATGATTATGTGTTGTTGATGTTTCTTGTTTGATGGGGGTTCTTGATTTTTTTGCCTGATGAACTATGTGGGTTTGTTCTTGTTTGATTTTTGATCAGTGATTTTTGTTTGAAATCAGTGAACTATGATTATGTGTTCTTGATGTTTCTGGTGATTTTTGATGTTTGCGGGGTTGATCTGGGTTGATTTCGATTTTTGATGTTTGGGGGGGGGGGTGGTTGATCTCAGTTGATACAGGTTTGAATCTGGTTTGAATATGTTTGAATGATGGACTGGGTGGCGATGATGCAAAAAAAAAAAAAAAACTAGATTTTTGATGACGATGGCGCGGCAACGATGGTGGATGGTAGGTTTTTGAACCCGCAACCCCACATTTGCAGCCTTTTAATTATCGGAAAAAACTGAGCCAAACCCCGTTTTTTTTCGAGATACACTTTTGTTTTGTTGTTGTTGGTTTTTTATATTCTTTTCTCTAGTCGATGACGATAAAAATCTATCCGAGACACCTACCGACTTTGCGATTTATGGGTGCGTTCGTCTTGCGTAAACAAGTTTTTGTGTAAAAAAAAGCTTTTTGCGATTTATGGGTGCGTTCGTTTTTATGTAAAACGTAAAAACGTTAAAAGTTTTACGCAAAACGTAAAAAGTTTTTACGTAAAAATTTCATGTAAAACGTAAAACATAAAAATTTTACGTAAAACGTAAATTTTTTAACATAAAAAGTAAAACGTAAAAAGTTTTACGTAAAATATTTTGTTTGTTGGGTTTTTTTAGGCGTCGATGATGAAAACAATATATCCGAGACGCTTCACCGACTTTGCGATTTCTGGGTAAAACGGAAAACGTGAAGCGTAAAAAGTGTTACGTAAATTTTTTCGTAAGTTTTACGTAAAACGTAAAACTTAAAAAGTTTTACGTAAAATGTAAAATTTTTTTCGTAAAACGTAAAAAGTTTTACGTAAAATGTAAAAAGTTTTACGTAAAACGTAAAACATAAAGTTTTTTTAGTAAAACGTAAAAAGTTTTACGTCAAAAAACGTCGAAAAAAACGTCGGAAAAAACGGCGCGTTAAAAAAACGCCGATTGAGAAAAAACGGCGCCTTTAAAAAACGGCGCCTTTAAAAAACGGCGTGGAAAAACGGCACGTAAAAACCGCGCGCAAAAAAATGGGGCTAAATGGGGCGTAAAAAATTGGGGCAAAACGGGGTGAAAAAAATTTCGGCGGAGACGGAGCATAAAAAACGGCGCGCAAAAAACGGGACGTAAAAAACGTCACGGTAAAACGGGACGCCAAAAACCAGCGCGCAAAAAAATTCGGTTTGTTAAAAAAATGTTAATTTAAAAAAAGATCTTAATAAAAATATTTTTTTAATAAAAAATATCACAAAATCTGAATTAAAAAAAATGATTTTAATAAAAAATTATTATACAAATCTGAATTTAAAAATATTGTTTAACATAAAATTCTGTTTTTTTAATATAAAGTAATTAATGAATAAGACAAATAGACAATTAAATATAATATATATATAAAGACAAAATAGTGTAATTTTACTATACTACCCTTTTGGATTAAAATATTAAAGACATAATAAGACAAAATCTATTTAATATTAATTTTAGTTACTTTAAATCTCATCCATCCATCTCCTTAATCTAAAGGCTAGAAAGTGGTTCTCTCAGTTCTTACAACTGGAGGTGGTTTTCATTTTAGCGATCCCATATATATATATATATATATATATATAAACGTGCCAACATAATCAGAAATAATAACTTTACGAGAAAATCTCAAAGTTATTTGATAATTCTAAGAAACGGAGAAACTTAGGATTTTTGTGTTATGTATATTAATTTAGAATCGTTCCTATATTAGGACGTGTAGAAAATCAATCTCTGGGATTGCGATATTAAAATACACACCCAAAGGTGAGTGTCACTAAACCTCTCTTTTTACTGCTTTGTATATATTTTGGGGGTAGAACACGTCGTTAAAAGGGTTTAATAATGTTTTCGAAATAAAACATACCTTTTAATATAAAATATATATTTTCGCTGAAATATATGAAATTTGATAAGTTATACGTTTCAAATTAAAACGTTTTTGATGAATGAATATTGTATGTACGGTATTTCTTAAGTGAAACAAGACCGTAAAGTTGGGGACGAATTCTTTACTGGGTCTCATATGATGGAGAGTAAGGGGAATTCGTACAACGTCGTGTATTAAATTGTCATATTAGTAGGATATATATTGTACGTGAGGCAGACATCATATTGTCCTTCAAGAGGACCCTGCGCCCATGATATCGTTTAATCAGTTAAGTATTGCACGCGATGAATTGTTGGTAGATCTATCGGGTTGACAACCCCGTCGTGACCGGTCGCCCCGTGTCAATGTCAAACGACGAATTTAAATTCTATTTATTGTCTAGCTTTGATTATCCCTGCATGGTTAATATATAGTTCGTACTGTCTAGCTAACATACGAGTCTGAAAGTTCACGCAATAATTTAATATACAAAACTTGGGCAATATATATATTACAGTTGTCGGATTGATGAATCGGCGGAAGGCCCATGGATTTTTATTAAGGAAGTAAAATGGACTTTCAAAATTATATGGATGTTTTCAAATAAACACCTAATCAGAAAGTTTTCCTTGGATTAAAATTGGTTGTAAGTGAATACGTGAACTCACCTTCCTTTGTGTTGACACTTGATTTTTAACGTGTTCTACAAGTACTTGAGTTTGGCTTAGGGAAATCATGGCGTATCTTGTGTTTGATGATGCATGTTGTTTCTTTTAAATATGTTGGACATCTTTTAGAATTTCTGGGACATTTGTAATAAAATCCGCGAGGATCAAAACAACTTAACTTATGTGGATGTGTCTTGACTTTTAAAATGTAATGTTTAATATTTATTTTTTAAAATATGTCGAAATGTCCAACAAAAGAGTGCATCGTCCGACAAGGTATAAATGGGCACCAACTTCCGTCACCACTACGTTTTATATTCCACTGTGACGTTTTTGGGTGTGACAGAAGTTGGTATCAGAGTTATTGGTTGTTTGCGAACTAGATGTTTTCGGAGGAAAACACTAGACTTCAACCAGAGAATTTTGAAATATAAGTCCAAAATTCTCAAAGCCAAGAATTTTAAATAAATATAGACAAATTGTGTCATGTATGAAAACCCTTATGTGTTTATGTGCATACGTGATTTTCTGTTTATTTTGAGCCTTATGTGTTACTATTCATGTTGATCACACACTTACTTGTACGGTTACATATGTGCCACATATGTCGCACAAGCACGAGGTCATCGAGATCAATGACTCAAGTAGCGAGCCAGATTTCAAGACTTCACCCAGATCCATTTTACCAGAGTTATTTGATGGTTTTTAACATTCCCATGGTTTTGAAAACCATGTGCCCACATGGAAGGCCATGATTCAAGCTCGGTTTACGAGGAACGATCCTAACGGTTGTGGGTTTCCTATATAAACCCAACTCCTTTCATTTGTTCCTCACAAAATCTGATTCAAATGCTCTAAGTTGGAGTTTAGTACTTCATACCTGAGCTATTTGGATCAAGATTTCCTTGCTTGGACCCTTTGTAAGTATTCTTTCGTGCTTTTATCGTTTTCTAGCACGAAAGTCAAATAGTGTTTGACTTTCTGCTTTGACCAGTCAATGGTCAACACGAAGTTCGTTTGAACATCGTAACGTGAGCGTAATCACGATGGTTATAGTCTCTTGTGACTATACCTACTTGTGACAACTCGTATCTCAGAACCTTTCTTGATACTTTGGTGTAACCTGTATAAACGTTCTATGATCAACTTATGTGTTTGTTGCAATGTAATGTCATGAGTTTGAATGTTATATTACATGTTAAGTGAATGTGTATTATATATGTATGTATAATGTAGTCGCACAACGTGAACCCGATCGCACAACGCGAGTCAAATCGCACAAGCCCTCTTGGGCACATCACTCTCGGCCCACACCCTTTGAATCCGAAACCAATGGGCAGCCCATGATGGGTTCGGCCACCCACCTATTTAAGCTAAGACATACCCATTAGTGGGGGTTTGTTATCTCATTAGTTGCAAACACTTAACACACACCAAACCCTAGTTCTCTCCTTTCCTCTCTCTCTTGTTCGACGGCAATCCACATAGCCGAAGCCCCCATCTCGATCAACCTAGTTCTTTGGCTTTCCGGTTAGTGCTTTAATTATTAATTGTATGTTACTTGATGTTGTGATCTACATGTTTCCACATAATGATTTAGGGAATGATATATGATTGCTTATGATTGTAAATCACTAAGGTTGTTCATGTAGATCGACTCACTTGTGTAGGGTGTTTAGACTGATTTAGAGTTGATGATTAGGTGATTGATGATCTGGAACCGAATGAATGATAACCGATTGTGATATGTTAATCATTGAATGAATTGTGGGGATTGTTATGTTAGTATGCATGCTAGTAATCAAAGAACATGAACCGTGTTATTATAGCTTATTATTATACATTGCTGCTATGCCTTGAACATGATTAGGGTTCATAGGGATTAATGGATGAAAACCTTGATTTGATCGAATAAAGGATTGGATAGAAACTGTGATGGTGTTGATTGATTGTGTGCAAATATGGAAACTGCTGGAATTGATTTGCAAAGATAAGTGTGTAACTGATATGCATGAAATTCGGATTTTAGATAACCAATAGCACAAGTCACACGAAACATGATTCGCACAAGCTTGCATGAACCACACGAAACCTATTTTGTGTAAGGGACTAATCGCACAAGCTTCCCATCGCACAAGATCAGATCACACAAGATCTGATCTGATCGCACAAGAGCTAATCGCACAAGCTAGGTACAATCACTAAAGCACAGTGTACTGTTTAGATATGCATGATCGCACAAGACCTTATGGATCGCACAAGACAGTGCCGATCGCACAAGGCTTGGGCCACACAGAAACTACTTGAACTGCTTTACTGTTGGGCCTCAAAGCCCAAGTTTAATCGCACAAGTTTTGTCCAGTCGCACAAGCTGAACTGGACCGCACAAGTTGGTCTCTGTTTATTTGTTTGGGTTGTGTATACTGTTGGGCTTATTAATTGTTGGTCCGGGTATATGTTGGATCGCACAACATGTTGTAGATCGCACAAGGTTGTGCTGAACGCATAACATGTTGGGTCGGGGTGTTTGTTGGGCTTCAGTAGTGAATCGCACAAATGGTTTGGCCCAAACCATTTGGATCGCACAAGTTGAACCTTGGGCTTAGTTACTGATCTGTTTAACATGTTCTAAATGTATGCCATGCATGCCATGATTGTTACATGTTCTGATTTGATAAATCTGTGTAAACATACGTGCATTACTTGAACCTAGACCTGACTTGTATGGTAACAACCTTAGGACGTGGTTGACCCCTAGCAGCTCGATTTGACCTTTCGTTTATCTACCGAGCTAACCTAAGGTGAGTTCACACATTCTAAAAGCATGGTAATTCCCGGTGGGCTGGGAATGGGTTAAGGAATATGGATTTCCTCATCCTTCTTGGGTAGGACAGTACGGGTTAAGGAATGTAATTCCTCGTCCTCTTGGACAGTTTAAATTTCACTAGACCAAAACTCTATCATGAAGTCCCTCCTTTTATATCGACTTAATCGGTCGGGCCAATGGCGAGCGGGTCATTAGTTAGATAGCGCTATTTAGGTCTGACAAGCCTCACACCGTGCCGCAGAGGACGGGCGTGAACTAATGGATCTGGGCACGTCAATAATGATAGACATTGACGCTAAGGGCACATAAACATGACTAAAGTCAGTGGTCGATATGGTAACGAGTCAAGTAGTGTAAACATGGGGTAGCCCCCACGGCTGGATTGCTAGAGTAAATAGGATAAACAAATCACGTTTTCAACTATGGGGTAACCCCCACGGCAAGGATGCCAGATAAAGGAAACTAAGTTTTTTTTGGAATAACTTAAACAAACACCCAACTGTGAACTCGCTCAACTTTGTTGTTGACTCGTTACTACATGCTTTGCAGGACACTAGGTTTAGCAGGAGCTTGCGTGGGGAAGAGTCGTTGTGGAGCATGGATTATTGAGTGTTCATGTTGAACTTAAACACTTTTATTTATGATTTGGGTTTTTGAACTAATTGCTTCCGCTGATAACTTGAACTTGGTTAATTTGTTTGGACACCAATTGTATTGTGATTGGTTTTATATTTACTTTAAATATGTTGTTCAATATGATTGGTGGTCTGATCCTGGTCATGTCACGCCTCCATGCGGTGATACTCCACGTGTGGATTTTGGGGGTGTGACACTACTGATTACCACGTTATTTAGGCGTAGTGACGGGTTATAGTTTCGGTCAAAATGCGTATTCTTGCGTATTTTGCAACCAAACTATTCTTGGGTATCAAAACCGTTTGTCTTGATATCAAACTTGTTTTTAAACCTTGTTAAACATGGTTTAACATAGTTAACTCGTCACTTTTAGATTAGTGCTTATATAGGGTCGTAAGATAAGCGGTCTAAACAACCGCTTAGACTTTCGAACCCGACCCGTTTGGTCGATCATTAGGATCCGACCAAGCATTTAATTTGACCATAGTTGTATAGGGAATAACCTTCCGAGGTTATACCTTATGGTCACTTCGTTTAGTTAGTTGTATGATAGGTAGCTTATATGCCTTAGGAAAATGACCAAAATGCCCTTTTTACGCGTAAATTCATTTTAAGCATATGTAACCTAAATTTTTACATCTATACTGATTAGGCAACATTATTAGACATGTTAAGGCATATAATACTTGTCATAGGACTAATTAGGCGGTCCGAGTGCGTTTTACGCGAACGACGCGTTAAAGTAGCGTAAGCTACCTAAACGAGTCGTAATGGGTCGTAAGCACTTAGGATAGGTTTCGTTTTAGTATGTAGGCTTTGTTAAACCATCATATGGGTTCCAATACTCATTTGGTATACGAAACCTCATTCTATCCGATCTCCCGATTTAGGTCCGGTTTATTAACGTAGTTACCTATATTAGGTGTCGTTTGATTTCCGTGATCCCTCTAGCATTGCTTGGTAGTTTTTCAAGACTTCTAAGCATCCTCAAGTGAGTACATAGTCCCCTCTTTTACTGTTTTCAACTGTTTTGGGGTGGAACACATGTGCCTACTTGTTACTTTCATGTTTTTCATGATTTTTTAATATATACTTGCTATGTTCATTAGTACGCTTATAGTACATGATTTCATTATGTTTTGCTATGTATGTTCACTTAACATGCTAGCACATTGTTTTACGTTTTGAACCGTTGTAACTGTTTGATTTATGTGATCCGTTTGTAACTGTTTGATTTATGTGAACCGTTGTAACTGTTTGATTTATGTGATCCGTTTGTAACCGTTTGATTTATGTGAACCGTTGTAACTGTTTGATTTATGTGATTCGTTTGTAACCGTTTGATTTATATGAACCGTTGTAACTGTTTGAACCGTTGGGTTAGGGAAGTGATTAGGTAACGGGGCGGGTGTGATGTGTTATAAGCATGGTGGATACGCCGCTGGTACTCCCTATATATAAGTGCTTATAACACATGATATATCATTACGTTATCTAGATCACTTGGGCAAAGGTTATCATTATATTAAAAGGTTTTTCTAATAATATAAACCATACGAGTTTTATTAACGAGTTTTTATGAGATGTTATACAATTTGGTTTTCTTAAATAAATGTTTTGGGTTAAGAATCATGGCTATGAGATTTTATAAAGTATAACCAATTTGATTTGAGTTGGTTAATTATGTCGCAATACTATACTTTTCAAAACAAGGTTTTTAATTAGGTATTGCAACGTGTAAACTAGCCATGGATCAGACACTCATATAAAACCTATGTACTCGCCGGCATTTTTATGCTAACGTATTTCACATGTGTTTCAGGTACCATAGTTGGTGATATTTGATGATGATATTGATGCATGCTCACATAGGAACGGACGAGGCCTTAGTGACTTAATAACAATAAAAGTTTATTTGTTCATGTTTTGATTCTAATTTCAATGTAATGTAATACATTTAATTTAATAAAACAAAACTTCAATCCATGTGTTATGAAATAATGATTCTGTTACAACACTCCCCGACGTTTCCGCCACGATTTGTTGTTTTCGTGGTCAGGGTGTGACAATTTTCCTAATGTCTTTCCTGACGAATTACCTAGTCTACCCCCTACCCACGATATCGACTTTCATATTGACCTCATTCCTACAGCTAATCCTGTCGCCAAAGCTCCTTATCGCCTCGCACCATCTGAAATGCATGAACTTTCTAGCCAACTCCAGGAGTTACTGGATAAAGGCTTCATACGTCCTAGCACAACGCCATTGGGCGCACCTGTCCTTTTCGTGAAAAAGAAGGATTGATCGTTCCGAATGTGCATCGCTTATAGGGAACTCAACAAGCTTACTATCAAGAATCTCTACCCTCTACCCCGAATCGACGACCTATTTGATCAACTACAAGGCGCTACTTGTTTCTCTAAGACATTCTGAAAACTACTTTCCGTACCTTCTATGTCCATTACGAATTCGTGGTCATGCCCTTTGGTCTCACAAACGCACCCGCAGTCTTCATGGATTTGATGAACCGTGCATGTAAACCCTTCCTTGATCGTTTCGTCATTATGTTTATCGATGATATCCTTATCTACTCGAAGTCGAGAGCCGAACATGCGCAGCATCTACATTTAGTTCTCGAACTTCTTCAAGGAAATCACCTCTACGCCAAATTCTCCAAGTGTGAATTTTGGCTCAAGGATGTTCAATTCCTCGGTCACATCGTCAACAGTCAAGGAATTCATGTCGACCCCGCAAATATTAAAGTAGTTAAAGATTGGATTACACCGAAAACCTCGTCCGAAGTTCGTTCTTTTCTTGGATTGGCGGGATATTACCGTCGATATATCGCTGATTTCTCTAAAATCGTTGTCCCTCTCACCTCCCTAACGCATAAACACAAGCCTTTTGTTTGGGGAACCAATGTTAGTGCACGATGTCTAAAGCCTACGTTTAGTCTAGGTCATGCTTGTATAGGGTCTAGGGGTCTAATATATCAATTATGTATTGTATAGGGGCTGAAATGTAAATGTTATGGTTTTGGCATGTGATTCCGCTTGAAATGCGAAATCAGAGTCATGTGATTCCGCTTGAAATGACACGTAGTCTTAGTCTAGGTCATGCTTGTATAGGGTCTAGGGGTCTAATATGTCAATTATGTATTGTATAGGGGCTAAAATGTAAATGTTATGGTTTTAGCATGTGATTCCGCTTGAAATGCAAAATCAGAGTCATGTGATTCCGCTCGAAATGACAACGTGTCATTTCAAGCGGAATTAGAGTAGTATATATAGTCAATTGATGTTTCTCATTTGGCACGGAATCAGAAAGTTGTACCGAACTGCTGCTGGATTTTCAAGTGAATTTTTAATGAGAAACAAGTATTAAAGTGATATTCTTTCTATTTCTACTCAATTCTCTCTGATTCAACACTGTTTGTTTGTTTCCGCCACTCAAACAGTGGTATATTGACTTTGATTGACTCACTAGATCGTCAAATCGGTCCTACAACCAAACAAGAGAATGCCTTTCAAACTCTAAAGCGTATGATTTGCATGCTCCCGTACTCGCTCTACCCGACGACAACGACGACTTTGTTGTTTACTGTGATGCTTCTAACCTAGGTCTTGGTTGTGTCCTTATGCAACGAGACAAGGGTATCGCGTATGCGTCTCGACAACTCAAGGTCCACGAGAAGAACTACACAACCCACGATCTCGAACTCGGTGCAGTTGTTTTCGCATTAAAGATATGGCGACACTACCTGTATGGTACCAAGTGTACGGCCTTCACCGACCATAAGAGCCTGCAACACATCTTGAGCCAGAAAGAAATAAACATGCGCCAACGCAGATGAGTTGAACTTCTCAACGATTATGATTGCAAGATATGCCACCACCCAGGCAAAGCAAATGTCGTTGCTGATGCCTCTTAGTCAATGTAGCTATTTACTTAGTATTCGAAATATTCAAGCCCAACACGACCTCGAAGCCCTCATTCGCGACGCTCAACACGCTTGTTTTCTCGAGAACACTTTGAAGGAAGAAAGGATACTTGGTTCCGAAAACCAGTTGATAAGCAAATCTAATGGCATCTTTCACTACCATGACCGCATTTGGATTCCTAGCCGCAACAACCTCAGGGATATTCTGATGACTGAAGCTCACAAGTCCCGATACTCTATTCATCCAGGTACCGACAAGATGTACCAGGATCTTTGATCCGGGTATTGGTGGCCTGGAATGAAGAAGGGTATCATGGTGTATGTTTCGAAATGCCTAACTTGCTCTAAGGTTAAGGCCGAACATCAGAGGCCCTCGGGTTTACTCGAACAGCCTGAAATCCCGACGTGGAAATGTGAGAGTATAGCCATGGATTTCATCATGAAACTCCCTTGCACTCCCTCTGGTCACGATAGCATCTGGGTTATCATTGATCGTCTTATGAAATCCGCTCACTTCTTACCGATACGAGAAGACTTCAAGGTAGAACGATTGGCACGAATCTATACCGACGAAGTCATTTGTCGACACGGGACGCCTAGTGACATCATCTCTGACCGCGATGGTCGGTTTACCTCACGTCTCTGGGAGACTTTTCAATCCGCTCTCAGTACGACCCTCAATCTCAGTACCGCATTCCATCCCCAGACCGACGCTCTGACAAAGCGCACGATCCGCACCCTTGAAGACATGCTTCGTTCGTGCGTTATATATTTTGGTGGTAATTGGGATTCGCATTTACCTTTAGTAGAATTCTCATACAATAACAGTTATCATACTAGTATTCAGATGGCACCCTTTGAGGCATTGTATGGCAGAAAATGTCGATCACCCTTTGTATGGCACGAGATCGGAGAAGCTCAAATCACTGGTCCTGAGTTACTACAAGATATGACTGACAAGATCCTCCAGATACGAGACAATCTCTTGAAAGCTAGGAGTTGTCAAACGAGCTACGCTGATAAACACCGCAAGCCCCTTGAGTTCGAAGTCGGTGATCACGTACTCCTAAAGGTTTCACCTTGGAAGGGGGTGATCCGATTCGGCAAGAAAGGAAAGCTAGCGCCACAATACATGGGTCCCTTTAAGATTCTGGAAAGAATTGGTCAAGTGGCCTACCGACTCGAATTACCGGAGGAACTCAACAACGTGCATCCGACTTTTCACGTCTCAAACCTCAAGAAGTTCCTAGCTGAAGAAAATATTCATGTGCCTCTCGAAGATTTGCAAATAAACGAGACCCTGCACTTTGTGGAAAAGCCTGTAGAAATCATGGATCGAGAGACCAAGAAACTTCGACGCTCTTGCATTCCCATAGTGAAGGTTCGCTGGGAAGGCAAATGCGGCGCCAAGTTCAATTAGGAACTCGAATGTAATATAAAATCCAAATACCGCAACTCCTTGTTACGCCTGCTCCTTAATTTCGGGACGAAATTTCCTAAAGTAGGGGATGCTGTAACAACCCGTATCTTTGGTTGTTCCTTGTTACCGTCACTTCTTTTGTAAATATTTGTACTCCGAGATTCGATTAACACTACGGGTTTGATTATATTTAAAACGTATTTTATGACGCTTATTTAACGCATTTCATATCGCTATTTATCGCATTTTATCACATTTAAATGCTTTTCATCACAACGCTCATCACAACGCAACTCAACGCAAACTCGAGACGCAGATTGATTATTTATTTACTTGTATTAATTATGTGTTTACTTGTTTACTTTGATTTCTTGTGTGTGCTTACTATGGGTATTTGTCACACCCCGACCACGTAAAACATCAAATCATGGCGGAAACGTCGGGGAGTGTTGTAACAGAATTATTGTTTCACAACCATGGCATACAAAGTTATATTTTATTTATCAACAAAAGTGAAATACATTGTCTCAAACAAGGAAAACCAGAAGTTCATAACATGTTTTAAACTAGTCTAGCTTCATTTTATGTCACTAAGGCCCAGGTCCACCCTAGCGTGTAACGAACGTCCTATGCATTAGCTCCTGAAACACATGTGAAAATAGGTACGTCAGCATAAAAATGCCTGTGAGATACATAGGTTTTATGAAAATGGGATTCATGACTTAAGTTTAAGAAAATGTTTAATAAAAACTAGTCACGGACCTTGTAAATTGTTTTGTTTTGTAAATCATTTGAAAAGCGATAAAATCAGATGATATGTATAAATAAAAGAATAATGTGTGGTTAAATGAATAATCAAGTAAAATAAGTTGTATAAAACAAGCTGTTTTGTAAACCAAAGTCTTGTGAACAATATGTTATTTGTGTAAAACGTATAAGTCCAAATTGAATGATTTAAATAACGCCACGACATGTAATATAATACAAGCACTTATATATAGGAAGTAGCAGCGGCGTATCCACCATGCTTGTATCATACTACACACGTCTCGTTACTTAAGTCACTTAAACAAACCACCAATGTATAATGTTCATGTTTAAACCAACCATCAAACGTTCTTGTATAAACCAATGTCAAACGTTAAAAGTCCAAAATGTAGGCATGTAATGTGTAGCCAATTTTATGTATGGTAGGTAAAGTGAAATCATTTAAACCAAATGAAAAAATGTACAAAACAAGGTATTTTGAATATATCAAAAAGTTGTGTTTTGCAAAGTAAATGCATGTTTTAATGATACAGACATTTATGTGGTAAGTTAAACGCATACATTCTAGCCTTGAGACAGACGGATAACCCTAGGTCAAGGTTATCAAAAGAAATGTTTTCGTATTCAGTCATTCCTTTCATCCAAACAAACCTAGGATGTCAGGAACGGGATTTGTCAAGTCCTATGGTACCATTACTTACTACCGAGTGGCGTAGCTAATGTTAACGAATATATATAAGTCCCATTTGTACAACCCAAATGTTATACCAAATGTAAACCTGTTATATGAAAACAATGTACTAAGTATGCTAAGTTAACATACAAAGAAGAAAAGTCATGTAAATCAAATGGTTCAGAATGTATAAAACAATGTGCTAGTATGCCAAGTAAACATACATAGCAAAATAATGTAATGTAAATCAATGTGCTAGCATGCTAAGTTAACATACATAGCAAAACAATGTAATGAAATCATGTACTATAAGTGTACTAATGAACATAACAAGTATATGATGTGAAAACAGGAGAGCACAAAAGTAACAAGTAGGCACATGTGTTTCACCCCAAAATGTTTGAAAAACAGTAAAAGAGGGGACTATGTACTCACTTGAGATTTCTCAATAGACTTTAGATATCCACCAAGCAAAGCTAGAAGATCACAGATTCAAACGACACCTAATAGAGGTATCTACATTAATGAACGGACCTATTCGGAGGATCGGGTAGTACGAGGGTTTGTAAACCAAATAAGTGTGGGAACTTATGTAATATGGTTTAACAAAGCCTACATACTAAAACGAAACTCATCCTAGGTGCTTTTGACCCGTTACGGCCCGTTTAGGTAGCTTATGCTACTTTAACACGTCGTTCACGTAAAACGCATTCGGAATGCCTAACTAGCCCTATGACAAGCAAGATATGCCTTAACATGTTTAATATTGTTGCTAAATCAGTTTAGATGTCAAAAATTACGTTACATAGGCTTAAAATGAATTTTGGCGTGAAAAGGGTATTTTGGTAATTTTCCTAAGGCATAAGAACTACTTATCATACAACTACTTAAACGACGTGTCCATAAGGTATAACCTCGGAAGGTTATTCCCTATACAACTATGGTCACCTAAAGTGTTTGGTCGGATCCTAAAGATCGACCAAATGGGTCGGGTTTGAAAGCATAAGTGATTGTTTAGATCGCTTACCTTTACGACCCTAAACAAGCACAAATCTAAAAGTGATGAGCTAAACATGTTAGAACATGTTTAACGAGATTTAAAAACTGGTTTGGTATCAAGACAAAGGGTATTGATACCCATAAGTAGTTTGGTTACAAAATACGCAAGAATACGCATTTTGGCCGAAACTACGACTCGTCACTGAGCCTAGATAACGTGGTAATTAGTAAGTATAGTCACTAGGGACTATAACCATCGTGATTACGCTCACATTATGAAGTTCAAACGAACTTCGCGTTGACCATAAACTGGTCAATGCATAAAGTCAAACGCAGTTTGACTTTAACACTAATACGAAGGAAAAGAACGAAAGAATACTTACAGAAGGTCCCCGCAAGATTGATTTTCCAAGTATTTCTCAGGTATGAAGTGTTTTACACTTCAACTTAGAGAAAATCTCAGAAATCACGTGGGTTGCAACAAAAGGGGTGGGGGTATTTATAAGAAATGGACCACCGTTAGGATCGTTCATCGAATAACGTGCCTCGATCTCAACCGTACATGTGTGCCCCTTGTTTTGGGAAACCTTGGGCACCCCTAGAATGGCCCATAGTTTTCAAAAATACCATTTGCAAGTGGGTTTTGAGTGTATAACAGCTGTTAAAACCAGTTTTGCATATCTGGGAGGGCCTCGTGGCCCGCGTAAGGTTCAACCATATCCTACGCGGCCCGCCTGGGCATTACAGAGCAACAACAAGTTTCAAAAATGACAGTTTTGGTCCCTGTTGTGTTTTAAGCTCATTTCTGACATGTTTAAGGCCCATTAAGCCAACCTTAAGGTCCTAAAATGATGCCTAAACATTGTGGACATGAAACATGCTAAAAAATATGTCGGATGTCGGTTCGTTTGGTCGTATGATCGCGATGTTTGCTTAATTACGACGGAATGCGCATAAGCGCGAAAAACGATCCAAATTGCGCGACGAATGGATTTTTCTTATGCCAAACACTAAAATAAAATATTTTAATGCTTACATAAATTTTTGGATGTCTGGATGTATTCACAACTTAAGTTATGCGCGAAAATACAAACTTATGCACTTTTTGACGCTTTTAGTCCCTGAATGAGCATAAAGTTTATTTTAGCACACCGAACCCCTCAAAGCCTATTTCTAAGCTATGTAAAGGATATTTAAGGTGTGTTTAACTTATGATCATGTTCCGAAATGTTCGTTACAATTCAAGTAGACATACTTTCGCAGTTTGTCAATTTTAGTCCCTGTAAGCGAATAAACTTGATTTTGCCATACCAAAGCCTTCAAAACTTATTTCTATGTTATGTAAAGGTTATTTAAGGTATGTTAAGCATAAATTGATGTTCCGGAGTATTTGTCGCGTTAAACTGAGTAAGTTTACGCACCAGTTTGCGTATAATTCTCTAGAAAGCGATATAGAGTTTGAAATTGAATAAAAGTCAAAACATGAAAAACATCAAACATAAACAAACAAACATTGGGATCAAATAACTTTATTTCATTGATAACTGAATTGTTTACAATGATTACAAGCACAGATGTCACAGTATTGATACTCGCAAATGCTATCGCAACGCAAACGCTATTCGCACAACTCGATATTCATGAGAAAACGCAACGCAACGCTTAACAAACGAAACTAACCAACTCAAACTCTGCTGCCCGAATGGGCCATCCGCTCAGATGGGATATGACCATCCGACCGGATGGAGACCATCCGACCGGATGGAGACCATCTGTCCGGATGAAGCCATCCGGACACACTCTCTCACACACCGCCTTAACCTCACCCTCACCTATAAATAGTGGCCTTGCGCCTTCATTCCAACACTTTTCTCTCTCATCCACTCCCAAACGCTCTCAAGCTTCTCAGACGCGATTCCAAGGCCTTTTGTAAGCATTTCTCTCCCAATCTTCTTCATTCCTCATCACTAATCACTTCTACTCCATCTTTTTCATCAAAATCACACACACACTTTAACTTTTTCTCAAAAACCCTTGATTCCAGCCGTTCCGAGAATGGTTTTCACTTAGATTGCTTAGGCAAACTGTTGTGGAATATCATTCAATCGAGATTGGTTCAGAATCTAAAGGGTATTCACACTTTTCAACTTGTTTATGAAGGATTTCAACACTTTTCAACTTGTTCTGAACTTTCCTTTGGTTTTGCACCAAATCTGATGGAATCGGGATCCAATCGAACTTGTGACTCAATCTATAGTGTCACACCCCGACCACATAAAACAACAAAATGTGGCGGAATCGTCGGGGAGTGTTGTAACAGAATCATTGTTTCATAACACATGGAAAATTTAAATTTGGTTTTATTGATTAAACGAGTTACAATGTTTTAACAAACAAAGAAGTATAACATAATTAACTAGTCTTGCATCTTTTATTGTCACTAAAGCCCAAGTCCGCCTATGTGTATCTTGATCAATTCTGTGCATCATCTCCTGAAACATATGTGAAAATAAGGACGCCAACATAAAAATGCTGGCGAGTACATAGGTTTTATTGATTTAGGATTCATGACTTATAAGTTTAGAAAAAGTTGTTCAACAAAAAGTCAGTCATGATCCTTGTAAAATGTTTTGTTTTCTAAATCATTTGAAAAGCGATGATAGATATGTATATTTAAAAGAATAATGTAAGGTTAAATGAATAACCAAGTAAAATGAGTTTGTATAAAACAAACTGTTTCGTAAAACAATGTCTTGTGAAAAAATATGTTATTTGTGTAAAATGTATAAGTCCAAATTGAATGATTTAAATAACGCTACGACATGTAATATAATACAAGCACTTATATATAGGAAGTACCAGCGGCGTATCCACCATGCTTGTATCTGTTGGGATTGAACCCTGCCAAAGGAGCAGATAATTAAAGCCAAAACTGGATCAGAGCAGTGGATCCAGAATAAGCAGATGTTATGCATACAAGTCTCTCCCCTTGAAAGTGGTTTCAACATCTGCTGACCTCCTATCTACTGATCATACAAACTGCTGACCTACAACTGCTGATCAAGTCAAAGACTGATGAAGAACTAAAGCCCTGCTGCCCAATCTACTGCCTTGAGTCAAGCACTGCTGATCATGACAAGTACTGCTGGGTTCACAACAGTGGAAGGATGTAGCAGTTGTTTTGTTTACTTTATGTAATGTATTGTAATATCAGTAGTTAGCATAGCAGTGTTTGTATAGGTCAGATGTTAAGAGTTTGTTAGGAGGTTAGATGTCACTTTCATGGTGACGTCAGCTTAGATGCTTCAGTGGTTTGCTCGTGCCTATAAATAGATCAGTGCTCTGTACTGTTCTATTTAGCTCTTTCACCATCTTCTTCCTGCACGAAGAAATACTGTGAGCTCGGGTTGAGGGGGAGTTTGTTGCATACTTGCATATTGTTATCGTTGTTGAAATTAAATTCAATCATTCGGTTCAATGTTAAACTTGTATGTTAAAAGCATTTCTCCTGTTTGATTGTGAAAAGTTTGCTTTCATCTTAATTCCGCTGCACAACTCTTTCATCTTCATCTTTATTCAAACGTAAAACACAATCAAAACCAAACTCAGATCCTAACAATTGGTATCAGAGCTTGGACAGTCAAATTTGATTTAACAATCATTTTGACATAAATAGTTCAGCTCGCAATCGTTGATACTGATAGTTTGTTCATTTCGTTGAAAAACAGAGCAAGGTTTAATCACCATTAAAGTTGATTAATCAGTGCCTGTAAAACAACCAGGATGACGTCACAATCACAAGATGATAAAAATAACATTGGCTCTCTTTTCAAACCACCCATGCTTAAACGTAATGAATACAACATCTGGGAGAGAAGGATGGGTCACATCCTTGCTCAACAGAACACAGGATGTTGGAGGTCTGTTGTTTTTGGTCCTCATGTTCCTATGGTGCCAAGTGCTGAGGATGCTAAGAAGTTCGTACCTAAACCAGCTGAAAACTATACTGAAACTGATTTTCAAAAGTTCGAACTCGATGCCAAAGCATTTAGCATCATAGCATCTGCATTACCAAATGAAATCTATGCTGGGCTGTTACATTGTAACAGTGCCAAAGAATTATGGGATGCATTGAAGGAACAATTTGGGGGAACGGAAGAGGTTATTGAAAACAACAGGGAAATTCTGAATCAGCAATATGAATCATTTTATCACATCAAGGGTGAATCATTAACCCAACAATTTGAATGTTTTAGCTGTCTCATTAGTGAACTAAGGCTTGTTAAAGTTACATTTCCGAATGCAACTCAAAATAGCAGGTTTCTTAGATCACTACCTGAAAAATGGGACACAATTGCTTTTGTCACTAGAAATTTAGCCGAGTTCAAAGATCTGACCCTGACCCAACTCCATGGTAGACTCCTGACCTATGAAGGGGAGTTAAACCAGAAAAGGAAGTTGCAAGAGTCTGGTAAAGTTGTTGATGACTATTCATTTGGCAACACAGCTCTTTTTGGTCAGGAAGAATCTGGTAGCAGTAGTAAGGATCAGAGTTATGATCATTTTATTGATATAACTGCTGGTGGAAATTTTAGCAACTCTGATTCTCACTCTGCAAATTATGCTTTCACTGCAAATTGTGAAAACCAGATGTCAGATAACTTGTGCTTTGAACTCAATGATTTGCAACACTTTGATCCCACTGGCTTAGAAGAGATGGACATTTTGCATCAATTGGCTTTGCTTAGTGTTAGAGCAAGCAAATTCTATAAAAGAACAGGGAGAAAATTCCCAAGACTTCATGGGAATTTGAGGGCGGGGTTGGATAAATCAAAACTGAAATGTTACAAGTGTAATAGGCTAGGTTATTTTGCTAGGGAATGTAGGAGTCAAACCACTGGTCCAATAATAACTCATCCCAGCTCAAACCCTAGACCACAACATCAAAGCACTGTGCAATATACCCAATATACCCCTGCAGCACATGTTAACACTGCTCACTATGCTGCAACCCCTGTGCCTGTGCATTATGTTCAAACCACTGTTCCACAAATTCAGTATGTTCAATCCCCTGTCCCTCAGGCACAAGTGCAACCTGCTGCACCTCAACAAGTTGCTCCAACAGTTGTACAACCAGATCAACAAAGTTTCTTTACCCAAGGCTTTGTTGATTGGAGCAGTATGCCTGATGAGCTTGGTGATGAAAATTTTGCACTCTATGCTTCTAATGATAATTTTAATGATGAATTTTGTTTGATGGCGTTAGAGTCAATACCAGAAGGGGTTGAAACTGAAGGAGAACAGCTAAGTGCTGAAACAGTGGATGAAGTTGCTGAAGCAGTGGTTACTGCAGTTGCTGGTGAACTACTGCTGGGAGAAAATTCAGAAACCCTGATTGAACCACTGTCTGACCCCTGGTCCAAAGAAGACACAGAGAAAGAGGAAAAGAAGAAAGCTGGTGGGGAAGAAGTTAGAGCTGATGAAGAAGATGATCATCAATGTGATTGTGCCATGATGGCTGCTGCCAAGGTATCACCTCAAGTTCTTGAAAAACTGTGTTCAGACAAATGTATTATTGCATTTGCTAACATTAAAGAGGTAAATGAAAACCTTAGGGATAAAGTCTTGTCTGATGAAGTCAAATTTGAAAAGTCATTAAAAGAACTTAGAAACAAATTGGCAGAAAAAGATAAAGAGATCAGCAGTCACAAAGAAGAGCAGAGCATAACCAAAATTCAACTCCAAACTATGGTAGAAAAATACCAAGTTTGCAAAAAGGAGTTGGGGTCCACCCAGATCACCTGTGAAAGATGGGTGAAATCTTGTAAAGGATATGAGGTTATGCTTGCAAAACAGCTTGAAAGCAATGTCAAGTTTGGTATAGGACATAGAAAATATGATGATCTTGTAAACACTGCTGAAAAACAAGCTGGTTCAACTGAAATAATACCAACCAACAAGAATGGCCAAGAGGTTAAAATAACTGACAAACTTGGTAACAAAATTACTGTAGAAAGATCTGTGGGATCCTCAACTTTTGAGGAGATTGAGAAATATCAATTTAAACCCACATGGTCTGATGAGTGTGACATCCTGGAAAACTTCAAACCAATGGATTTCACAACCACTGATGGTGTAAAAGCTCCAAAAGCAAAGGTCATTCCGATCAATGATATCCCAACAGAGGTTCAAAACTCTGTTGCTAAGGAATCTGAGAAAAGGAAGAAGAGAGAAAAGTTTAAAAACCTGTTTTGTGATTTTTGTGAAAAGAGGAACCATCTAACAAAAGACTGTTTTCATCTAAAAGCATATGATCTAAACAAAACAAGTATCATTGTACCTACTGAAAGTTGCACCATCAGTGGTAAAGATAACCACAAAACTCAAAAATGTGTGTACCTGAAGAACTTTGATATAAAAAAGAATGAGTACATTGCAAAAACATCTTTGAAGCCATCAACATCATCTGTCAAATTCCCAAAGAAGCAACCACTGTTTGTGCCAGTCCAAACAGCTGTCACAAAATAGCTGAACCAAATATCTGTTCAAAGAGATGTTCAAGTGACTGATGCACCCCCTGCCAATCAATTCAAGAGAGGTAAGGGACAAACATCATACCAAAGGATCCCACATGTTTATGAGGCTTACAAAAAGCCCTCTAAACCAAGAGTGAACAGGCATCCTTTTGGTTATCAACAGGTGATTGGCCAAGACCCACAACAGTGGTTAGAGAAAAACATTCCCAAAAATGTTCAAACCCCTGAGCTAACCACTGTCCACG
This sequence comes from Helianthus annuus, assembly GCF_002127325.2. Classification (NCBI taxonomy): domain Eukaryota; kingdom Viridiplantae; phylum Streptophyta; class Magnoliopsida; order Asterales; family Asteraceae; genus Helianthus; species Helianthus annuus. The sequence continues at coordinate 36,117,426 of NC_035442.2, forward strand.
CATCTGCCACCATCCTAGACACTGTTGAGACCCCATCCAAACCCTTATTGGCTTTGGAGACCTTAATGAACTAATCCTTTTACTTCATGTGCAGGGAGCTTCTGCATGCTTAGATAGTCTTTGGTATGTAGATAATGGAGACTCCAGTCACATGAAGGATGTAAAGCCCTTCTTTAAGACTTCAAAATTCATGGAGGGGGTGATATATCCTTTGGTAATAATAGTAAAGGGAAAGTTCTGGGGTCTGGTACAGTGAAGTCTGGTAATGTAAAATTTGAAAATGTTAATCTTATAGACAATCTAAAATTCAACCTCCTGAGTGTTTCCCAAATGAGTAATAAGGGGTATGGATCATTCTTCACAAAGGAGTGTTGTAGGATTGTTGGACCAGAAATGGTTGAAAAGATTGAAGCAATAATCAAAAATGGTAAAACTAAACTTGTTGCTCAAAGAAGTGGCAATGTTTATGTTGTTGATATGTCAAAAGAGTGTCCCAAAACTGATGCCTGCCTGTTCTCAGCTCCATCAAACAAAGAGACAGAACTGTGGCACAGAAGATTGGGGCATACAAATCTTAAGACAATCACTGCCATTTCAAAACAGGGGCTGGTAAGGGGTTTACCTCAAAAACTGTTCACCTGTCCTGAGCATTGTGTTTCCTGCCTAAAAGGAAAACAACATAAAAGCTCCTACAAATCCATTGATGAGTCCAAAACAACCAAATCCATTGCAAATGCCCATGCAAGAGGAGCTCCAACAATTTAGAAGACAACAAGTATGGGAGCTTGTTCCATTTCCAGAGGGTGTAAGTCCTATTGGCACAAAATGGGTCTTCAAAAATAAAACTGATGAAAGGGGTAATGTTGTCAAGAATAAAGCCAGGCTTGTGGTTCAAGGTTTCAGACAAGAAGAGGGCATTGACTATGATGAAACTTTTTCCCTATGACACATGTGTCACTGTGACCATTAAACAAATACCAAACCAATGAAATATTGTGTTTCATACTTGGGATTTGTGAAAATATGTGTATCATTTGCACATATCAATTCTTGTTCGATTTCGGGCTTTAAATCACTTTCTGGAAGGTTATACGTGATCTGATGCGTAAATATAACCAGTTTAATGCAACAAACACTCTGGAATAGTGACATAGTCTTAACATACCTTAAATAACCTTTACATAACTTAGAAATAAGTTTTGGATGGTTTGGTATGCCGAAATCAAGTTTATTCGCTTACAGGGACTATTTGCGTCAACTTGCAAAAGTCTGCCGTTTCGTAAGGAAACGAACATTCCGGAACATGATCATAAGTTAAATATGCCCTAAATATCCTTAACATAGCTTAGAAATAGGCTTTGAGGTGTTTAGTACGCAAAAATAAACTTTCTTGATCAATAGGGACTAAAAGCATCAAAAAGTGCATAAGTTTGCATTTTCGTGCATAATTTACGTTCTGGATATATCCGGACATCCAAAAATTTATGTAAGCATTAAAATATTTTATTTTAGTGTTTGGCATGATAAAATTCCATTCGTCGCGCAATTTGGATCGTTTTTGCGTTCGTTACGACTTCCGTCGTAATTAACCGAACAACGCAACTGTACGACCAAACGAGCCGACATCCGAGATTTTTTTGAGCACATTTTAAGTTCCCTATGCTTAACTTCATATTAGAGCCGTGAAATGGGGTTAACGGGGCCTAAACGTGTCAAAAATGCATCGAAAACCAAGGTTTGGGGCTTTAGGGGCTAAATTGTCATTTTATGAAAGTTGCTGGTCTGCAGGTCCCTTGCGGACCGTATGGGCATGTGCTTACAGTCCGTAAGCAGTCCCCATATCAGCAGAATTGTAGAAACATTGAAACTGGTCATTTCCTCTTGTTCCAATGGTTTTGATCTCTGGTTTTTCATGCTATGGGCTGGTTTGTGTGGTGAACAAGTCCCCCAATCTTTCTTTGACAATTGTATGGCCAAGATCATTCCCTCCTTGCCAAGAAATGATCCTAACAGTTTGCGAAAAACTATATAAGGCCATGCCCCATTCCATTTTCCTCACATTTGATCTGAGATTTCTCTAAGTTGATGTGATAATTCACTTCATACCTGAGAAAACTTGGAATCAAATCTATTTGGACCCTTTGTAAGTCTTCTTTCGTTCTCTTATGCGTTTTTAGCTTAAAAGTCAAACTTTGTTTGACTTTCTGCATTGACCAGTTTATGGTCAACACGAAGGTTGTTTGAACTTCGCAACATGAGCGTAATCACAATGGTTATAGTCCTTAGTGACTATACCTACTGATTACCACGTTAACTAGGCATAGTGACGAGTCGTAGTTTCGGTCAAAATGCGCATTTAAGCGTATTTTGCAACTAAACCACCGCTTAGACTTACGAACACTGTCACGCCCCCAAAATCCACCATGCGGAGTACCACCGCTTGGAGGCGTGACATGACCAGGATCGAGCCACCAATCATATCGAACAACATAATTAAGTAATTAAAACCAAACACAATACAATTGGTGACCAAAATGAAGTAAACCGATTTTAGTTAAACAGCGGAAGCATAAAACGTAAGTTCAAAACATAGTCCATAGTTCATAAGTTTAAAGTCCAAAACATAGGTTTAATAAGTTCATAAAGTTTATTTATTAAATACGGGACATATCAGCCCGCATCCCACAACGACCACCTCCATATGCAAGCTCCAAGCATTTAACGACCTGTAAGGCATGTAACAACGAGTCAACAACAAAGTTGAGTGAATTCACAGTTGGTTGTTTAGTTATAGCATTTGTTTCGTAAATTATCTGTTCGTTTTGAAAACCATGTATCGTATGAGTTTGCATCGCGGTCTTTCTGACATGTTTGCGAAGATTAGTGGGGGTTTCCCATGTGTTACTAGACCACGCGTATCGACTGCTACGAAAATATAAGAGGTTCCCTAAGTCAATGTCTATCAGCATTGACCCTTTGCCCATAGTCCATTAGTACACGCCCGTCCGACTGGCACGGTGTGAGGTTTGTTAAACCTAATAGCGCTATTAACTAATGACCCGCTCGCCATAGGCCTCGGCGATTAAGTCGATAAATGAGGGACTTAAAGTGATAGAGTTGATGGTCTTATGATCGTGTACGTAGGTTTTACATACGTGCCCTTCAATCCGAGGACAATAAAAAGTAGTTTAATAGTAATGATAGTACAAGTAGTTAATCAATCCCATTCCCAAACCCATGGGAATCCCATGCCTTAGAAAGAGTGTGAACTCACCTCGGCTTGCTCGGTTAGATTCTCAATATAGCTAACAGTCATGGTCGGTCAATCACGTCCTAGTATGATTTACCAGTTAGTCATTTAGTGGCTTTCAAATAGAACACAGAGTTCCTACACGTATCTATCACATAACATGCATCACTTTAACGGTTTATGCCCTCTAAGTTTCCCATCCATTCCCCACTCAAAATCAAACATATGATAATGCACATAACATATATAACATGTTAGATCATTCACTGATAGCATACCCGACATTTAGACACGCAAGTCACAACTTATCTCAATTCAGCATTTATATTCAAAACCGGCTGTTTTCGGACATTTAAATAAAATAGTTAAATTATTCCAAAAATTCCCAAATTTTTACAAAATGTCTTAAACGTTCCAAATTTAATTGTGTAAAAATACCGGGGTCCGGTTCACTACCAATATTTTATAAAATTCATCTTCCGGACTGAACTCAGATTTATGTATTTCTGACCACAGTCCACGGAACAATTTATTAAAAATTCATCGAGTGTCCGATTTACGAAATTCCAGTGGGGTAATTACACATGCATCGGTTGTCATCTACTGTACAAATTTCATGGTCCGATTCTACACAAAATACAAGTTACAACAGAAAATACAATGCTCATTTATTGCTGTAAAAACTCAGCCTAAGCTGCTGTTACGAATCGGTTCTTTAAAAATAGTAAACGAAGTCCAAAAATTACGATTCCGGTGCCATTAGAACCGTATTTCATAATGAAATATTTTAGATTCAAAATATCGGTTTTTCGTTGAGTTTATGACCTGTTTACAGCCAACTGAAGTTGGCTGTAAAGTATGGACAGATTGCTATTTTTGGTCTCTAGCTTACTAGTTTGTGTTCGGTTGATCCCGTTAATTATATTTTGTGATCGTAACAATATCCCACATCAATATCAACAAGTAAATCAGCAAATATTCAGTACATATCAAAACAACTTCATACTAACACAAGTACATCATGTTTCATCTTCTTGGTTAAACCCTTTTTAGTGTTCTTGTGAAATAAACATCATTCTACAAATATTAGCCATAAAAGTAAGATAATCAAGGGTTAAACGAGAGCTTACTACTAGCTTATAGCTAGGGTAGAATCTAGTGAAAAGATGATGAGAAGAGATGATGAAGAAGCAAGAAGCAAAGCTCTTCTTGAAGTTCTACAAGCTCAAGCATCTTTGATTCACCTTCAAGCACCTAAATGAAACTTGAAAATGGAAGAGATGGTTGTGAAATGGTGGTGGTGATGGGCGGTTATGTTGAACCGAGAGAGGGAGAGGAGAGGTGAGGGAGATGGGGTGTGAAGTAAGGTGTGAGATATGAATGAAGACATAAATGATCTTTCAAAGATATGGTCCATACATATAATCTTACATTCTAATATCTTGTTCACTACAACAAGTAAAATCTAAATAAAATATAAGATATAATCTAGGAAGTATGGTGTAGAGATATGGTGGTGATGGTGACCGATTGGCTAGGGGGGGGGGTTAAGTGTAAAATTTCATGGTAAGTTTGTAACTAATAGTTAAATTCCAAGTATATAGTTAGATATGTTAGTTAGTAGATATTCTAGTGGGTGTTATGGTAGACGGGGATCATGACAAGCCAAGAAATAATTAAACAATGTGTTTGGCAAAAATTTGGTGTCCCGGGTAATGTCCGGTTGTTCGGTCGGATACTGTTCCGTTAAGTTGTTAAATTGTTCCATAAGGCGTCTTATACATATACTTTTGTAACACAATTAATATGAAATGATTTGCAAGGATATGCACCATACTCATATTCTTACACCTCCATATTTTGTTTAGATCTTTAAGCAAGATATCCAATATAATATTAGATTTGGCTGATTTTTGTAAGATATGAAATGATTTGCAAGGATATGCACCATACTTATATTCTTACACCTCCATATTTTGTTTAGATCTTTAAGCAAGATATCCAATATAATATTAGATTGTTTCATATATCTTGGCAACTTTCACAAGCTAAATCAATTAAAATAATAGATCATAATCTAGTTATAAAGATTGTTTCATATATCAGGACCACAATTAATTCCTAACACATAGGAAAATATTCAGGACCATTTAGTCAAGTTTTCTGCACAAGCCAAGTACGTTAACAAACACATGTAAGTATATCACAGTAATCAGAGAGCAGTTAAATGATTCAGCACAGTCATCAAGCACTTTAATTAACACTAATAAATTGTACGGAATACATGTAAATTGAGGGTTGTCACATTCTCCCCTAGTTAAGAAAATTTCGTCCCGAAATTTAGCACGTGGTTACTGAGGAAGCTAGTTAAGTTGCGTTGTTTTCCTGATTTTCCTGGGGTGTCACATCATCCCCCCGTTGATTTGGAATTTCGTCCCGAAATTCTGCAGTAGCTTCAGCCTCAGTAGTGGTTGCATTTTTCTTAAACAGCTGGGGATACTTGATTTTCATTTGGTCTTCTTGTTCCCAGGTATACTCTGGGCCACGACGGGAATTCCAACGAACTCGGACGAGAGGTATTCTGGTGTGCTTGAGAATCTTAACGTCTTGATCCGTAATCTCTACTGGTTCCTCAATGAATCGCAGCTTGTCGTCGATTGTGAGCTCTTTGAGAGGAACTATGAGGGTCTCATCTGACAGACACTTCTTCGGATTCGACACATGGAATACGTTGTGAACTCGACTGAGTTCTTCGGGTAGGTTCAGCCTGTAAGCGACTTTGCTAATTCTCTCAATGATCTCGAACGGTCCGACATAACGCGGGTTGAGCTTGCCCCATTTGCCAAATCGGACTACACCTTTCCAAGGTGAGACTTTGAGCAGCACTCGATCCCCAACCTGGAACTCGAGTGGTTTTCTTCGCTTATCGGCATAGCTTTTCTGACGCTCACGAGCCGCCGCCATTCGCTGTCGTATCTGAGCAATCTTCTCGGTTGTATCTACTACAAGTTCTGGACCAGTGATTTGACTGTCACCAACTTCTGCCCAACAAAGAGGTGATCAGCACCTTCGTCCATACAATGCCTCATACGGAGCGGCCTGGATGCTGGTGTGGTAATTGTTGTTATATGAAAATTCCACTAACGGGAGATGCTTTTCCCAGCCGTTACCAAAATCGATTACACATGCCCTGAGCATGTCTTCAAGGGTTTGGATGGTGCGTTCTGATTGCCCATCCGTCTGTGGATGATAAGCGGTGCTCATATCTAATCGTGAGCCAAAAGACTTATGCATAGCTTGCCACAGTTCAGAGGTGAAACGCGCGTCACGATCAGAAATGATGAAGGTTGGCACTCCGTGCCTTGATACCACTTCTTTTAAGTAGATGTCTGCTAGAGTAGAAAACTTATCCGTTTCTTTGATAGGCAGAAAATGTGCAGACTTGGTCAGTCGATCCACGATCACCCAAATGGTATCATTTCCGCGTTGAGATCTGGGCAGGCCAGTAACGAAATCCATGGATATTTGCTCCCATTTCCATTTCGGGATCTCTGGTTGTTGAAGTGGGCCTGATGGTTTCTGGTATTCGACCTTGACTCTAGCACAAGTCAAGCATTTACTGACGTAAGTCGCTATGCTGGCTTTCATACCAGGCCACCAGTATGTAGTCTTTAGATCGTGGTACATCTTATCCGAACCAGGATGTACTGAATAACAAGACTTATGTGCTTCATCCATCACAAGCTCGCGTAAGTCCCCATACAGCGGAACCCAGATGCGTCCGTTAACATAGTAGGCGCCGTTTTCCTTTTGTTCTAGCCGTTGTCTCGATCCTCGTAGGGACTCAGCCCTGATGTTCTCTGCTTTCAATGCTTCAACCTGAGCATCACGAATCTGAGCTGGAAGGTTGGATGGGATGGTAAGCTGTAACGCACGTACACGCCTAGGTATAGTATCCTTCCGGCTGAGAGCATCGACCACAACATTGGCCTTGCCCGGATGATACTTGATCGCGCATTCATAATCATTCAAGAGTTTTACCCATCGGCGTTGTCGCATATTCAATTCCTTTTGCTTGAAGATATGCTCGAGACTCCTGTGATCGGTGTAAATGGTGCACTTGGTACCGTACAGGTAATGTCTCCATATCTTAAGCGCGAAAACAACTGCTCCCAATTCCAAGTCGTGTGTAGTGTAGTTCCTTTCGTGAACCTTAAGTTGACGTGATGCGTAGGTAATGACCTTGTCACGTTGCATCAACACACAACCAAGTCCTTGGATGGAAGCGTCGCAATAAACCACGAAATCGTCCACGCCATCTGGTAATGAGAGGATAGGTGCGCTACAAAGTCTATCCTTCAAGTGCTGAAACGCAGATTCCTGTGCATCACTCCAACGATAGGTGACACCCTTCTGAGTCAGTGAAGTGAGAGGTTGCGCAATAAAGAATCTTTGGTAATATCCTACCAAACCCAAGAATTGGCGGATTTCTGTTGGTGTACGGGGTGCAGGCCAGTTCTTGATCGAGTCAACCTTGGATGGATCAACATGAATCCCATCCTTGTTTACCACATGGCCCAGAAAATGGATTCGCGAAGCCAGAAGTCACATTTCGAAAACTTGGCATACAGCTGCTCTTTACGAAGTAGTTCCAGAATAAGCCTCAGGTGTTGCTCGTGTTCCTCCTGACTCTTAGAATAGATCAGGATGTCGGCGATGAAGACTATGACAGATTTATCCAAGTAAGGCTTGCACACTCGGTTCATGAGGTCCATGAAGACCGCTGGTGCATTCGTCAGCCCGAATGGCATAACCAGAAACTCGTAATGGCCGTAACGAGTCCTGAATGCTGTTTTGGAGACGTCCTCCTCTCGGACTCTCAGCTGATGGTAGCCTGACCTTAGGTCAATCTTAGAATAGAAGCTCGACCCTTGCAACTGGTCGAACAAGTCATCAATGCGTGGAAGAGGATAACGATTCTTCACGGTCACCTTGTTGAGTTCGCGGTAGTCAATACACATCCTGAAGGTACCGTCTTTCTTCTTTACGAACAACACTGGAGCTCCCCATGGCGAAGAGCTAGGACGTATAAAACCCTTTTCCAAGAGCTCTTGTAGTTGCGTAGACAGTTCTTCGAGTTCTGATGGAGCAAGTCGATAAGGCGCACGAGCTATTGGTGCTGCTCCAGGGACTAGCTCGATTTGAAACTCGACTTGTCGATGAGGCGGAAGGCCAGGTAATTCCTCAGGAAATACCTCGGGAAAGTCACGTACAATAGGAATGTCTTCAATCTTCTTTTCTTCCGCGGATGCATCAGTAACGAGGGCTAGGATAGCGGTGTGGCCCTTTCGTAAACACTTCTGGGCTTTAAGGAAAGAGATGATGCCTACAACAGCACCACTCTTGTCGCCACAAATAATCTCCGCTTGGTGTCGAGATAACCAATCCATTCCAATGACAACGTCGAAACTACCCAGAACGATAGGAATAAGATCGATGGAGAAGGTCTGACCAGCTAGGACGAGGTTACAGCCCCTAACTATGTGTGTGGCTTCAAGACTTTTACCGTTTGCTATTTCTACCGTGTGCTTGGTGTTCAAAAGTGTTGGAGTGCGCTTAAGCATCTGACTAACTAGTATCGGCACTCGAATCAAATAAAACAGTAACAAAGGAATCCTCCAGAAGAAACTTACTCGTCACAACGTTGGGATCGTTCTTGCATCACCCACATGCGAAGGAGGAATAATTCACCTAGATCCACGAACTTAGATGAGTTTTCGATTTATCAAGTCGGTAAGCAATCAAGTTCGTAGGAGTTTCCTTAGGTCGTGTGAATGAATTAAAAAATACGTTTGTGTAATCGTGAGGTTCCAAAGAAAGGACGCGAAAACGCATTCGAGAGAGTATAATCACATCATCACGCTCAAGGTTTCAATAGGTGATCACCAATGATAGAAATTCGAGCCTTCCAAACCCTCTAATCTAGAGTGAGTTCGCATTAGTGTCTGGCGTCACTTTGATAAAGGAATGATGGTTCTGTGTAAGTCAATAGTAGAAATTAGGCATTGCATTAAGCATAGGTCGGTACAAAGGCTAGCGAAAAGATTTCACATAAGTACGATAAACCATCGTAGGATCAAAGTGCGACTCTTGTAGTGTAAGGGGGGAAAAGGGGTGAGGTAAATGTGTAGTTCGTCGTGTCCGTATATAGGTTGAGTAATCCGTATCGCCATCCTCGAATGTCCCGAAGACTATTCCATCATTAGGAGGCATCCGCTTGCTAAGTTGGGTATACGAGGGTGTAGATCAAAATAAGATATCAATTAGCTACCCAACAAGGTAATGAGGGGGGGGTAATCTTGTGATCGGTAGAAATCGTGGTGTGGTTGTTAGCGTTTTGTTATATCGGTTGCGGATCGAAGGAACGGGAGGTTGGGCATGTTGTCCTGTGGCGTGAAGATAAAGGACAAGTTTAAGCACAAGATTCGGTTCGCGAAGGTAGGATCTAAACGTCCTAAGATGGTTTGAAGTAGCAGGTTATACCTCCTGCAGGAACAGCTGCGAGTGCCTCAGCAACTCGTTCGTTGATCAAAGCCGTCAACTGGGCTTGAATGAGGTTGATACGTCTTCCGCGTCCGCTCATGATCTTCATAATGAAGCAACGTAAGTGAGGAAGTGTCACGAAAGTGCATAAGTGTGGGACGACATGAGAGAGTAAGCACACAAGGTTCAAATAGTAATTATCACGTTAACTAATGCACAGTGGGAACTATCTAACCGAAAATATAGCATATATCATACCACTTATGGTGTCGAGTCTTGCACGTGGAGAGAAGCGTCGTTGAGGATCGTTGAGCACTGTACAGGTTATAGTCTGGTTTTATCGAAAAGCTTTTCCCATTATAAAACCAAGTTCACTATAACCAATGGCTCTGATACCAATCTGTCACACCCCCAAAATCCACCATGCGGAGTACCACCGCTTGGAGGCGTGACATGACCAGGATCGAGCCACCAATCATATCGAACAACATAATTAAGTAATTAAAACCAAACACAATACGATTGGTGACCAAAAGGAAGTAAACCGATTTTAGTTAAACAGCGGAAGCATAAAACGTAAGTTCAAAACATAGTCCATAGTTCATAAGTTTAAAGTCCAAAACGTAGGTTTAATAAGTTCATAAAGTTTATTTATTAAATACGGGACATATCAGCCCGCATCCCACAACGACCACCTCCATATGCAAGCTCCAAGCATTTAACGACCTGTAAGGCATGTAACAATTAGTCAACAACAAAGTTGAGTGAATTCACAGTTGGTTGTTTAGTTATAGCATTTGTTTCGTAAATTATCTGTTCGTTTTGAAAACCATGTATCGTATGAGTTTGCATCGCGGTCTTTCTGACATGTTTGCGAAGATTAGTGGGGGTTTCCCATGTGTTACTAGACCACGCTTATCGACTGCTACGAAAATATAAGAGGTGCCCTAAGTCAATGTCTATCAGCATTGACCCTTTGCCCATAGTCCATTAGTACACGCCCGTCCGACTGGCACAGTGTGAGGTTTGTTAAACCTAATAGCGCTATTAACTAATGACCCGCTCGCCATAGGCCTCGGCGATTAAGTCGATAAATGAGGGACTTAAAGTGATAGAGTTGATGGTCTTATGATCGTGTACGTAGGTTTTACATACGTGTCCTTCAATCCGAGGACAGTAAAAAGTAGTTTAATAGTAATGATAGTACAAGTAGTTAATCAATCCCATTCCCAAACCCCTGGGAATCCCATGCCTTAGAAAGAGTGTGAACTCACCTCGGTTTGCTCGGTTAGATTCTCAATATAGCTAACAGTCAAGGTCGGTCAATCACGTCCTAGTATGATTTACCAGTTAGTCATTTAGTGGCTTTCAAATAGAACACAGAGTTCCTACACGTATCTATCACATAACATGCATCACTTTAACGGTTTATGCCCTCTAAGTTTCCCATCCATTCCCCACTCAAAATCAAACATATGATAATGCACATAACATATATAACATGTTAGATCATTCACGGATAGCATACCCGACATTTAGACACGCAAGTCACAACTTATCTCAATTCAGCATTTATATTCAAAACCGGCTGTTTTCGGACATTTAAATAAAATAGTTAAATTATTCCAAAAATTCCCAAATTTTTACAGAATGTCTTAAACGTTCCAGATTTAATTGTGTAAAAATACTGGGGTCCGGTTCACTACCAATATTTTATAAAAATTCATCTTCCGGACTGAACTCAGATTTATGTATTTCTGACCACAGTCCACAGAACAATTTATTAAAAATTCATCGAGTGTCCGATTTACAAAATTCCAGTGGGGTAATTACACATGCATCGGTTGTCATCTACTGTACAAATTTCATGGTCCGATTCTACACAGAATACAAGTTACAACAGAAAATACAATGCTCATTTATTGCTGTAAAAACTCAGCCTAAGCTGCTGTTACGAATCGGTTCTTTAAAAATAGTAAACGAAGTCCAAAAATTACGATTCCGGTGCCATTAGAACCGTATTTCTTAATGAAATATTTTAGATTCAAAATATCGGTTTTTCGTTGAGTTTATGACCTGTTTACAGCCAACTGAAGTTGGCTGTAAAGTATGGACAGATTGCTGTTTTTGGTCTCTAGCTTACTAGTTTGTGTTCGGTTGATCCCGTTAATTATATTTTGTGATCGTAACAATATCCCACATCAATATCAACAAGTAAATCAGCAAATACTGAGTACATATCAAAACAACTTCATACTAACACAAGTACATCATGTTTCATCTTCTTGGTTAAACCCTTTTTAGTGTTCTTGTGAAATAAACATCATTCTACAAATATTAGCCATAAAAGTAAGATAATCAAGGGTTAAACGAGAGCTTACTACTAGCTTATAGCTAGGGTAGAATCTAGTGAAAAGATGATGAGAAGAGATGATGAAGAAGCAAGAAGCAAAGCTCTTCTTGAAGTTCTACAAGCTCAAGCATCTTTGATTCACCTTCAAGCACCTAAATGAAACTTGAAAATGGAAGAGATGGTTGTGAAATGGTGGTGGTGATGGGCGGTTATGTTGAACCGAGAGAGGGAGAGGAGAGGTGAGGGAGATGGGGTGTGAAGTAAGGTGTGAGATATGAATGAAGACATAAATGATCTTTCAAAGATATGGTCCATACATATAATCTTACATTCTAATATCTTGTTCACTACAACAAGGAAAATCTAAATAAAATATAAGATATAATCTAGGAAGTATGGTGTAGAGATATGGTGGTGATGGTGACCGATTGGCGGGGGGGGGGGGGGGGGGTTAAGTGTAAAATTTCATGGTAAGTTTGTAACTAATAGTTAAATTCCAAGTATATAGTTAGATATGTTAGTTAGTAGATATTCTAGTGGGTGTTATGGTAGACGGGGATCATGACAAGCCAAGAAATAATTAAACAATGTGTTTGGCAAAAATTTGGTGTCCCGGGTAATGTCCGGTTGTTCGGTCGGATACTGTTCCGTTAAGTTGTTAAATTGTTCCATAAGGCGTCTTATACATATACTTTTGTAACACAATTAATATGAAATGATTTGCAAGGATATGCACCATACTCATATTCTTACACCTCCATATTTTGTTTAGATCTTTAAGCAAGATATCCAATATAATATTAGATTTGGCTGATTTTTGTAAGATATGAAATGATTTGCAAGGATATGCACCATACTTATATTCTTACACCTCCATATTTTGTTTAGATCTTTAAGCAAGATATCCAATATAATATTAGATTGTTTCATATATCTTGGCAACTTTCACAAGCTAAATCAATTAAAATAATATATCATAATCTAGTTATAAAGATTGTTTCATATATCAGGACCACAATTAATTCCTAACACATAGGAAAATATTCAGGACCATTTAGTCAAGTTTTCTGCACAAGCCAAGTACGTTAACAAACACATGTAAGTATATCACAGTAATCAGAGAGCAGTTAAATGATTCAGCACAGTCATCAAGCACTTTAATTAACACTAATAAATTGTACGGAATACATGTAAATTGAGGGTTGTCACAAACACGACCCGTTTGGTCGATCATTAGGATTCGACAAAGCATGTTTAGTGACCATATTTGCATAGGGAATAACCTTCCGAGGTTATACCTTATGGTCACATAATTTAAGTAGTTGTATGATAGGTAGTTTATATGCCTTAGGAAAATGACCAAAATGCCCTTTTCATGCATAATTGGATTTTAAGCATATGTAACCTACACTTTTGTCACTTAACTGATTATGCAACATATTTAAACATGTTTAGGCATATAATACTTGTCATAGGACTAGTTAGACGTCTCGAACGCACATTTGCGCAAACGATGCGTTAAAGTAGCGTAAGCTACCTTAATGGGTCGTAACGGGTCGAAAGCACTTAGGTTAGGTTTCATTTTAGTATGTAGGCTTTGTTAGACCATATCATATGAGTTCCAATACTCATTTGGTTTACAAAACCTCATACTATCCGATCTTCCGATTTAGGTCTGGTTATTAATGTAGTTACCTATATTAGGTGTCATTTGATTTCCGTGATCCCTCTAGCTTTGCTTGGTTGTTAGTCAAGACTTCTAAGCATCCTCAAGTGAGTACATAGTCCCCTCTTTTACTCTTTTCAAACTGTTTTGGGGTGAAACACATGCGCCTACTTGCTACTTCCATGTTTTCATGTTTTTAAATCATATACTCGCTATGTTCATTGGTACACTATCAGTACATGATTTCATTATGTTTTGCTATGTATGTGCCCTTAACATGCTAGCACATTGATTTGCATATATTACATTTTGTCGCATATGCTCATCCAGCATATGGACACATTGTTTTACATTTTGAACCGTTGTAACTGTTTGACTATGTGAACCGTTTGTAATCGTTTGATTATGTGAACCGTTTGTAACCATTTGATTATGTGAACCGTTTGTAACCATTTGATTATGTGAACCGTTTGTAACTGTTTGATTATGTGAACCGTTTGTAACCGTTTGATTATGTGAACCGTTTGACTATGTGAACCGTTTGTGACCACTTGACTATGTGAACCGTTTGTAACCGTTTGATTGACATGAACCATTTGAAATCTGTTGGAACCGTTGGGATTAGGGAAGTGATTAGGTAACGGGGCAGGTGTAATGTGTTAAAAGCATGGTGGATACGCCGTTGGTACTTCCTATATATAAGTGCTTTTAATACATTACATATTGTTGCATTATCTAGATCATTTGGGCAAGGTTATCAACACAAAGTTATATTACAAATTTTTTCTAACGATATACATATACTATTCGAGTTTTTTTTTTATTTTCAAAAACGATTTACAATCTGGGTTTAAACAAACAAAATGTTTTGAAGTTAAGAATCATGGCTACGAGATTTTATAAATGATAATCAACTTTATTTGAGTTGGTTAATTATGGCGCAATACTATACTTTTCAAAATAAGGTTTTTAAATAAGTATTGCAACATGTAAAATGAGCCATGAATCTGAAACTCATACAAAACCTATGTACTCGCCGGCATTTTTATGTTGACGTATTTTCAAATGTGTTTCAGGTACAATAGTTGGTGATATATGATGATATTGGTGTATGCCCACATAAGAATGGACAAGGCCTTAGTGACTTAATAACAATGAAAGTCTATTTGTTCATGTTTTGTTTCTAATTCCAATGTAATGTAATACATTTATTTCAATAAAACGAAACTGTTTGATCCATGGTTGTGAAACAATGATTCTGTTACAACACTCCCGACGTTTCCGCCACGATTTGTTATTTTGTCGTGGTCGGGGTGTGACAGAAAAGTTGGTATCAGAGCGAATGGTTATAGGGAATTAGGTTATTAGTAATGCTTTGACCGAGACTATAACCTTCCTAGGACCCTAACACAAGTTATCTTGTGTTTAGTTTTAAAACGATACTGTCACTTATCCTTAAGTGACAACCACAATAAGAACATAAATTTCGAATCCGCCTTGAAAACCAATCATCTGTTCTAGGATGATTGATTACTAGGTTTTGAACCCTCTAAGTTTTCAAAATCTCATCAAAGTTTGGGTTTAAATAATGTGAACACGTGCAAACTGGAAGGGTGGACGCTTGTACCCTGAGCTTTCTGTCTAAGGCTAGAGTGTTCGTACAAATCCGCAGTATCGGACCAGTAACTCTTACCTGTGAACACTTGGGGTGAGTGTCCACTTATAGGCGAGCATGTCTTCGTGATACATTATGAGGACCTATCTACTTTGATTCAACCTTTGTGTGTCATTTGTTTGCTTCGTGGTTCAAACAAATGACCATCACCCATGCTTTTGGATCGGTAATTGTAACATCCTACTCTTACCCAATGCCGTTTCATTTGTTTCCTCTCTTGTTTCCCCTTTTTAGAATGCCTCCACGACGCGACAATCAAGTACCTAATGAGGAACTGGCAACTATCATTACGCAGCAAATGAGTGCTGCAATCCCGAACATCGTTGCTCAATGTAACCAAGCTCTCAACAACAATAATGCTCCCTATAACTTCAAGACGTTCAACTCAGCAAAGCCATCAAAGTTTTCTGGGTCCCAAGGAGCGATTTCACTTCTCCAATGGTTTGAGAGTCTAGAGAGCACCTTCAGACATGTTCAATGTCCAAACGAGCGAAAGGTAGATTTCGCATCTAGTGTCTTTGAGAAACGAGCTTTGACGTGGTGGAACGGTGTGATGAGAGATAGGGGTGCCGATTTGGCACTGGCTCAAACGTGGGAAGAGCTTCGAGCTCTGATGATGAAGGAATTCTGTCCTCGTCACGAGATCAGGACCTTGGAAAGGGAATTTGACGATCTTAAGCAAGATAGCGGTGAGCATCGAGCCTACACGGACCGTTAAGAGGAGTTAAGTCTGTTATGCCCAAACATGGTCACGCCTTTGGATAAGGCAATCAAAAAGTACATCGATGGCCTCCCTGACTCAGTACAAGACATTGTGACTGGTAGTAACCCCACTACAGTTAGGCAGGCCATTGAGCTATCTGCTAACTTGACTGAATCTCAAATCAGGAAAGGTAAACTTTTCCGAAAAGGTGATAAGAAATCAATCGAGGAATCAAAACCGAAGGATAAGCAGACTGAATCCTCCAAGAAGTCAAAGAAGCGAAAGGCTCCTCAGAACTTCGTCGTGGTTGCTCATAATGATCAAGCCGTCCCCAACCAACCAGCTCAGCCCCCTGCTAGGAAGCCCAATAACGGAACTGCACCCTTGTGCAACCAATGTAGCAGTCATCATCATGCCAATGTAAGGTGCCGCAAATGCCAAACTTGTGGACTCATAGGCCATACAGCAAGAGTTTGCCCAGTGACGGGTGGTCCGTAGGACAACCCTTAAAAGGTCTAAATATATGCACATTCCATGATTTATTCGGTTAATTGCTTGAACTTGGTAACCACGCTATGTTTGATGATGCAGGTGCTAAAGTGCTCAAAATGCGGGTTTTGAGAAGGCATGATCGGTTATTAGAAGCTGGTGGAGTCAAAGAGTGAAAGAAGTGAACAATTGGTGAAGAAATTGAAAAGAAATAAAGCGTAGCTACAATAGAAATGAGCAATGGAACCGTGCTCATATGTATGCCCATGAAGAAGAAGTGAACAACCGCTACTTAGATGATCGCCAGAGACGCATGCATGATCAATGGCATGCGGGCCAACCAATTGAAGGAGATCCGCCCGTTGTGGACTACACCACATTGCCACAAAATGATGGTAGTGTGTCATAACCCACCCCACCATTGCATCACTCTCAGTGGGTGGATCCACATGCTATGAGTTACCAACAGACGAATCCAAGTGGTGATCAAGGAAGCAGCAGTAGCGGTGGAGCATTTGGCTTTGGTGAGTGGACTGATATGATGACATCCATCTTTGGACCTCCACAGCCGAAGTACTACTAGCCAGGTCGTAGCGTGTTCCTTTGTACATGTTTGATTTTGTTTATTTAGTATGTTTATGTTATGGTTGGGAGGTTGGGTGGTGTTTGATGTTGATATGTTTGTTGGGTTGTGAAAGTTGGTGGTGTCTATAGTAATAAAATAAAATAAAAAAAAATACAAAAAGAAATTTGGGGTTTGAGAGTATAAGCAAATGTTGGTGTTTTTTGTTAAAGCGATCTTTCCCTCAAAACCATACATTCGGACAATATATCCCAAGTGTGGGGATGGGGGAAATTTTTGAGAAATTTAAACTTTTTTTGTAAACCCAAGCGGAAATTGTCAAAAATTTGAAAACTTGATATGGATCCACTTGACACACCGACACCCATTCCTAGTCTTTTCTTGGTGAGGATTTGAGCCATACATGAGTGTTATATTTCATTGTTTGAGTGGCGGTGTGTATTGTGTGTTAATAGAACTTGTGTGAGAATTCTTGTTAAATTCTAGAGTTAGTATGCTTTTGAAAATGATAAGGGACTTTTAGGAAGCCTCGTCTAGATGTGTGAGAGTGCGGGATTGGTGGGTTGGACCTCATACTTTACATATATGAGCTTGGTATTGTGAGGGGTGGGGGTTTGGTCCTTAGAAAGCCATGTTGAGCCTTAGACCATTCGATTGTGACCCGAACCTATGTCCTACAAAACTTTACCTTTTTTAGATGACCCGGTTTAGGAAATTTAGTATGAAATGTTGATGTTCTTGCATATATTGTTGAAGTTGAAGTTAAAAAAAAAGAGAGAGAGAGAGAGAGAGAGAGAAAAAAATAGGAGAAAAATGCAAAAAGAAGGATGTAGTTGCGAAAAGTGAAGAAGTTGTGTATATAGTTGATGTTTACTTTGTTTAGTAGTGAAAATAAAAACCGGGTCAAATCAATTAGCTCTTTCATATGTATTTCACCATTTCCTACCTTTGCACCTAGCCCCGTTACAACCCGCAAGTCCCTTTGATTCATAAGCATGCTAGATATTTGTTAGGAGGAAACTTGATTCTTATACAAGCTTATTGTCGCACATACACACACACACACACACACACATTGAGTGGTTTTGCATTACATGCTAGTAATTCTTGTCACCGAGAGAATTTTGTGAGGGGGGTGTCTTGTGGTACGATTGAAGGTTAGTAAAAGGACGGCACATTTTAGCTTGGTTTGCATGTTGATCGCTTATGGTTGTGAATAGTTTTGAATGGGTTGCTTGGGACTAGCAACGGGTAAGTGTGGGGATGTGACGGGTGGTCCGTAGGACAACCCTTAAAAGGTCTAAATATCTGCACATTCCATGATTTATTCGGTTAATTGCTTGAACTTGGTAACCACGCTATGTTTGATGATGCAGGTGCTAAAGTGCTCAAAATGCGGGTTTTGAGAAGGCATGATCGGTTATTAGAAGCTGGTGGAGTCAAAGAGTGAAAGAAGTGAACAATTGGTGAAGAAATTGAAAAGAAATAAAGCTCAGCGCCGTAACCTATGGCATCTGGCCGTAGGTTACGGCCCCATCTCTTTCAAGAAACCCCCGCCGTAAATCAGAAGAGAGCTACCGTAAAGAAATACTGGCCGCCATAAGCTACGGCCCTCTGGCGTAGCTTACGGCACTGATCTGACTTGTTGACCCACTGATTGCCGTAAGCTACGGCCCTCTAGCGTAGCTTACGGCGCCGACTGCTCCTACAATGTAACTCATGCATTTAATGGGCACTTGATGATGTTTTATGCTATGCTATCAAGGGATTTCGGTTACATCTGCATTAGGAACGAAAATTGGGTATATTTAGACACTTGGGGACTTGAAGAAATTTATCTTATCACTTATCTTTTATGTAGTTTTGTTGCAAGTAATTGTGTTGAACAATTTTCTCTTTTATTTGCATTATGATGTCGCTTCAAGCCATGCGTGGCTAAACACTCTATGGTCATCCTAGGTTGAAGGTTTGTTTGAGACAATTGTGTTTTGATTCCATATTTCTAGAATGGTAAACTTTATCTATGTCTTGTTTATTATGGTGTGTGATTGCTTACTTGTAAATTGTTGATTCTTATGATATTCTAGTTTGAAACCATACGTTCTTGGTGCCGTTGGCAATCGAGATATCATGGGTAGAATTAGGATTGGGTAAGGGTTGATTGGTCATCGGGTAACAACCTCACGTTCTAGGAATCTGAGTACTTCGTTCCCTTTTATTACAACAGGTAATTACACATGAACTATGTCTATGTAGTTCTTTCTAGTGGATGATAGCACAAACGTTGAAGCAAACCGGAAACTTAGGATGGTCATTTGTCTCTAAATTGTTTACAAACTCAATTCTCATTTCGCAAATTAATTAGTAATCTTAATTAGTTTTAAAAACCAATCCAATTAAACCAACTCGTGAATTTTATTTTATTTGCAACTAGATTAATTTAGTTAAATAGATAAACTTCAAAATAGCACATTTTCCACAAACTCCCTGTGTTCGATACCCACTTACCGCTATCTATTTAGTTGTATTTGGATTAAATTTGATTGTGACCACGACATCACGTCATATTTTGGCGCCGTTGCCGGGGAGTAGTGCGCAACGTGTGTTAGTTTTGCTTTTCTTAAGTTTGTTATTTTTCTGGCTTGCGCGGGGTGTGTTAGTGTGCAGGTATTTACAGGTGCATGCGTACTAGAAGCTCTCACAAGCTTTCACCACTAGTATTTGATCCGTAAATCGAACGAACTTTGTGAGCAAACAGGATTTTATTAAGAGAAAATACAATCAGCGGTTCACCAACAACACCAATTACACCGATTACACCACTTCGATACATGGATCCACCACCACCACCACCACCCACTACGGGTGAACCTGTTCAACCATTTATACCAACATCTACTCAACCTTCACCAAATACCACCATTCCAACCACTACCACTGAACCCACCATACTTCAAAATGTCACACCAACCAACACTACACAACCCATTACCACTCAAGAAGAACCAACCATTACCTTTAACCCTGCTACTACTATTCCACCATTATCCCATTTCTTCCCGGGTGCGGGTCCATCATATTCAAGCTATACCATAGCACCAAACTCGACCATTGTCCATGCTTCATCGTTTCGACCATCAAACCAGTCGGGTTTCCAATACTCAACTCTTCCATTTGGGCAATCTTCGGGAATTCAAGGAGATGGGTATGATGAAGGATTTGAGGAGTTTGGGGGTTTTGATGAAGACGGGTATGCTTATGGGGGTGATAGAGATCAAGGGGAATTCGGTTATATGCAAGGCCAAATGCAAGTGATTCCAAATGTTGGTGGAGTGCAACAACAACAACTCATACCTCAACATGTTAGGCCAAGGCCGCAAGGGCCACAATTGCAACGTCCGGTACCATTGCAACAAGTTCGTCCACCGAATGTTCAACAACAATTCCAAAGGCCAATTCAAAACCCACCGATGCCATAACAACAATTTCAACAACCAAATGCACCACAAGGGCATATACCAAGACCAATGGGAGTTCGTCCAAGGGGTAGGTTTGGTGTACCAAGGAGGCATCTTAGAGAGCATGCGAGGGGTATTGAAGCGCATTTTCGGCCGGTAATTACTCACAATCCTTCACCGGTGGTTATTCCTCATAACAACCAAGGAAGAACTTTTGAAGTAAGGACTAATTCCTTACAAAGTTTGCCGAAATACAAGGGTCTAGCAATGGAGGAACCTTATTTTCATTTGGAGGCCTATGACTCAATTTGCAATACTCTTGGGAGTCAAGGTTTTTCGGCCGATGATGTAAAGTTGGTTTTGTTTCAATTCTCCTTGGAAGATAAGGTAAAGAAGTGGTTCTACACTTTGCCTTCGGCATCGATTTACACTTGGGGGGAAATGCAACAAATTTTCTTAGACAAATTTTATACCGCCCAAAAGACCAATGATGCTAGGAAGGGGTTGAGGAGTTTCCAACAACAACAAGGCGAAATGTTCCATGAAGCCTTCGAGCGCTTTAATATGATGATAAAAAATTGTCTGCATCATGGAATTGAGCTGTGGGAGTTGATGAATGCCTTTCACGAAGGGTTGTGTGCCGAAGATGCACGTGATTTAATGTCCATCTCAAATGGGACTTTTGGCACCAATTATGAGAATGATGATTGGGAGTTCTTGGAACAAATGGCCATTACTTCAAAGAGAAAAGCTCAAGCATCAAGGAGAGCACGACCGATCCAAACTTTCGTTATGGGAACCCTTCAAATCAAGCAAACCCGAATTTTCAAGGTAGGCAAGGAAATTATCGTTCGCGCCAACCTTACAATAACCAAAGTGGATATAGAGGAGGAAACAACCAAGGATATCAAAGGCAATATCAAGCGGGTCAAGAACAAGGGGGGTCCTCGGATGCAAATGAAATGATGGAAATGTTGAAGAGCATGCAAGCGGAAATGCAAAAGAGGAACCAAATGGATGATGCTCGCATACAAAAAGATGAGGCCCGAGATAAAGCGATTCAAACCTTGACCACCCAAATGGGTCAACTTGCAACCGAAGTGTCTGAATTGAAGAAAAGCAAAGGTCAATTACCAAGCGACACTAAGGTAAACCCGTCTCATAGTACTTCAAGAGGTAATAATGTTAATATTCACCAAGTAAGTGTTTTGAGAAGTGGGAAAGAGTACAAAACCAATCCTTCACCAGATTTGGTTGATGGGGTGGTTGAGGATAAAACGGGTCAAGATAGTGAGGAAGAAAATGAATCACCCATTGTTTCTTCTAAAAAAAACCCAATTTTGAAAAAACCGAAGTTAATAAAGAAAAAGAAAAGGTAAATGAGGGTGAGGGATCTAGTGAAGTACCATTTCCGTCGGCTTTATTAGATCCGGGTAGAAAAAATTTTATTTCAAAATGGGGACCTCAAAAAGAGGAAATGTGGGAGGTTTTTAAACAGGTTAAAATCAATCTTCCTTTACTTGAAGCTATCAAACAGGTACCCGCTTACGCCAAGTTTCTAAAAGAATTGTGTACCCAAAAGAGGCAACAAAAAGTGCCTAAGTTGGTAGATTTGACGGAGCGGGTAAGTGCGGTATTGAAAGGAGACCTTCCTCCTAAGCTACAAGATCCGGGAACGCCTCTAATAAACATCCAAGTTGGAAATTTTCAAACCGCAAGGGCGTTATTGGATCTTGGAGCCGGAGTAAGTATCCTACCGGGGGGGTTATATGACCAATACGATTTTGGTCCATTGAAGCGGGTTGAGACGACGGTTGTATTAGCCGACTTGTCTCACAAACTTCCCCGGGGTATCGTACGGGATGTGATAGTTAAGGTTGCTGAGTTTTATGTTCCCGTTGATTTTCTTGTGCTAGATTACTCATCCGCGGACCCAATTCAACAACAGAATGTTATTTTGGGTCGGCCGTTTTTGAATACCGCACATGCCGTTATTGATTGTCGATATGGTACGGTCGACATGACATTCGGTAATAGAAAGATGAGATTAAATGTTTTTACTAACGGTACTAACGTTTATGGTGATGAGTGTTTCTTAGCAGATTTCATAGATGGATATGACCCGCAGGAGTTCGAAGAGGAAATTTTGGGTTCTTGTGTTTGTGATGTGTCTTTGCAGGTTCATGCATGTGAGTTGGAGATGGAAGAGAAAGAGCAAGAGGCTCTTGCGGTGAAAGAAGGAAGACCGCCATGGACCCACCAAACGGATGCTTTACCGGTGGAAATCGATTCGGGTACAAAGCCTTCTTTGGAATGTCCACCAAGTGTGGAGTTGAAAGAGCTACCAAAGCACCTAAAGTATGCGTTTTTGGGGGAGAATGACACTTTACCGGTGATCATTGCTTCCAATTTGGCGGTAGCTCAAGAGGAGGAGTTGATACGGGTGTTGAAGGCTCATAAGGCGGCAATTGGGTGGATGATAGCCGATTTAAAAGGTATTAGTCCATCCATTGTGATGCACAAAATCATTACAAGTGAGGATGCAAAGCCGACCCGTGAAACACAAAGGAGGTTGAATCCAAACTTGAGAGAGGTGGTAAAGAAAGAAGTTATCAAGTGGTTGGATGCGGGGATCATTTATCCCATCTCGGATAGTGCATGGGTAAGTCCGACTCAGGTAGTGCCTAAAAAATCGGCATCCAGGTAGTAAAAGATGAGCAAGGTGAGCAAATCGCCACCCGACCGGTAACCGGGTGGCGAGTTTGTATTGATTATAGAAAATTAAACGACGCTACCTCAAAAGACCATTTCCCGTTACCCTTCATTGACCAAATAATTGGAAAACTTTCCGGTAAAAAATATTATTGTTTTTTGGATGCGTACTCGGGATATAACCAAATTGCTATTCACCCGGGCGGCCAACACAAAACCATGTTTACATGTCCATATGGTACATTTGCTTTTCGACGAATGCCATTTGGACTATGTAACGCCCCGGCCACATTCCAAAGATGTATGATGAGTATATTTTCGGACATGGTCGGGGAATCTCTTAGAGTGTTTATGGATGATTTTTCCATTTTTGGTCCAAGTTTCGAGTCTTGTCTTGATGAATTAGAAAAAGTTTTAAAAAGATGTATTGAGACAAACTTGGTACGAAGTTGGGAAAAGAGCCATTTTATGGTTCAAGAGGGCATTGTGTTGGGACATGTGATATCGGACCGGGGAATGGAGGTAGACAAGGCAAAGATTCGGGTAATTTCATCTCTACCCCTACCAAAGAATGTTAAGGGGGTAAGATCCTTTTTGGGACATGCAGGGTTTTATAGAAGGTTTATTAAAGGATTTAGTGTAATTACAAAACCTTTATGTAACTTATTATTGAAAGATGTTCCGTTTGATTTTACTGACGAATGTTTGCAAGCGTTTCATGTGTTGAAGGAAGAAGGAACAGTTGGTGAAGGCTCCTATCTTGCAACCACCGGATTGGTCAAAGCCGTTTGAAATTATGTGTGATGCTAGTGACACGACTACTGGCGCGGTTTTGGGTCAAAGGGTGGATAAGAAACCGGTGGTGATATATTATGCAAGCAAAACTTTGTCTGAGGCGCAACTCAATTACACCACGACCGAGAAAGAATTATTAGCGTTGGTGTATCCCTTGGACAAGTTTAGATCTTACATTTGGGGGAGCAAGGTGATAGTGTATTCGGATCATAGTGCGGTCCGATATTTGATGGAAAAGAAGGACGCAAAGCCCCGGTTGATTCGTTGGGTGCTTTTGTTGCAAGAATTTGATCTTGAGATTCGGGACAAAAAGGGATGTGAAAATGTTGTTGCGGATCATCTGTCCCGAATCCCATTGGAAGGTGTTGATGACCCAAGCGAAATCAATGAACGGTTCCCCGATGAACATTTGTTGGCCGTCTCTACTTTTGTTGCACCTTGGTATGCTCATTACGTAAACTATTTGGCCAAGGGTGCAATTCCAAATCATTGGACTAAGAAGAGGCGACAACAATTTCTTAGTCAAGTGAAGCAATATATATGGGATGAACCGGACTTGTTCAAAATCGGACCCAATCAAGTGATAAGAAGATGTGTTCCCGAAACTGAAATTTTAGAGATTTTGACCCATGCTCATTCATCGGCATGTGGAGGGCATTTTAGTGGGAACAAGACGGGTTATCGGGTGTTATCTAGTGGGTTTTATTGGCCCACGATTTTTAAGGATTCTTGCGAGTATGCCAGAAATTGCATCAATTGTCAAAGAGTGGGAAGCATTTCGAAGCGGGATGAAATGTCGTTACAACCGATTTTGGTAGTGGAGGTATTTGATGTTTGGGGAATAGACTTCATGGGTCCTTTCCCAAACTCAAATGGGTTTTTGTACATATTGGTTGCGGTTGACTACGTTTCGAAATGTATTGAAGCTATCGCTACGAGGACCAACGATCACTCCGCTGTATGTAAGTTTGTGCAATCCAATATTTTTGCTCGATTCGGTGTGCCTAGGGTGATAATAAGTGATGGTGGTTCACATTTTAAAAACTTCAATTTTGGAAAATTGTTAAAAAGATATAATGTGAACCATCGCGTTGCTACACCATACCACCCACAGACGAGTGGTCAAGTGGAAGTATCTAATCGGCAAATTAAGGAGATTCTAATGAAGACGGTAAGAACGGATTGAAAAGATTGGTCAAGCAAGCTTGATGATGCGTTGTGGGCTTATCGAACGGCCTACAAAACTCCACTTGATACAATTTCTTATCAAATGGTGTATGGAAAAGGGTGTCATTTACCTATGGAGTTGGCACATCGGGCATATTGGGCAATTAAAACGGTGAACGCAAACTATGACGAAGCGGGTCGGGCGAGAAAGTTACAATTGAATGAAATTGAGGAAATAAGGGATCAAGCGTATGAGTATGCATACTCATATAAAGACAAACTGAAGAAAGTTCATGATGCGAAGATAAGGAAAAAGAACTTTGAAGTGGGTCAAAAAGTGTGGTTGTACAATTCAAGATTGAAGATGTTCGCGGGGAAACTAAAAAGCAAGGGGATAGGTCCTTACGTTGTCCGAAGAGTGGGAAGATTTGGTGATGTTGACATTCAAGACGAACAAACAAATAGGCAACAAACGGTGAACGGGCATCGGCTCAAACCGTACTTGGAAGGTAACGATATCAACAATCTCGAGCTCGACAAAGTGGAGTACATTTTACGCCCGGTGGATGACGAGGAAACGTGATAGAGGCCCAGGTTTGGTGTTTGTAAATAGTTAGTTTAGTTTATTTTGGCTTGAATAAGTTCCGTTTAAACCGGTGTTCGAAACAAGTGTGGGGAAATTCTTACGGATTTCCCAAACATAGTGTTGAGGACAACACGGGTTTTTAACGGGGGGTAGGTTGAATTTTCATGTTTTCAAAAAATTTAGAAAAACAATAAAAATTAAACAATTCTATAAAGCTAAAAAAAGAAAAAAAAATATATAAATTTTTTACATATAAGAGCTTATGCCGGCCCCCCTATGCCCAGTATCCGCCGTAAGCTACGGTGGGGGGGGGGGGGCGTAGCTTACGGCGGCACCCAAACCAAATAACCTTACGCCTCTTCTCTACTGTTTTATGGCGCCATTTTGACACCCAGACATCACCGTAACCTACGGCAGGGTGCCGTAGGTTACGGCACCAAGCTGAAATCAAGGGAACCCTCATGTCGGCATTTTATAAAAAAAAATAATAATAAAAACCGAAAAATGAATTAATAATAATAATAATCCTTTTAACAAAAACCTTTCAATAATCCCCAAGCATACATCGATCCCTTTACTCCCCAACCACACATTCTTCTCCATCTTCTTCTTCCAAGAAACCCTAACCTTCATAACTTCAAAACTTCATATCTCCTTCAAACTTTGTCCGATTTTCGTGATTTTTGAGTCCATTTTGGGTGAAATTTCACAAGTAATCCAGATTTACACTTGTATCTTGAAGATTCCTTTGTTTTGGGGTCGGATTTGAGCATAGGGGGTACCGAATTTTTGGGGGTTTTTTTGTGGGTTTTTGTGTGAAATTCAAGTTTTGTGATTCTCATCTTCTACAACACTAAGGTATGCACTTTCTTTGTACTCTTTTATGTACACTGAGGTTTGTAAGTTTCAATCTTTGTTTTTGCTTACATACACTTGCTTGTACATGATAGATGTAGGAATTTGTGAACTATTGAATGAATGGATATAAATGTATTAATGTCTAGTGAAAATTTTTTGGAAAATTTCTGAATTATAGGGGACATTATGCTGAAATTTTGTTTGAAAGAATGAAATTTTAGTTTTTGCACATCTATACCCATAATGTGAAGCAAGTGTGGGGAAGATTGGGTAGGAATTCTAACTTGATTTGTTTGTGTGGTTTTTAAATGTGTGTAGGTATGGTGACGAAAAAAGGGAAAGGAATTGCAAGTTCGTCTAATGAGCCTCAAGGGGATGATGCACAACAAAAGAGGAGGAGATTGACCCGGGTTGGTGACCCGGACTCGGAGGAGGATGCACCTCCAGGGGGTCCGAAGCCGGATTGGACATCCGGTTCATTGCTAGACCAACCCGCGGAATGGAGAGAGGATCTATTTCATGAACAAATGAACATGCTAAAACAAAGGGGTGAAGCATTTATTTGTGAAAAGGAGATCAAGGAGGTTGATTTCAGGCCGTTCGGGGTCATGGCCAAGTTTAACGCATTGGGTTGGGGGCGGCTATGAAGTGTTATGATGGTGAGGTAAAGAAGATGTATGACAAGCAGATTCAAGAATGGGTGGCATCACTTGAATGTCCCCCATTTAAGGCCCCAAGCAAGATGAGACTTGTTGGACGATGTAATGGAGTGAAAGTAGAAATGTCTTATGACTCTTTACGCCGGATAGCAAGGTTTGATGATGGGCCAGCCAATGAATACATCTACCCGAGTCTGAAAGATCTCTATCACGAGCCCAATCAGCATCCGCAATGGCAAAATTTGCTCGATTACCTCTTCCTTCCGGGCACGACACATGGGAAGTTATATAGACACAACTTAAGGATGGAAGCAAAGTTGTTGTTGACGTTGTGCATGTACAATGTTGTTCCGAGGCGGGGTGACAAGATGGAGGTGCGGTTCCAAGAGGTGCCAATCCTATATATGATGATGCATGGTTCTCCCAAGGTCCCATTCCGATTTGTAGTGCTGAATAACATCTGGTTGAGCAAGAATAGTGGGGAAAGAAAGATTATACCTCATTGTCGGTTAATTACAGCGTTGCTTAAAAAATATGGGGCGATTAAAGGAGATGAAAAAGGTTCTTACAAGAGGTTTAGGCCATTTGACCTTAAGAATCTTGGGCCAGGTTGGATTTACAAGGAATCGGAGAGGTATCATAAGCTGAAAATAGATGGGAGAAGGTGGAGAGCGTTGAAGGTGGATGCGAGACCGTTACGACCGGGTGAGGCCGATGAGCCTGAAACATCGGATGACGAAGTGAGTGGAGATGATGATTACCGTGAAGACACCTTCATGGTTGATGCTCAAGTTCAGGGAGCCGATGTGCAAGCTAGTTATGTGGGGGGCACATTTGATTATGCACAACAAGCCTATGATCCGTATTGGGCCCATTCAGGGAATATGGGCCAAATTATTGAACAAAGGCGGCCACCTACTTTTGGTGAATGGAGTGAACAGAACCAGATGCTCTTTGATCAACAAACTTTTATGGGTGCTAGTGTGGAAAGAGCTATCAAACGTAGCTACGATAGAAATAAGCAATGGAACCGTGCTCATATGTATGCCCATGAAGAAGAAGTGAACAACTGCTACTTAGATGATCGCCAGAGACGCATGCATGATCAATGGCATGCGGGCCAACCAATTGAAGGAGATCCGCCCATTGTGGACTACACCACATTGCCACCAAATGATGGTAGTGTGTCATACCCCACCCCACCATTGCATCACTCTCAGTGGGTGGATCCACATGCTATGAGTTACCAACAGGCGAATCCAAGTGGTGATCAAGGAAGCAGCAGTAGCGGTGGAGCATTTGGCTTTGGTGAGTGGACTTATATGATGACATCCATCTTTGGACCTCCACAGCCAAAGTACTACTAGCCAAGTCATAGCGTGTTCCTTTGTACGTGTTTTATTTTGTTTATTTAGTATGTTTATGTTATGGTTGGGAGGTTGGGTGGTGTTCGATGTTGATATGTTTGTTGGGTTGTGAAAGTTGGTGGTGTCTGTAGTAATAAAATAAAATAAAAAAAAAATACAAAAAGAAATTTGGGGTTTGAGAGTATAAGCAAATGTTGGTGTTTTTGGTTAAAGCGATCTATCTCTCAAAACCATACATTGGGACAATGTATCCCAAGTGTGGGGATGGGGGAAATTTTTGAGAAATTTAAAATTTTTTTGTAAACCCAAGCGGAAATTGTCAAAAATTTGAAAACTTGATATGGTTCCAGTTGACACACCGACACCCATTCCTAGTCTTTTCTTGGTGAGGATTCGAGCCATACATGAGTGTTATATTTCATTGTTTGAGTGGCGGTGTGTATTGTGTGTTAATAGAACTTGTGTGAGAATTCTTGTTAAATTCTAGAGTTGGTATGCTTTTGAAAATGATAAGGGACTTTTAGGAAGCCTCGTCTAGATGTGTGAGAGTGCGGGATTTGCGGATTGGACCTCATACTTTACATATATGAGCTTGGTATTGTGAAGGGTGGGGGTTTGGTCCTTAGAAAGCCATGTTGAGCCTTAGACCATTCGATTGTGACCCGAACCTATGTCCTACAAAACTTTACCTTTTTGAGATGACCCGGTTTAGGAAATTTAGTATGAAATGTTGGTGTTCTTGCATATATTGTTGAAGTTGAAGTTCAAAAAAAAAGAGAGAAAAATAGGAGAAAATACAAAAAGAAGGATGTAGTTGCGAAAAGTGAAGAAGTTTTGTATATAGTTGATGTTTGCTTTGTTTAGTAGTGAAAATAAAAACCGGGTCAAATCAATTAGCTCTTTCATATGTATTTCACCATTTCCTACCTTTGCACCTAGCCCCGTTACAACCCGCAAGTCCCTTTGATTCATAAGCATGCTAGATATTTGTTAGGAGGAAACTTGATTCTTATACAAGCTTATTGTCGCACACACACACACACGCATTGAGTGGTTTTGCATTACATGCTAGTAATTCTTGTCACCGAGAATTTTGTGAGGGGGGTGTCTTGTGGTACGATTGAAGGTTAGTAAAAGGACGGCACATTTTAGCTTGGTTTGCATGTTGATCGCTTATGGTTGTGAATAGTTTTGAATGGGTTGCTTGGGACAAGCAACGGGTAACTGTGGGGATGTGATGGGTGGTCCGTAGGACAACCCTTAAAAGGTCTAAATATATGCACATTCCATGATTTATTTGGTTAATTGCTTGAACTTGGTAACCACGCTATGTTTGATGATGCAGGTGCTAAAGTGCTCAAAATGCGGGTTTTGAGAAGGCATGATCGGTTATTAGAAGCTGGTGGAGTCAAAGAGTGAAAGAAGTGAACAATTGGTGAAGAAATTGAAAAGAAATAAAGCTCAGCGCCGTAACCTACGGCATCTGGCCGTAGGTTACGGCCCCATCTCTTTCAAGAAACCCCCGCCGTAAATCAGAAGAGAGCTACCATAAAGAAATACTGGCCGCCGTAAGCTACGGCCCTCTGGCGTAGCTTACGGCACTGATCTGACTTGTTGACCCACTGATTGCCGTAAGCTACGGCCCTCTGGCGTAGCTTACGGCGCCGACTGCTCCTACAATGTAACTCATGCATTTAATGGGCACTTGATGATGTTTTATGCTATGCTATCATGGGATTTCGGTTACATCTGCATTAGGAACGAAAATTTGGTATATTTAGACACTTGGGGACTTGAAGAAATTTATCTTATCACTTATCTTTTATCTAGTTTTGTTGCTTGTAATTGTGTTGAACAATTTTCTCTTTTATTTGCATTATGATGTCGCTTCAAGCCATGCGTGGCTAAACACTCTATGGTCATCCTAGGTTGAAGGTTTGTTTGAGACAATTGTGTTTTGATTCCATATTTCTAGAATGGTAAACTTTATCTATGTCTTGTTTATTATGGTGTGTGATTGCTTACTTGTAAATTGTTGATTCTTATGATATTCTAGTTTGAAACCATACGTTCTTGGTGCCGTTGGCAATCGAGATATCATGGGTAGAATTAGGATTGGGTAAGGGTTGATTGGTCATCGGGTAACAACCTCACGTTCTAGGAATCTGAGTACTTCGTTCCCTTTTATCACAACAAGTAATTACACATGAACTATGTCTATGTAGTTCTTTCTAGTGGATGATAGCACAAACGTTGAAGCAAACCGGAAACTTAGGATGGTCATTTGTCTCTAAATTGTTTACAAACTCAATTCTCATTTTGCAAATTAATTAGTAAACTTAGTTTTAAAAACCAATCCAACTAAACCAACTCGTGAATTTTATTTTATTTGCAACTAGATTAATTTAGTTAAATAGATAAACTTCAAAATAGCACATTTTCCACAAACTCCCTGTGTTCGATACCCACTTAACGCTATCTATTTAGTTGTATTTGGATTAAATTTGATTGTGACCACGACATCACGTCACCCAGCTGCAGCTGCACCAAATCAAGCTGGCAACAATCCTGCTCAAGGTCGTTTTCCACCAGGTTCTTACTTCAACTGTGGCGAGATGGGCCATTTCCGAAGAAATTGCCCAATGCTTGCTAATGCGAATCCAGCGCAAGGATAAGCACCTGACCTATTGGAAGACAACACAGTTTAGAAATAATCAAGCCTTATGTATTATTTCTTTTGTTTTCATGGTCCATGAAATAGTTGTAATTGTTGTTTATAAATATATCTTTTATTTTACATCGCAATATATATTGATATGGTTGCATGTATAAACAACATATCCCCTACAACACCGACAATCAAGGAGCCATATTCCTTGAAGAACAGACTACCCCCAAAATTCTTCCATATTATGGTCTCTTGCGTTTTCCACGAAAATCCTAAGTATCTGTTTCTTCCAAGGAAACAAAGTACAAGGCGCAAGTTACAACTCTGGACGAATACCCAATCCTTGATAGGATACCTAAGGGTATTTCCGTAAGTCCTTAATTGTTGTATACCTTAATTCGAATGTGGTGATTCCTTGTAATCAAAAATCGAATTTTTGGAAGATCATCCTATCTTTTCAGATAGAAGCTTGAGGACGTTGAAGTCCACCGGCTGGGTTCCTGGTATACCTTGAATACCCATGTTCAAAACGACGTCAAGTTAATAGGAATCAATAACAAGATAATAACAAATTAATATCCAAGAAAAACATTTATGTGCTTATGTGTTTATGTGTTGACCCAATCAGTGCTGTCTCAAGCTTGTTCAAATTCAATCCCTTTCACATTACAAATCAAACTGTGCGGACTGTGCAAGGAATTACGTAATTATGGATGCATACATAATTATGGAATTTAGTACACAGAAACCACAGCAAGTTTTGTCATGTATCTAGATTTAACCCTGTTCATTTCCGTTTCTGAGGAAGCAACCGTTGAAAATGACTCTGTCCGTTCATTTTCGTTTCTGAAGAATGTCCGTTGAGGAAATGAATATCCGTTTGTTTAATCCTTCATTTCCATTTCTGATGAAGCAACCGTTGAAAATGACTCTGTCTGTTCATTTTTGTTTCTGAAGATTGTCCGTTGAGGAAATGAATATCCGTTTGATTACCCTGTACATTTCCGTTTTTGAGGAAGCAACCGTTGAAAATGACTCCGTCCGTTCATTTTCGTTTCCAAAGAATATCCATTGAAGGAAATGAATATCCGTTTGTTTAAGCCTACATTTCCGTTTCTGAGGAAGCAACCGTTGAAAATGACTCAGTCCGTTCATTTTCGTTTCTAAAGAATATCCGTTGAAGGGAATGAATATCCGCTTGTTAAATCCTTCATTTTCGTTTCTGATGAAGTATCTGTTGAAAATGACTCCGTCCATTCATTTTCTTTTCTGAAGAATGTCCCTTAAGGAAATGACAAGATTATGCCTTACATATCTCTGGTGGTTATTTAACACAGTGTCACAGACAGACTCCTACGAAAAAATTTACGGGACGAAATTTCCTAAAGTAGGGGAGACTGTGACACCTGTGTCACTGTGACCGTTAAACAAATACCAAACCAATGAAATATTGTGTTTCATACTTGAGATTTGTGAAAATATGTGTATCATTTGCACATATCAATTCTTGTTCGATTTCGGGCTTTAAATCATTTTCTGGAAGGTTATACGCGATCTGATGCGTAAATATAACCAGTTTAATGCAACAAACACTCCGGAATAGTGACATAGGCTTAACATACCTTAAATAACCTTTACATAACTTAGAAATAAGTTTTGGATGGTTTGGTATGCCGAAATCAAGTTTATTCGCTTACAGGGACTATTTGCGTCAACTTGCAAAAGTTTCCTGTTTCTTAAGGAAATGAACATTCCAGAACTTGATCATAAGTTAAATATGCCCTAAATAAATATGCCCTAAATATCCTTTACATAGCTTAGAAATAGGCTTTGATGTGTTTAGTACGCAAAAATAAACTTTCTTGATCAATAGGGACTAAAAGCGTCAAAAAGTGCATAAGTTTGCATTTTTGCGCATAATTTACCTTCTGGATATATCCGGACATCCAAAAATTTATGTAAGCATTAAAATATTTTATTTTAGTGTTTGGCATGATAAAATTCCATTCGTCGCACAATTTGGATCGTTTTTGCGTTCGTTACGACTTCCGTCGTAATTAACCGAACAACGCAACCGTACGACCAAATGAGCCAACATCCGAGATGTTTTTTAGCACATTTTAAGTTCCCTATACTTTAACTTCATTTTAGAGCCTTGAAATGGGGTTAATGGGGCTTAAACGTGTCAAAAATGCATCGAAAACCAAGTTTTGGGGCTTCAGGGTCTAAATTGTCATTTTATGAAAGTTGCTGGTCTACAGGTCCCTTGCGGACCGTATGGACATGTGCTTACGGTCCGTAAGCAGTCCCCATATCAGCAGAATTGCAGAAACATTGAAACTGGTCATTTCCTCTTGTTCTAATGGTTTTGATCTCTGGTTTTTCATGCTATGGGCTGGTTTGTGTGGTGAACAAGTCCCCCAATCTTTCTTTGACAATTGTATGGCCAAGATCATTCCCTCCTTGCCAAGAAATGATGCTAACAGTTTGCGAAAAACTATATAAGGCCATGCCCCCATTCCATTTTCCTCACATTTGATCTAAGATTTCTCTAAGTTGATGTGATAATTCACTTCATACCTGAGAAAACTTGGAATCAAATCTATTTGGACCCTTTGTAAGTCCTCTTTCGTTCTCTTATGCGTTTTTAGCTTAAAAGTCAAACTTTGTTTGACATTCTGCATTGACCAGTTTATGGTCAACACGAAGTTCGTTTGAACTTCGCAACGTGAGCGTAATCACGATGGTTATAGTCCTTAGTGACTATACCTACTAATTACCACGTTGACTAGGCATAATAACGAGTCGTAGTTTCGGTCAAAATGCGCATTTAAGCGTATTTTGCAACCAAACCACCGCTTAGACTTACGAACACGACCCGTTTGATCGATCATTAAGATCCGACAAAGCATGTTTAGTGACCATATTTGCATAGGGAATAACCTTCCGAGGTTATACCTTATGGTCACATAATTTAAGTAGTTGTATGATAGGTAGTTTATATGCCTTAGGAAAATGACCAAAATGCCCTTTTCATGCATAATTGGATTGTAAGCATATGTAACCTAAACTTTTGTCACTTAACTGATTATGCAACATATTTAAACATGTTTAGGCATATAATACTTGTCATAGGACTAGTTAGACGTCTCGAACGCACATTTGCGCAAACGATGCGTTAAAGTAGCGTAAGCTACCTTAATGGGTCGTAACGGGTCGAAAGCACTTAGGTTAGGTTTCATTTTAGTATGTAGGATTTGTTAGACCATATCATATGAGTTCCAATACTCATTTGGTTTACGAAACCTCATACTATCCGATCTTCTGATTTAGGTCCGGTTGTTAATGTAGTTACCTATATTAGGTGCCGTTTGATTTTCGTGATCCCTCTAGCTTTGCTTGGTTGTTAGTCAAGACTTCTAAGCATCTTCAAGTGAGTACATAGTCCCCTCTTTTACTCTTTTCAAACTGTTAGTCAAGACTTCTAAGCATCCTCAAGTGAGTACATAGTCCCCTCTTTTACTCTTTTCAAACTGTTTTGGGGTGAAACACATGTGCCTACTTGCTACTTCCGTGTTTTCATGTTTTTAAATCATATACTTGCTATGTTCATTGATACACTATTAGTACATGATTTCATTATGTTTTGCTATGTATGTGCCCTTAACATGCTAGCACATTGATTTTCGTATATTACATTTTGTCGCATATGCTCATCCAGCACATGGACACATTGTTTTACATTTTGAACCGTTGTAACTGTTTGACTATGTGAACCGTTTGTAACCGTTTGATTATGTGAACCGTTTGTAACCATTTGATTATGTGAACCGTTTGTAACCGTTTGATTATGTGAACCGTCTGTAACCGTTTGATTATGTGAACCGTTTGTGACCACTTGACTATGTGAACCGTTTGTAACCGTTTGATTGACATGAACCATTTGAAATCTGTTGGAACCGTTGGGATTAAGGAAGTGATTAGGTAACGGGGCGGGTGTAATGTGTTAAAAGCATGGTGGATACGTCGTTGGTACTTCCTATATATAAGTGCTTTTAATACATTACATATTGTTGCGTTATCAAGATCATTTGGGCAAGGTTATCAACACAAAGTTATATTACAAAGTTTTTCTAACGATATACATATACTATTCGAGTTTTTTTTTTATTTTCAAAAACGATTTTCAATCTGGGTTTAAA
This sequence comes from Helianthus annuus, assembly GCF_002127325.2. Taxonomy (NCBI): domain Eukaryota; kingdom Viridiplantae; phylum Streptophyta; class Magnoliopsida; order Asterales; family Asteraceae; genus Helianthus; species Helianthus annuus. The sequence goes on from NC_035442.2 coordinate 36,153,160, forward strand.
CAAACAAAATGTTTTGAAGTTAAGAATCATGGCTACGTGATTTTATAAATGATAATCAACTTGATTTGAGTTGGTTAATTATGGCGCAATACTATACTTTTCAAAATAAGGTTTTTAAATAAGTATTGCAACATGTAAAACGAGCCATGAATCTGACACTCATACAAAACCTATGTACTCGCCGGCATTTTTATGCTGACGTATTTTCAAATGTGTTTCAGGTACAATAGTTGGTGATATATGATGATATTGGTGTATGCCCACATAGGAATGGACAAGGCCTTAGTGACTTAATAACAATGAAAGTCTATTTGTTCATGTTTTGTTTCTAATTCCAATGTAATGTAATACATTTATTTCAATAAAACGAAACTGTTTGATCTATGGTTGTGAAACAATGATTCTGTTACAGCACTCCCCGACGTTTCCGCCACGATTTGTTGTTTTGTCGTGGTCGGGGTGTGACATGCCCCTGTTGCAAGACTTGAAGCAATCAGACTATTTCTGGCCTTTGCTGTCAACCACAACATCAAGGTGTACCAAATGGATATTAAATGTGCATTCCTCTATGGTAAGATTCAAGAAGAGGTATATGTTTGTCAACCTCCATGTTTTGAGGATCCATTTAATCCAGATCATGTCTATAAGCTAAATAAAGCTTTGTATGGCCTGAAACAAGCACCAAGAGCCTGGTATGAAACTCTGTCCACCTTTCTACTTTCCATTGGGTTCACAAGAGGAAGAATAGATAAAATATTGTTTTTAAAATGAAGAGGAAAGGATTTGATGATTGTCCAAATTTATGTGGATGACATCATTTTTGGAAGCACATGTAATAAAATGTGTGAAGAGTTCAGGCAACTCATGACAGCTGAGTTTGAAATGGGTGCAATGGGTGAACTCCAGTGCTTTCTTGGTCTCCAAGTAAGGCAGCTACAAAATGGCACTTTTATCCATCAAGGCAAATATGCCAAAGAACTTTTAAAGAAATCTGACATGGATGATTGTAAGCCATGCAGTACACCCATTGCAACCAATAAATCAGTCATGTCTGATGAAAAGGATGATTTGGTTGATCAGACCTTATATAGAAGCATGATTGGGTCTTTATTGTACCTAACTGCATCTAGACCAGATATCATGTTTGCAACATGTGTCTGTGCAAGATCCCAATCAGCCCCTAGAAAGTCAAACCTTATTGCTGTAAAAAGGATATTCAGATACCTAAAAGGTGCTCCCACACTTGGTATCTGGTATCCAGCTAATGGTAAAATTGAGCTTTCAGGTTTTTCAGATAGTGACTTTGCTGGATGTGACAAGACAAGGAAGTCCACTTCAGGAGGGTGCCAATTCCTAGGCAATTGCTTAGTGTCTTGGCAAAGCAAAAAGCAAGCAGTTGTTTCCATATCCACTGCTGAGGCAGAATATATAGCTGCTGCAAGTTGTACAGCCCAACTGCTCTAGCTTCAAAATCAGTTGCTGGATTTTAGTATCACTGCCTTGAAGACACCACTCATGTTGGACAGCCAAACAGCAGAAAATATCATCAAAAATCCAGTTTCTCATTCAACCACCAAACACATCGACATCAGACATCACTTTGTGAGGGATTTCTATGAAAAAGGTTTGATTTCTCTGCATCATGTACCAACTAAGGATCAGCTGGCAGATGTGCTAACCAAAGCATTAGACACATCCACCTTTGAAAGCTTGATCTCTAGGATTGGCATGCTAAACATGGAATAACAGGCAAAATCCTGTTTTTCTATGAATAAAAGCATTAAAATGTTTTCAGAAAATCAAAAATCCATCCTTAAAAATAGCTAAAAATGAATTTTTCATTAAAATCCTTAAAAGTCTGCCATAACCACTGATGAGTTCAAAAGTCTGTTCTACTTCAAAAGTCTGTCCACTTCTGAAAGTCATCCCCTATCCCCATATTCCTTTGATAAGCACTGTTGTTCAAAATTAGTGTTGTATCCACTACAGTGCTATCCACTGATAGTGAAACACATCCACTGCCCACTTTACCGTTGCAACCACTGCCTTCACCAGTAGTTTTCACAAAAGAACTGTCCTTCGCTTCATCAGGGGATGGCACGTGGACAGTACATAGTGGTCAGACCTTTTGTAACCGCTGCCACGTCAGCACTCACTTTTTCTCCATAAAACCCCCTTTCTAAACCCCAAACAGGGTTTTACTGTCGAATTGAATTCATAAAAATTTTCTTCTCAAAGCAGTTTTCATCTCATTCTCTCAAATTCCTTCACAAATTTCTTCGATCGTCTTCTTCAAAATGACCAAATCGAAGCCCTCAACAAAATCCACTTCAAAATCATCTTCCAAAGAAGCCTCTCAAAAGGCTAAACCCATCGAAATCCCACATAAAACATCTCACAATCTTCTGGGTCTTCTCACAAAACCCGGCACCTCCGATGCTTTCGACTCCATCATTGATACCATCTCTGCATCAAAGTACAAAAGTTTGTTAATAGCAGATGCACCAATTTACTTGGCAACCCAAAGAGAGTTCTGGAACAACGCAACCCTTGACAAACAAGGTGAAACTGTCATAGCCATTAACTCTTCTCTAAAGGGTAAAGCTGTCAAAATCACACCACAGTCCATCTCGGAAGTCTTTGAACTCAAGGATCAGAAAGGTAAAAGTTCTTTTCCCAAAAATGAGTTAAAAATTGACTTCATTGAAAGAGGGTATGCAGACACAATGATGAAGAGGGATACCTTACAAAAAGGCTTTTTCCCTCCTGCAACAAGATTTTTATTCCATACCGTCCTAATGTGTGTTTCAAACAAAACCACTGCTTTTAATGAAATACCATTGAAGATTCAAAACTTGGGATATGCTATTCTTCAAGAAGAAGATTTTAATTATTCCAAGGAAATCTTTAATGATCTGGTTAAAAACGTTGAAACAAAATCATTCTTACTGTTTCCAAGGTTTCTAAGCTATTATTTTGAAAAGAAATTCAGTAAGGATGATATTTTTGCAATAAACCAAGGTGACTATATTCAAATGCACAGCTTAACTGCTGAAACTTTTACTAGAATGTCAACACCTTGCAAAACACAAGCAGAGGTGCCTGAGCAGAATTTAGTAGCTACCACTGCTCCTCGGGTATCTGTTGCTGAGCCCACTACTCAAGGTGATCAAAGCAGCAAAACAACTGCTTTGAAACCCACACCTACAATCACCAAAAGGCCACAGAAAAAGAAAACTCAAAAACCCCCAAAACCTACCAAAAAGAAAACTCTGGAGGATGAGATACTAGAGCAACTGCCTGTGACAAAACAAAAGTCACAAGAAACCACTGCTGCTACTTCCTCACAGCAGTTGGTAAAAATATCTCAAACCATGGCTGAAACTCCTCCTGCTTCTTCTCAAAAAGAACAGGTTGTACAAATAGGGACCCCATATCATGATGCTATGGAAGCACTTGTTTCCATCATCCACAGCCCAATGCCCAGGACAAATTATCTCTCTACACCTGCTCTCACATCCACAATTCCACCAAATACAAAAATTCTGTTGGATGCAATTGATTTGAACCAGGCATAAACCAGTCCTTCTCAATCACCTGTTCATGAGAATATGCCTAAACAAAAGACTAGGCCTGATGTATCAATCCTTGCTAACCCACCAACACAACCTGAGGAGGTTACACCCCTTGAGTTACAAGTAACTCTTGGTGGTAATCCAAGTGAAGCAGCCACTACAAGTGTTGAACCCACTGGTTTACACTTGGACAGTGGTTACATTAATATGACTTCCTTGGAGGCAATTCCCTCCATAGCACCGCTGACATCCACCAGTGGATTCATTCTGACCACTGGCAACATCAAAAGGTTGTCAAGTGTTGAAGGAAGAAGACCCAAGTACCAAGAAAAAGGGGCATCAGTGGTAAATGTTTGGAGTACACTCCCTACCTCAACCACTGATAAAACCACTGCTAGTGGGAAATCAGATGATCCCATTAAATTGGGTGATGGTTTAAAGTACCAGGAATTGATGGCAAGAGTCGAAAAACTAGATACTTCTGTTGCAGAAATCAAAGAAATGCTGCATCAGTTATTGACATTACAAAAGGTGCAATCCACTGTTGTTCCACCTCAAGCACCTGCTCCACCACAAGCACTTGCTGCAAATGAGCTATGGAACTTCTTTCAACCTTTTTCTCCAACAACAAAAAGAAATGGCGGATAAGCAACATGAAATACATGTACAAAAGCTGCAAAACGCCATGGAGTCTAGGTTCAAGAACACACAAGCAGATATTAAGGCACTCAAGGCCCATACATTGGAAACCACTGGCACTGCTCCTCCAACTGTTCTGTTTATTGATCAACTGTCACACCCCCCCAAAATCCACCTGCGGAGTATCACCGCTTGGGAGCGTGACTGACCAGGATCAAGCCACCAATCATATAGAACATTGTATAAAGTAAAAGTGATTGCAATATAAACCAAACCAATTCCGTATGAAAGGTGTTTCCAAAACATAAGTAAGATATCATTGTTTAGCGGAAGCGTATAATCAAAACCCAACATAATTAAGTACGAAATGTCATAAGTGTTTAATAAGATAATCACGATCCAAGCCCACAACGACCCGCTCCTCCATGTGCAAGCTCCATATACCTAACGACCTACAAGGCATGTAACAGAGGATCAACAACTAGTTGAGCGAGTTCGCAGAAAGTAAATGCGTAATAGTAAGTTCGTTTGTAATAGGTGGCTCTACTGGGCCGTTAGTACGTTCTATTGGTGGGGGCTTCCCATGTTGTATAACCACTAGACTATTCGTAACCATATGTGTTCTTCACAATCCGAGAATAGTAGCAAGCATAATTTCACGTAGGTCTTACGTGAGTATCCTTCACATCCGAGGATAGTAATTAAGTATAGGTATCCTTCGCAACCGAGGATAGTAATATGTATGAGTATCCTTCACAACCGAGGATAGTAATATGTATAAGTATCCGTCACAACCGAGGATAGTAGTAAGTATATGTGTACGTAGTTTGCACGTATGTGTCCTGCACAACCGAGGACGATGGTATGGTAGTCTAGTAATAGTGTAAGTACAGTTCGAATCAATCTCAATCCTTCAATCCCAATTCCCGTGCCCTGGGAATCCCATGCCTTAGTAAGGGTGTGAACTCACCTTGGTTTGCTCGGTATGCTAGGTTATGCACTCACAAGTAATCAATCAAGTCCTATTGTATGCACGTATAATAATCAGTTTCGAATTCGCAATATTTCACATGTAACCTATGTTTCACACAAATGTACATCACAGTTTGCACTAACATAATCAGTGATTCACATTCTTGGGAGAGTCGCAGCCTTAACAATGTTAGCAACTTACCACAGTTCACAATCATAACAGGTTAAATCATGATGCATCATACATTCATTCATAGCTTTATATTAACCACACAAAAGTCGGACATCAACAACATGTACCATTCGGACCTTTGGTATATACATATAAAAGAAATGTGGATGAATAAAACAAGTAAAAGATCGGACCATGGAGTGTGGGGGTGGGGGTTACAAAGGTCGGACCTTGGCCTTAGGCCCTAAACTCGGACCTATGTGACATAATAAACTCGGGTAACATGCACAACAAGAAAATCGGACCATGAGCTTCTCAAACTCGGACTTGGGGAGGGGTTACAAACTCGGATAGGGTAATGCATCATTTAAACTCGGACCAACATGAGCTTGTTTAAATGTTCGGACATCACATTGTTTACTAACTCGGACCAAGAGTGTTGTTTATGTAAGTCGGACCAAGGGAAGGGCTCACAAACTCGGGTAGGGCTTGGGGGTTTAAGTTCGGACCTTATAAATGAAACCACAAACTCGGACCCTTGTCACTTGATTATGAAACTCGGATAACATCAACAAACAAAGTCGGACAAGGATCCATTTCTTAAACTCGGACCAAGGGTTCCCAAGCCCAAACTCGGACCCAACAACCCTCCAAAACTCGGGCATAATAGATCCAACCTCGGACATGTATGTTTCATATTAAACTCTGACTTACAATCATGCGGAATTCCATTCATTACACAGGATCCTAATAATCAAAAACAGTTACGTTTTTATGTTCAAACAAGCGTGAAAACCCTAATTTCATTGTGTCAGACTAGCATCAATCCAATTACTCAACTAGTCATGCATTTCTTAATTACCAGGCAATCGATTAAACAACTACTCAATGTCATTATCAACATAATCAAATCCAGAATCGCAAAACGTTAAATGAAGAACTAGGGTTTGCAAGAATTATAAGAATCATGCATTGATAACAATCCATCAATCAATAAACAATCATTAACAATTACCTTGTGTTGATCCTGGAGAAGAAGAGGAATCAAACTTGTGATGTCTTGCCAATGATTTGGTGATGATGATTGCTAGAGAAAGTGAATGTACGTGCTTTGGTTTTTGTGAAAGTGATTAGTGAAATGGGATTAGGGTTAAGTATGACTAGAGTTTCACTAATTGTCCTCTACATCCTCAAGTATTATATTTTGCAATAGTACACCATCTCATAACAATTTCATAATTTCACCACCAAGTTCATATATTTATCAAGTTCACAAATAACGAACAACCATGCACAATCAAACAATCAAAACATATATAATTCCATGGCAATCAATTGTGCAAATAAACGACTAGTCAATAAATGAACGTGCAATAAATGCGAAATAGAATCTTGGAAATTCGGGTTGTCACATTATCCCCAACTTAAAAGAAATTTCGTCCCGAAATTTGGTACGCACTCACTGAGGAAGCTAGGTAAGCTGTATTGTTCACTGGTTTTCCTGGGGTGTCACATCATCCCCCCGTTGATTTGGAATTTCGTCCCGAAATTCAGTAGTAGTAACTTCAGCCTCAGTAGTGGTTGCATTGGTTCCGAATAACTGGGGGTACTTTTCTTTCATTTGGTCTTCGCGTTCCCAGGTGTACTCTGGGCCACGTCGGGAGTTCCAACGAACTCGAACAAGAGGGATTCTCTTGTGTTTGAGGACCTTCACATCCCGGTCCGTGATTTCAACTGGCTCCTCGACGAACTGCAACCGCTCGTCGATGGTGAGTTCCTTAAAAGGAACTATGAGGGTCTCATCTGACAGGCACTTCTTCAGATTCGACACGTGAAATACATTGTGAACTGCACCGAGTTCAGCTGGTAGGTTCAGTCTGTAGGCTACTGGGCCTATTCTTTCAGTGATTTCGAACGGTCCAACATACCGTGGATTGAGTTTGCCTCGTTTACCAAATCGAACCACACCCTTCCAGGGTGAGACTTTAAGTAAAACCCGGTCCCCGACCTGAAATTCCAAAGGCTTGCTACGCTTGTCCGCGTAGGCTTTCTGACGGTCGCGTGCTGCCGCCATGCACTGTCGTATCTGTGCAATCTTTTCTGTGGCGTCCACTACAATCTCTGGACCCGTGATCTGACTATCCCCCACCTCTGCCCAACAGAGAGGTGACCGGCATTTACGCCCGTACAATGCCGCGAATGGAGCGGCTTTTATGCTGGTGTGATAACTGTTATTATACGAAAACTCCACCAGAGGGAGATGCTTTTCCCAGCCGTTGCCGAAATCAATAACACATGGCCGAAGCATGTCTTCAAGAGTCTGGATGGTTCGCTCAGACTGTCCATCCGTCTGAGGATGATATGCTGTGCTCATGTCTAAACGAGAGCCAAACGCTTTGTGCATCGCTTGCCATAGCTCTGACGTGAATCGTGCATCCCGATCCGAAATGATAGAGGTTGGCACTCCGTGCCTCGAAACAACTTCTTTCAGGTAGATGTCTGCTAAGGTAGAAAACTTATCCGTTTCTTTGATAGCCAAGAAGTGAGCAGACTTTGTGAGTCGATCAACGATCACCCAGATAGTGTCATTCCCGCGCTGGGATCTAGGTAGGCCAGTAACAAAATCCATGGAAATTTGCTCCCATTTCCATTGTGGTATTTCCGGTTGCTGAAGTAGACCTGATGGTTTCTGATACTCGACTTTAACCCTCGCACAAGTCAAACACTTGCCGACGTAAGTTGCGATAAGAGCTTTCATGTTTGGCCACCAATACGTTGTTCTGATATCGTGGTACATTTTATCCGACCCTGGGTGTACCGAGTAGCGAGACTTGTGCGCTTCATCCATCACAAGTTCGCGTAAATCGCCATAAAGTGGGACCCAAATACGCCCCGATACATAGTAGGCGCCGTCTTCCTTTTGTTCCATTCGTTGCCTTGAACCGCGTAAGGCTTCAGCCATGACATTTTCGGGTTTCAATGCTTCTATCTGAGCAGCTCGTATCTGTGCAGGAAGACTGGACTGAATAGTAAGCTGTAGCGCTCGCACGCGCTTAGGTAGAGTGTCTTTCCGACTGAGGGCGTCGGCCACAACATTGGCCTTGCCTGGATGATACTTGATGGCGCATTCGTAGTCGTTCAGAAGTTCAACCCATCTCCGTTGACGCATGTTCAAATCCTTTTGCTTAAGAATATGCTCGAGACTCCTGTGATCGGTGTAAATTGTGCACTTGGTACCGTACAGGTAGTGTCGCCATATCTTAAGCGCAAAAACAACAGCTCCCAGCTCTAAATCGTGCGTCGTGTAGTTCCGTTCGTGAACCTTGAGTTGACGAGAGGCGTAGGCAACAACGTTATCACGCTGCATCAATACGCAACCAAGCCCCTGTATCGATGCGTCACAATAAACCACGAAGTCATCTGTGCCCTCTGGCAATGAGAGAATAGGTGCGCTGCAAAGCCTATCCTTTAAGTACTGAAAAGCGGTCTCTTGGGAATCTCCCCAACGGTAGGTGACACCTTTCTGTGTCAGCATAGTAAGCGGCTGCGCGATCTTGGAGAAGTCTTTGATAAACCGCCTGTAGTATCCCGCCAAACCCAAGAATTGGCGTATTTCTGTTGGTGTACGCGGTGCTGGCCAATTCCTGATCGAATCTACCTTGGATGGATCGACATGAATCCCATCCCTGTTCACCACATGGCCTAGGAAATGGACTTCACGAAGCCAGAAGTCGCATTTTGAAAACTTCGCGTACAGTTGCTCCTTTCGAAGAAGTTCCAAGATAAGGCGTAAGTGCTGCTCGTGTTCCTCCTGACTCTTGGAGTAGATTAGAATGTCGTCGATGAAGACAATGACGAATTTGTCAAGATAGGGTTTGCACACCCTGTTCATAAGATCCATGAAAACTGCAGGCGCGTTCGTAAGCCCAAATGGCATGACAAGAAATTCGTAGTGACCGTAACGAGTTCTGAAAGCGGTTTTGGAGACGTCCTCATCCCGGACTCTCAGCTGATGATATCCTGACCTCAAGTCTATCTTGGAGTAATAAAACGACCCTTGCAACTGGTCGAATAAGTCATCTATGCGCGGAAGAGGTTAACGGTTCTTCACCGTCACCTTATTGAGTTCACGGAGTCGATGCACATTCTAAACGTACCGTCTTTCTTCTTCACAAATAACACTGGAGCTCCCCAAGGCGAAGAGCTTGGACGAATAAAGCCCTTTTCCAAGAGCTCTTGCAGTTGCTTCGACAGTTCTTCCAGTTCGGTTGGAGCTAAACGATACGGTGCGCGGGCTATTGGTGCTGCTCCTGGAGCTAGCTCGACTTGAAACTCGACCTGGCGATGAGGCGGTAAACCGGGTAAATCTTCAGGAAACACCTGAGGGAAGTCACGTACAACTGGAATATCCTCCAGCTTCTTTTCCTTTGTTGATGCATCAGTAACAAGAGCCAAAATGGCTGTGTGCCCTTTACGTAAACATTTCTGCGCCTTCAAGTAAGAGATGATGCCAACCACAGCACCACTCTTGTCGCCTTGAACATCGAGAGGTTCTTGACTAGAGCGAGGAATACGAATAACTTTTTCCTTGCATAAGATCTCCGCGTGATGTTGGGATAACCAATCCATACCGATGACGACGTCGAAACTACCCAAAACTATGGGTATAAGATCAATCGAGAAAGTCTGACCCGCTAGAACAATACTACAACCCTTGACTACATGTGCGGCTTCTACACTTTTACCATTGGCTAGTTCTACGACGTGTTTGGTGTTTAGGGGTGTTGGTGTACGTTTTAACAATTGACTCATTTTCAAGGACATATAACTTGTATCAGCACCGGAATCAAATAAGACAGTAACGTAAATATCGTCGAGAAGAAACTTACCCATAACCACATTGGGATCATTCACTGCATCTCCTCGACCCAACACAAAAGCACGACCCCGAGCTTCGTTGCCATTGTTGTTGTTGTTTCCACCGTTGTTGCTGTTGTTGCCATTACCCTGATTGTTGTTATGGTTGTTGTTGTTCTGGTTCCTGTTCAGCTGAGGGCAATGCCTTTTGAAGTGACCCTCTGCACCGCAATGAAAACACCCTTTGTTGCCCTGCTGCTGATTCTGCTGTGCTTGGGGCTGCTGCTGATTCTGGTTCGCAGGCCGAGGGCTTCTACAATCTTTGGCCTCATGACCCATCTTGAGGCATCTTTGACAGCGACCCTTATTACACTGGCCACTGTGACGTTTGTTGCAGGTGTTACACTTCGGGAGGTTTCCTCGATATCCTCCCTGTCTGTGGCTGCCTGAGGAGTGCTGACTGGGACTCTGGTAACTGTCTGTCTTTCGTTGCTGAGCTTGTGACTGCACTGAAGCTGACCCCTTGCTAGAATCCCCATCCCATTTTCTCTTACTTTACTGGGAGTAGCAAGTGTAGTAGAAGCAGTAGCGGTAGCAGTAGCACTGATACGCTTTGGCAGTCTGTTCTGATCCACTGCCTGATCTGAGATGCGGTGAGCGAGGCGCTGAATAGCCTGAATGTTGTCGAGATTAGCCGATGTTACGTGGCTCTGGATTTCTGGCGCCAAACCCTTGAGATACAACTCAATACGCTTGTATGGAGGGTCCACCATAGTTGGACACAGCACAGCCAACTCGTTCGACCTCTTGGTATAAGCCTCGATTTCTGACCCAGTCATCTTCAAATGATAAAACTCATCCTCCAGCTTGTGGATGTCTTCCCGAGTACAGTACTCACGTTTAATCAGTTCCTTGAAGTCATTCCAAGGGGTGGCGTTAGCAGCTGCCAACCCTAGGATCTGCACCTGCGCGTTCCACCAAGTCAAGGCGATCCCTTCCAAAGTACCAGTGGCATACTTAACCCTGCGAGCCTCAGGGCATTCACACATCTCGAACACAAACTCGAGCTTCTCAAACCAGTGGAGGAGTCCAACCGCTCCTTCGGTGCCACTAAATGTGCTAGGACGACAATCCATAAAGTTCTTGAAAGTGCACACAGGCTGCTGCGCGTGTTGACCTATTGTGTACGGACAGGACAAAGTTAAATACGAGAGTTAATGTAGGATCTAAAGATCCTAGTGTGCGTCTATACTGCAGGGTATACTACCTGCTTGAGCAGCTGCAAGTGCCGCAGCAACTTGAGCTTGAACGAGAGCCTCTAGCTGGGCTTGAGTCATGTTGATTCGTCCGGCCATTGATCTTCACATCAAAGGCAAAGTAAGTGAGAAAGGTTCGCGAATAGTGCGATGACAGAAGAGTGTAAGCACACAAGTGTTCTTAAGCAATAACAAGTAGTGAGCAAAGTAAGGTAAGCATACTACGAGCAAAGTTCTATGCAAATTCTAGCATGTAGGCAATAAACATAAACCTTATTACCTAGGATGTCGAGTCTTGCACGTGGAGCGAAGCGTCGTTGTGGATCGTTGAGAGCACTGTTCTGGTTATAGTCTGGTTTTAATAAAATCGTTTTCCCATATTAAAACCAAGTTTTCTGTAACCAATGGCTCTGATACCAATCTGTCACACCCCCCCAAAATCCACCTGCGGAGTATCCCCGCTTGGGAGCGTGACTGACCAGGATCAAGCCACCAATCATATAGAACATTGTATAAAGTAAAAGTGATTGCAATATAAACCAAACCAATTCCGTATGAAAGGTGTTTCCAAAACATAAGTAAGATATCATTGTTTAGCGGAAGCGTATAATCAAAACCCAACATAATTAAGTACGAAATGTCATAAGTGTTTAATAAGATAATCACGATCCAAGCCCACAACGACCCGCTCCTCTATGTGCAAGCTCCATATACCTAACAACCTGCAAGGCATGTAACAGAGGATCAACAACTAGTTGAGCGAGTTCGCAGAAAGTAAATGCGTAATAGTAAGTTCGTTTGTAATAGGTGGCTCTACTGGGCCGTTAGTACGTTCTATTGGTGGGGGCTTCCCATGTTGTATAACCACTAGACTATTCGTAACCATATGTGTTCTTCACAATCCGAGAATAGTAGCAAGCATAATTTCACGTAGGTCTTACGTGAGTATCCTTCACATCCGAGGATAGTAATTAAGTATAGGTATCCTTCGCAACCGAGGATAGTAATATGTATGAGTATCCTTCACAACCGAGGATAGTAATATGTATAAGTATCCGTCACAACCGAGGATAGTAGTAAGTATATGTGTACGTAGTTTACACGTATGTGTCCTGCACAACCGAGGACGATGGTATGGTAGTCTAGTAATAGTGTAAGTACAGTTCGAATCAATCTCAATCCTTCAATCCCAATTCCCGTGCCCTGGGAATCCCATGCCTTAGTAAGGGTGTGAACTCACCTTGGTTTGCTCGGTATGCTAGGTTATGCACTTACAAGTAATCAATCAAGTCCTATTGTATGCACGTATAATAATCAGTTTCGAATTCGCAATATTTCACATGTAACCTATGTTTCACACAAATGTACATCACAGTTTGCACTAACATAATCAGTGATTCACATTCTTGGGAGAGTCGCAGCCTTAACAATGTTAGCAACTTACCACAGTTCACAATCATAACAGGTTAAATCATGATGCATCATACATTCATTCATAGCTTTATATTAACCACACAAAAGTCGGACATCAACAACATGTACCATTCGGACCTTTGGTATATACATATAAAAGAAATGTGGATGAATAAAACAAGTAAAAGATCGGACCATGGAGTGTGGGGGTGGGGGTTACAAAGGTCGGACCTTGGCCTTAGGCCCTAAACTCGGACCTATGTGACATAATAAACTCGGGTAACATGCACAACAAGAAACTCGGACCATGAGCTTCTCAAACTCGGACATGGGGAGGGGTTACAAACTCGGATAGGGTAATGCATCATTTAAACTCGGACCAACATGAGCTTGTTTAAATGTTCGGACATCACATTGTTTACTAACTCGGACCAAGAGTGTTGTTTATGTAAGTCGGACCAAGGGAAGGGCTCACAAACTCGGGTAGGGCTTGGGGGTTTAAGTTCGGACCTTATAAATGAAACCACAAACTCGGACCCTTGTCACTTGATTATGAAACTCGGATAACATCAACAAACAAAGTCGGACAAGGATCCATTTCTTAAACTCGGACCCAACAACCCTCCAAAACTCGGGCATAATAGATCCAACCTCGGACATGTATGTTTCATATTAAACTCTGACTTACAATCATGCGGAATTCCATTCATTACACAGGATCCTAATAATCAAAACAGTTACGTTTTTATGTTCAAACAAGCGTGAAAACCCTAATTTCATTGTGTCAGACTAGCATCAATCCAATTACTCAACTAATCATGCATTTCTTAATTACCAGGCAATCGATTAAACAACTACTCAATATCATTATCAACATAATCAAATCCAGAATCGCAAAACGTTAAATGAAGAACTAGGGTTTGCAAGAATTATAAGAATCATGCATTGATAACAATCCATCAATCAATAAACAATCATTAACAATTACCTTGTGTTGATCCTGGAGAAGAAGAGGAATCAAACTTGTGATGTCTTGCCAATGATTTGGTGATGATGATTGCTAGAGAAAGTGAATGTACGTGCTTTGGTTTTTGTGATAGTGATTAGTGAAATGGGATTAGGGTTAAGTATGACTAGAGTTTCACTAATTGTCCTCTACATCCTCAAGTATTATATTTTGCAATAGTACACCATCTCATAACAATTTCATAATTTCACCACCAAGTTCATATATTTATCAAGTTCACAAATAACGAACAACCATGCACAATCAAACAATCAAAACATATATAATTCCATGGCAATCAATTGTGCAAATAAACGACTAGTCAATACATGAACGTGCAATAAATGCGAAATAGAATCTTGGAAATTCGGGTTGTCACATCAACTGCCCCTAGATAATGCCAAAAAGGGGGAGAAAATTCAGGAGTGGAAAAAGAAGGGTATAGATGATGGACTGTATGTTGAACCTGAAAAGGATTCTATGACCAGAAAAATTCCCTTGCCAGATGGTAGCAAAAAGGTTGATGTTACCCAAAATGCACTTGATGAAGCTGTAGCAAGTGTAAAAAGGGACAGAGCGGCAAAGGATATGTCAAGGTGGAATGAGGATAAAAAAGCTTACATGGAGCTGTATGCGTAGGGTTGTTCTGGGCTAAAGGATGTTCAAAATCTTGTGCCAAAAAGAAATCCTACTAGAAAAGTAAGGGAACCCAAGTCCACACCATCCAGACTCACAAAGCATACTCCAAAACCACCGTCCAAAAGCCCCCAACATCAAACCTCCACCGAAACAGTTGTTGTAACTCCTACTGTATCAACATCTGCTGGTACGTCAGTTGTTTCAACAACTGTTGTCACTTCAACACACACCACTACCACTGCCTTACCACCACCACCAAAGAAAACATCACCATCACTTCCTCCTGCCAAAAAGCAGAAGACATCATATGTTACAACATCTGTTGTAATGACAACAATGGTTGAAACACCAGTTGTTTCAACAACTGTTAGTCAATCACAAACCACTGCCACTCAAATCACCACCACTAATCCACTCAAAACATCATCTGCCTCTCCTATAATAAAAAGGAGAAGGATTATCATTCCAGATGATGATTCTCCATCACCACCACCAACATCTTCAAAATCTCTGTCACTTCTTACAATACCCAAGCCTGTTCCTCTCTCATCAACTCAAATTCACAAGTCCTTACTTCCTGCAGGTGTTTAATTTCCTCTTGAACTTATAACAGTCAGAGAAGAAATCAAGTCTTTTTATTATGAGGATGATCCTGCTAAAAGGAGTTTGCCATCAGTTGAAGGATATCCAAGACCAAACAATATTGAAGAATATTTGAAAGTCAAAGCTAAACAAGCAGAGGATATCTCAAAAAGAAATGCTCAAGGAAAATCTGATAGAGAAATTCCGCAGAATTACCAATTCTTGCTCACACAAGTCAGATCCTTAGAGCAATTTGCAAAAAATGTATGTCAACAAATCTCAGAGAGAGCAGATGAAACTCTAAGAAAAGACTACATTGAATGCATCATGGCAACCAAGAAGTACAAGGGGGAGAAACACATGTACAAAAACTGGACCATTCCTGAGCTTGAAAGTGAGGCAGCCAGGATTCAAGAAATGATCAAAAATAAGGTCAAGCAGTCTCCTCCTAAAAAATTCAGACAGTTTGAATCTGACAAAGCTTTAGAGTTGAAGAGAATGAAGAGGGGCTGGTAGCAGCTGATTATGGGTCAAAGAATTCAGTATCAAAGTGGAGAGAAGACAGGGTCAGGGCCACCTACAAAAGGTTGGAGGAACTTAGAAAGAAGATCCAAAAGTTCCACAGAGACCTGACTACTCCAAAGCAGAGGTCTCAACAAGACCACCAAAGCTGCAAGTCAAAAGAAACAATGCTCCAGCTGGTGCTGCCATCTATAAAAGAAGGAATCAAGACCAGTTGGGTGCTGAAACAATCCAAGATCTAATAGCTGGAGATGACCTTGTGAAAAAAGGCATTAAGATAATGATTAAAGAAAAACTTGGATCGGAACAATCTGCAAGTACTGCTCAGACAGTCATGAATAGGCCTGCATCACCAAACTCCTCATCCAATAAAAATCTCCTAAGAAACCCACCAGGCTCAAAAGTACTAAAGTGGAAAACTGATAAACAGACCCACGTACTGACAGTGTTCAAGTCTAGTGGAGAAGTGAAGAAATTAACAAGGGAACAAGCTATTGGCCTGAGTCTTGAAGATTTGCAGGATCTCCTTGATCTTCCACTTAGCAGGGATGATGATGACACAGATGCCTTAACCTTTGAATTACAACTCAAAGGGCAAATAAGGGAACTGCTGATGAGGCAATAAAGATCTACCAATAATGGAGAGTTTTGGCATTATCTGTTCCAGGGAGAGATTGTTGGGATTGAACCCTGCCAAAGGAACAGATAATTAAAGCCAAAACTGGATCAGAGCAGTGGATCCAGAATAAGCAGATGTTATGCATACAAGTCTCTCCCCTTGAAAGTGGTTTCAACATCTGCTGACCTCCTATCTACTGATCATATAAACTGCTGACCTACAACTGCTGATCAAGTCAAAGACTGATGAAGAACTAAAGCCCTGCTGCCCAATCTACTGCCTTGAGTCAAGCACTGCTGATCATGACAAGTAATGTTGGGTTCACAACAGTGGAAGGATGCAGCAGTTGTTTTGTTTACTTTATGTAATGAATTGTAATATCAGTAGCTAGCATAGCAGTGTTTGTATAGGTCAGATGTTAAGAGTTTGTTAGGAGGTTAGATGTCACTTTCATGGTGACGTCAGCTTAGATGCTTCAGTGGTTTGCTCGTGCCTATAAATAGATCAGTGCTCTGTACTGTTCTATTTAGCTCTTTCACCATCTTCTTCCTGCACGAACAAATACTGTGAGCTCGGGCTGGGGGGAGTTTGTTGCATACTTGCATATTGTAATCGTTGTTGAAATTAAATTCAATCATTCAGTTCAATGTTAAACTTGTATGTTAAAAGCATTTCTCTGGTTTGATTGTGAAAAGTTTGCTTTCATCCTAATTCCGCTGCACAACTCTTTCATCTTCATCTTTATTCAAACGTAAAACACAATCAAAACCAAACTCAGATCCTAACAGTATCATACTACACACGTCTCGTTACTTAAGTCATTTAAACAAACCACCAATGTATAATGTTCATGTTTAAGCCAAATGTCAAATGTTCTTGTATAAACCAATGTCAAATGTTAAAAGTCAAATGTAATCAAGTAGTATGTGACAAATGTTATGTATGGTAAGTAATATATGATTACCTAGACCAAAAGTAAAATGTACAAAACAAAGTATTTTAAATATATCAAAAATTTGTGTTTTGCAAAGTAAATGCATGTTTTACTGATACAAACACTTATGCGGTAAGTTAACGCATACATTCAAGCCTTGAGACAGACGGATAACCCTAAGTCAAGGTTATCAAAGAAATGTTTTCGGATTCAATCATTCCTTTCATCCAAACAAACCTAGGATGTCAGGAACAGGATTTGTCCAGTCCTATGGTACCATTACTTACTACCGAGCGGCGTAGCTAATGTTAATGAATGTATATAAGTCCCGTTTTTACAAACCAAATGTCATACCAAATGTAAACATGTTTTATGAAAATAATGTACCTAGTATGCTTAAGTGAACATACAAGGTAGAGATGTAAACAATGTGTCCATATGTTAGTAGAACATATGCAACAGAGATGCAATGTAAAACAATGTGCTAGAATGCCAAGTAAACATACATAGCAAATGAAATGAATGTGAAACAATGTACTAAGTATGCACATAATGGACATACATAGCATAAAATGTAATGTAAAACTATGTACTAAGTATGCACACAATGGACATACATAGCAAAAACATAATCAAATCATGTACTAATAGTGTACTAATGAACATAGCAAGTATATGATATGAAAACATGGAAAGCATGAAAGTAACAAGTAGGCACATGTGTTTCACCTCAAAATGTTTGAAAAACAGTAAAAGAGGGGACTATGTACTCACTAGAGGGTGCTTAGTAGTCTTGAATAACAACCAAGCAAAGCTAGAGGGATCACGGAATCAAACGGCACCCTATATAGATAACTACATAAATAACCGGACCTAAATCGGGAGATTGGATAGTATGAGGCTTCGGAAACCAAATGAGTATTAGAACTCGTATGATATGGTTTAACTAAGCCCGTATACTAAAATGAAACCAAACCTAAGTGCTTACGACCCATTACGACCCGTTTAGGTAGCTTATGCTACTTTAACGCGTCGTTTGCGTAAAACGCGTTCGGACCGCTTAACTAGTCCTATGACAAGTAAAATATGCCTTAACATGTCTAATATAGTTACCTAATTAGTTTAGATGTCAAAATTTAGGTTACATATGCTTAAAATGAATTTATGCGTAAAAAGGGTATTTTGGTAATTTTCCTAAGGCATATAAACTACCTATCATACAACTACTTAAACGATGTGACCATAAGGTAAAACCTCGGAAGGTTATTCCCTATACAACTATGGTCACCTAATGTGTTTGGTCGGATCGTAATGATCGACCGAACGGGTCGGGTTTGAAAGTATAAGCGATTAATTAGATCGCTTACCTTTACGACCCTAAACAAGCACAAATCTAAAAGTGACGAGCTAAACATGCTAGAACATGTTTAGTTAGGTTAGAAAACAGGTTTGGTATCAAAACAAACGGTTTTGATCCCTAGAGTAGTTTGGTTACAAAATACACGAGAAAACGTATTTTGGCCGAAACTACGACTCGTCACTGAGCCTAGATAACGTGGTAATCAGTAGGTATAGTTACTAGGGACTATAACCATCGTGATTACGCTCACGTTATGAAGTTCAAACGAACTTCGCATTGACCATAAACTGGTCAATGCAGAAAGTCAAACGTAGTTTGACTTTAACGCTAAAATGATAGAAAAGAACGAAAGAATACTTACAAAAGGTCCAAGAATGGAAGCTTGATCCGATTATCCTCAGGTATTGTGACAACTTGAATTTCCAAGATTTCTAATACGCATTCATTGCACGTTTATTGATTGTTTAACTGTTTGCTTGCACAATTGGTTTGCTATGAAACTGTATACGTTTTGATATAATATAGTGTTTTGTGGTTGTGCATGGGTATGTGTTACTTGTGAAAGATTTGACAAATAACGGAATGTGGTGTTGAAACTGTAATAAATAATACTTAAGGGTGTTTAGGGTTGGTAGTGAAACTTTAACAACTCATAACCCTAATCACCTTCCCTAATCATTCACAAATCATTGACAAAGAACCAAAACACGTACTCTCATTCCCTAATCCTCTCCACAACCACCTTCTCATCATTCTTGGATTCACAAGTCTTTCGCATCAAGTTTGATTGCTAATCCAACTAGAATCGAATCAAGGTAATGGTTTAATCATCGTTTGATGTTAATTGTTGATTGATTGTTTGATCATTATCAATTCTTGATTTGTGTAATCTTTATAAACCCTAGTTCTTATATGATATCTTGTGATTACTGAATGAATTCTAATTTATTGAGTAATGATGTTGATTTGTGGTGTAATCGATTACCGATGATTAAGATGCATGGTGTGTTAATACGGTTGATGGTTAATTTGATCATTACACTATGGAAAGGTAAGAAATTAGGGTTTGGAATGATGAACGTGACTGGTGATTCATGAAAACGTAACTGTTCAAATGATTTGCACGACTAACTGTTGATTGATTATGATTGCTTGATTGTCCGAGGATATTAGATCCGAGTTTTTGTGTGGTGTTTTAGTCCGACCTTTAATGACCTTTAGAAGGTCCGAGTTTTAATAAGAATTGCTTTGTAGTCCGAGTACTTCACCTACACAATGTCCGAACTCTTTACATGCCTCACAAGGTCCGAGTTTTAGTTGATATTCATGTGTCTGACTTTTACAATCCATATGAAGGTCCGAGTACTTGAATATAAGCAAAGAGGTCCGAGATTTATAAAAAGCATTATGTCCGAGTTTCATGAGAATGTGTGGCCCGAGTTTTATGTGCAACATATTGTCCGAGGTTTTAAAACCCTCCCTCATTGATGTCCGAGTTTGTATGAAAGGGAGGGGTTGTCCGAGTTTTGTGAAGCCTCCCCATGGTCCGACCTTTAACCCTCACTTTGTGTTGGCCGAGTTTTGAACCTACACCCCTTATCCGAGTTTAAATTCCCCCCTTAGGTCCGAGTTTTATGTTACATTTAATCATAGGTTATGAACTTATAAGTGGTCCGACTTTCAAACAGGGGAAGCCCCCCACACTTGTCTGATGTTGTGTAACTGTCAGATGTTGTATAATTGTCTGATGATGCGTAATTGTCTGATGTTGTGTAATGATCAGTTTGAAACAACGAGCTGCATGATATATTATGCTAATTCTGTTAAGCTGTGTATGATACTTTGATTCCCTGACTTCGTTAAACATGTGAAGTTATTTACACTGTTAAATGCATAAAGCGTGTTAACAGTGGCGACTAGATTAATATACACGTAAGATTAAACCGTGAAATCAGGGACGCTACGCATGAATTACGTGAATAGGATTGACTGCTTAAATGATGTATGATTCTATGTGAATGATTGTATGATACTGAATGCAACGGTATGATCCTGCATGTGTGAACATTTTATGTATTATCACCGTGTACACAATAAACACACAACGCACCGTTGCTTGAATATCGAGGATTGTAAACCCTAATTGAATGAATCATGTGCAACATATCCTAGGTCGTTTGTAACGGACTTAGACGATTAACAAACCCTAGAAGCAATAACATACCGAGCAAACCAAGGTGAGTTCACACCCTTACTAAGGCATGGGATTCCCGGGGCTTGGGAATGGGTTTTAAAGGAATAAGGTTGAATAGATTCGTACTGACACTATCACTAGACTACCATACCATCGTCCTCGGTTGTGCAGGACACATACGTGCAATCTACGTACACATATACTTACTACTATCCTCGGTTGTGAAGGATACTTATACATACTACTATCCTCGGTTGTGAAGGATACTTATACATATTACTATCCTCGGTTGTGAAGGATACTTATACTTAATTACTATCCTCGGTTTTGAAGGATACTTATACATATTACTATCCTCGGTTGTGAAGGATACTTATACTTAATTACTATCCTCGGATGTGAAGGATACTCATGTAAGATCTACGTGAACTTATACTTACTACTGTTCTCGAATTGTGAAGAACACATATGGTTACGAATAGTCTAGTGGATATACAACATGGGAAGCCCCCCACCAATAGAACGTACTATCGGCCCAGTAGAGCCACATGTTACAAACGAACTTACTATTACGCATATACTTTCTGTGAACTCGCTCAACTAGTTGTTGATCCTCTGTTACATGCCTTGCAGGTCGTTAGATACATGGAGCTTGCACAGGGAGGAGCTGGTCGTTGTGGGCTTGGATCGTGGTTATCTTGTTAAACACTTTTGATACTTGATACTTTATTACGATGGGTTTTATTTATACGCTTCCGCTAAACGATGATAACTTACTTATGTTTTTGGAACACCTTTCATATGGATTGGGTTTGGTTTAATAGCAATTACTTTTACTATATATATTATTCTATATGATTGGTGGCTTGATCCTGGTCAGTCACGCTCCCAAGCGGTGATACTCCGCAGGTGGATTTTGGGGGTGTGACAGATTGGTATCAGAGCCATTGGTTATAGAGAACTTGGTTTTAATATGGGGAAAACGTTTTTATTAAAACCAGACTATAACCAGAACGGTGCTCCCAACGATCCACAACGACGCTTCGCTCCACGTGCAAGACTCGACATCCTAGGTAATAAGGTTTATGTTTATTGCCTACATGCTAGAATTGCATAGAATTTTGCTCGTAGTATGCTTACATTACTTTGCTCACAACTTGTTATTGCTTGAGAACACCTATGTGCCTACACTTTTCTGTCATCGCACTACTCGCGAACCATTCATACTTACGCTACTTTTACTACTCGATCATGTCTGGACATGCTATCATGAATCAAGCCCAGTTGACGGCACCCATTAACGAACAAGTTGCTACGGCACTTGCAGTCGCACAAGCAGGAGGTATAACCTGCAATTCCAAACCTATCCTAGGATGTTAGATCCTACTCTCATGACCCAACTCTCGCGCTTAACCTTGACCTATCTTTCTCGCGCAACGGGTCAGAACGCACAGCAACCTGTCTGCACATTCAAGAACTTCATGGACTGTCGTCCAAGCACATTCAGTGGCACAGAAGGAGCAGTGGGACTACTCCATTGGTTTGGGAAGCTCGAGTTAGTATTCGGGATGTGTGCATGCCCTAAGACTCGCAGGGTCAAGTACGCCACTGGTACGTTGGAAGGAATCGCGCTAACCTGGTGGAACGTGCAAGTTCAGATATTAGGGTTGGCAGCTGCTCACGCCACCCCTGGAATGATTTCAAAGAACGCATTAAAAGGAAATATCGCACGCGTGATGACATCCACAAGTTGGACGTGGAGCTTTACCATTTGAAAATGACGGGGTCAGGAATTGAAGCTTATACGAAACGGTCAAACGAACTGGCCATCTTGTGTCCAACCATGGTGGACCCTCCAAGCAAGCGTATCGAATTGTACCTCAAGGGTCTAGCCTCAGAAATTCAGAGCCATGCTACATCGGCTAACCTCGACAATATCCAAGACATTCAGTGTCTTGCTCATCGCCTCACGGATCAGGCAGTGGAACAGAACAGGCTGCCTAGTTGTATCAGCGCTATTACTACCGCTTCCACTTCTGCTACTCCCGCTACTCCTAGTGACAACAAGCGGAAATGGGATGGGTATTCCAGCAAGGGTTCAGCTACCGTTCGGTCTCAAGCACAGCAGCAGCGCATGAATAGTGATCACCAGCGCCGAGTCAGCCAACTTCTAGTGGTCAGGGGCAGGGTGGATATCGGGGAATTCACCCAATTTGTAACTAATGCAACAAACACCACGGTGGTTAGTGCAACGAGGGACGTTGCCAGAGGTGTCTCAAGATGGGCCATGAAGCTAAGGATTCAGGAGCCCACGGCCTGCAAATCGGAATCGCCAGCAGCAACAGCAAGAAGAAATCCTATGCAAAGAAAAGATTGTTCGTATTCCTCGTTCTGGTCAAGAACCTCTCGAAGTTCAAGGAGACAAGAGTGGTGCTGTGGTTGGCATCACCGCTTTCTTGAAGGCGCAGAAATGTTTGCGGAAGGGTCACACCGCCATTTTGGCACTTGTTACTGATGCAGCTTCGAAAGAGAAAAGAATAGAGGATATTCCAGTTGTACGCAAATTTCCTCAAGTGTTCCAAAAGATTTACCTGGTCTACCGCCTCATCGTCAGGTCGAATTTCAAATCGAGCTCGCTCCAGGAGCAGCACCCATAGCTCGAGCACCGTATCGCTTAGCTCCACCAGAATCGGAAGAACTATCGACGCAGCTACAAGAAATCTTGGATAAGGGATTTATCCGACCTATCTCTTCGCCTTGGGGAGCTACAAGAACTATTGGATACCAATTATCTGTGAAAAAGAAGGATGGCACCTTCAGGATGTGAAATTGATTACCGTGAACTGATCAAGGTCAAAGTGAAGAACCGTTATCCTCTTCCACGCATTGACGACTTATTCGACCAGTTGCAAAGGTCGAGTTACTATTCCAAGGTTGATCTAAGGTCTGGTTATCGTCAGCTGAGAGTCCGGGATGAGGACGTCTCCAAGGCAGCATTCAGAACTCGCTACGGCCATTACGAGTTTCTGGTCATGCCATTCGGGCTTTCGAACGTGCCTGCAGTTTTCATGGATCTTATGAACAGGGTGTGCAAACCCTATCTAGACAAGTTCGTCATTGTCTTCATCGACGACATTCTGATCTACTCCAAGACTCAGGAGGAACACGAGCAGCACTTACGTCTTATCTTGAAGCTTCTTCGAAAGGAGCAATTGTACGCAAAGATTTCTAAATGCGACTTCTGGCTTCGTGAAGTCCACTTCTTAGGCCATGTGGTGAACAGGGATGGGATTCATGTTGATCCATCCAAGGTAGATTCGATCAGAAACTGGCCTGCACCGCGTACACCGACAGAAATACGCCAATTCTTGGGTTTGGCGGGGTATTACAGGTGATTTATTAAAGACTTCTCCAAGATCGCTCAGCCGCTCACTATGCTGACACAGAAGGGTGTCACCTACCGTTGGGGGAATTCCCAGGAAACGGCTTTTCAGTACTTAAAGGATAGGCTTTGCAGCGCGCCTATTCTCTCATTGCAAGAGGGCACGGAAGACTTCGTGGTTTATTGTGACGCATCGATACAAGGTCTTGGTTGCGTATTGATGCAACGGGATAAGGTCAATGCTTATGGTTCGTGCCAACTCAAGGATCACGAACGGAATTACACGACGCACGATTTAGAGCTGGGAGCTGTTGTTTTCGCGCTTAAGATATGGCGACACTACCTGTACGGTACCAAGTGCTCTATTTACACCGATCACAGGAGTCTCGAGCATATCTTCAGCGAGAAGGAATTGAACATGCGCCAACGTCGATGGGTTGAACTACTAAACGACTACGAATGCGCCATCAAGCACCACCCATGCAAAGCCAATGTAGTGGCTGATGCTCTCAGTCGAAAAGACACTCTACCTAGGCGGGTACGAGCTTTGTAGCTCACTATTCAGTCTGATCTCCCTGCACAAATACGAGATGCTCAGGTGGAAGCATTGAAACCGGAAAACGTAAAGGATGAAGCTTTGCGTGGCTCAAGGCAACGATTAGAACAAAGGGAAGACGGCGCCTACTATGTAACAGGACGTATTTGGGTCCCACTATACGGCGGTTTACGAGAACTTGTGATGGATGAAGCACACAAGTCTCGCTACTCGGTACATTCAGGGTCGGATAAAACGTACCACGACATTAGAACTACATATTGGTGGCCTAGCATGAAGGCCCACATTGCAACTTACGTCGGCAAATGTTTGACTTGTGCGAGAGTCAAGACAGAGTACCAGAAACCCTCAGGCCTACTTCAGCAACCCAGGAAACCGCAATGGAAATGGGAAGAAATTTCCATGGATTTTGTTACAGGCCTACCCAGATCCCAGCGTGGGAATGATACTATATGGGTGAACGTGGACCGACTCACCAAGTCTGCGCACTTCCTGGCTATAAAGGAAACGGATAAGTTCTCCACTCTCGCAGACATCTATCTTAAAGAAGTTGTTTCGAGGCACGGGGTGCCCACCTCCATCATTTCGGATCGGGATGCACGATTCACATCAGAACTATGGCAAGCGATGCACAAATCTTTCGGCTCATGGTTAGACATGAGCACAGCGTAACATCCTCAGACGGATGGGCAGTCTGAGCGAACAATCCAAACTCTTGAAGACATGCTTCGGGCATGTGTTATCGATACCTCCCTTTGGTGGAGTTCTCATACAATAACAGCTATCACACCAGCATTCAGGCCGCTCCATTCGAGGCATTGTACGGACGTAAATGCCGGTCACCTCTTGGTTGGGCAGAGGTGGGGGATAGTTAGATTACAGGCCCAGAAATGGTAGTTGACGCTACTGAACGAATTGCACAGATACGACAACGCATGGCAGCAGCTCGCGATCGCCAGAAAAGCTACGCAGATAAGCGTAGGAAGCCATTGGAATTTCAGGTCGGGGACCGGGTTTTACTCAAAGTTTCACCCTGGAAGGGTGTGGTTAGTTTTGGTAAAAGAGGCAAACTCAATCCACGGTATGTTAAGGTCCTCAAACACAAGAGAATCACTGAAAGAATAGGCCAAGTAGCCTACAGACTAAACCTACCAGCTGAACTCGGTGCAGTTCACAACGTATTCCACGTGTCGAATCTGAGGAAGTGCCTGTCAGATGAGACCCTCATAGTTCCTTTTAAGGAACTCACTATCGACGAGCGGTTGCAGTTCGTCGAGGAACCAGTCGAAATCACGGACCGGGATGTTAAGGTCCTCAAACACAAGAGAATCCCTCTTGTTCGAGTTCGTTGGAACTCCCGACGTGGCCCAGAGTACACCTGGGAACGCGAAGACCAGATGACAGAAAAGTACCCCCAGTTATTCGGAACCAATGCAACCACTACTGAGGCTGAAGCTACTACTACTGAATTTCGGGACGAAATTCCAAATCAACGGGGGGATGATGTGACACCCCAGGAAAACCAGTGAACAATACAGCTTACCTAGCTTCCTCAGTGAGTGCGTACCAAATTTCGGGACGAAATTTCTTTTAAGTTGGGGATAATGTGACAACTCGAATTTCCAAGATTTCTAATACGCATTCATTGCACGTTTATTGATTGTTTAACTGTTTGCTTGCACAATTGGTTTGCTATGAAACTGTATACGTTTTGATATAATATAGTGTTTTGTGGTTGTGCATGGGTATGTGTTACTTGTGAAAGATTTGACAAATAACGGAATGTGGTGTCGAAACTGTAATAAATAATACTTAAGGGTGTTTAGGGTTGGTAGTGAAACTTTAACAACTCATAACCCTAATCCCCTTCGCTAATCATTCACAAATCATTGACAAAGAACCAAAACACGTACTCTCATTCCCTAATCCTCTCCACAACCACCTTCTCATCATTCTTGGATTCACAAGTCTTTCGCATCAAGTTTGATTGCTAATCCAACTAGAATCGAATCAAGGTAATGGTTTAGTCATCGTTTGATGTTAATTGTTGATTGATTGTTTGATCATTATCAATTCTTGATTTGTGTAATCTTTATAAACCCTAGTTCTTATATGATATCTTGTGATTACTGAATGAATTCTAATTTATTGAGTAATGATGTTGATTTGTGGTGTAATCGATTACCGATGATTAAGATGCATGGTGTGTTAATACGGTTGATGGTTAATTTGATCATTACACTATGGAAAGGTAAGAAATTAGGGTTTGGAACGATGAACGTGACTGGTGATTTATGAAAACGTAACTGTTCAAATGATTTGCACGACTAACTGTTGATTGATTATGATTGCTTGATTGTCCGAGGATATTAGATCCGAGTTTTTGTGTGGTGTTTTAGTCCGACCTTTAATGACCTTTAGAAGGTCCGAGTTTTAATAAGAATTGCTTTGTAGTCCGAGTACTTCACCTACACAATGTCCGAACTCTTTACATGCCTCACAAGGTCCGAGTTTTAGTTGATATTCATGTGTCCGACTTTTACAATCCATATGAAGGTCCGAGTTCTTGAATATAAGCAAAGAGGTCTGAGATTTATAAAAAGCATTATGTCCGAGTTTCATGAGAATGTGTGGCCCGAGTTTTATGTGCAACATATTGTCCGAGGTTTTAAAACCCTCCCTCATTGATGTCCGAGTTTGTATGAAAGGGAGGGGTTGTCCGAGTTTTGTGAAGCCTCCCCATGGTCCGACCTTTAACCCTCACTTTGTGTTGGCCGAGTTTTGAACCTACACCCCTTATCCGAGTTTAAATTCCCCCCTTAGGTCCGAGTTTTATGTTACATTTAATCAGAGGTTATGAACTTATAAGTGGTCCGACTTTCAAACAGGGGAAGCCCCCCACACTTGTCTGATGTTGTGTAACTGTCTGATGTTGTATAATTGTCTGATGATGCGTAATTGTCTGATGTTGTGTAATGATCAGTTTGAAACAACGAGCTGCATGATATATTATGCTAATTCTGTTAAGCTGTGTATGATACTTTGATTCCCTGACTTCGTTAAACATGTGAAGTTATTTACACTGTTAAATGCATAAAGCGTGTTAACAGTGGCGACTAGATTAATATACACGTAAGATTAAACCGTGAAATCAGGGACGCTACGCATGAATTACGTGAATAGGATTGACTGCTTACATGATGTATGATTCTATGTGAATGATTGTATGATACTGAATGCAACGGTATGATCCTGCATGTGTGAACATTTTATGTATTATCACCGTGTACACAATAAACACACAAAGCACCGTTGCTTGAATATCGAGGATTGTAAACCCTAATTGAATGAATCATGTGCAACATATCCTAGGTCGTGTGTAACGGACTTAGACGATTAACAAACCCTAGAAGCAATAACATACCGAGCAAACCAAGGTGAGTTCACACCCTTACTAAGGCATGGGATTCCCGGGGCTTGGGAATGGGTTTTAAAGGAATAAGGTTGAATAGATTCGTACTGACACTATCACTAGACTACCATACCATCGTCCTCGGTTGTGCAGGACACATACGTGCAATCTACGTACACATATACTTACTACTATCCTCGGTTGTGAAGGATACTTATACATACTACTATCCTCGGTTGTGAAGGATACTTATACATATTACTATCCTCGGTTGTGAAGGATACTTATACTTAATTACTATCCTCGGTTGTGAAGGATACTTATACATATTACTATCCTCGGTTGTGAAGGATACTTATACTTAATTACTATCCTCGGATGTGAAGGATACTCATGTAAGATCTACGTGAACTTATACTTACTACTGTTCTCGGATTGTGAAGAACACATATGGTTACGAATAGTCTAGTGGATATACAACATGGGAAGCCCCCCACCAATAGAACGTACTATCGGCCCAGTAGAGCCACATGTTACAAACGAACTTACTATTACGCATATACTTTCTGTGAACTCGCTCAACTAGTTGTTGATCCTCTGTTACATGCCTTGCAGGTCGTTAGAAACATGGAGCTTGCACAGGGAGGAGCTGGTCGTTGTGGGCTTGGATCGTGGTTATCTTGTTAAACACTTTTGATACTTGATACTTTTTTACGATGGGTTTTATTTATACGCTTCCGCTAAACGATGATAACTTACTTATGTTTTTGGAACACCTTTCATATGGATTGGGTTTGGTTTAATAGCAATTACTTTTACCATATATATTGTTCTATATGATTGGTGGCTTGATCCTGGTCAGTCACGCTCCCAAGCGGTGATACTCCGCAGGTGGATTTTGGGGGTGTGACAGGTATGGAGTATAATAACCCCAACTTAGAGGACAAAATCAGATCAAGGTGTGGAATGAGGTGAAAAGGGTGGGGGTATTTATAGTTTTCCTAGAGCCATTAAGATCGTTTCTTGATTCCCGAGCTTCGATCATGGCCCTACACTTGCACCCATTGATTTAAGAAACCATGGGAACCCCAAAACCAGCCCCTAGAATCAAAGAAACCATTTGCAAGAGTGTGGAATAGCTGGATCAAGCTGGAAATGAATTCTGCTGAACTGAGACATGGATACGGACCTCATCCATAAGTGGATACGGTCCGCATGGACTTTGCAGACCAGCAACTTTCACAAATTGGCAAAACAGGCCCCTGTGACTCCAAACTTGATATTTAATGCATTTTTGATGCGTTTAAGCCCCGTTAAAGTATAGGGAACTTAGATTATTCTCAAAAATATCTCGGATATCGGTTCGTTTTGTCGTACGGTTGGTTTATTCGGTTAATTACGACGGAAGTCGTAACGGACGCAAAAATGATCCAAATTAAGCGACGAATGGAATCTTATCAAGCCAATCACTAAAACATAATATTTTAATGATTACATAAATTCTTGGATGTCCGGATGTATTCAGAACGTAAGTTATGCGCGAAAATGCAAACTTATGCACTTTTTGACGCTTTTAGTCCCTGAATGACCCAAAAGTTTATTTTAGCACACCGAACCCCTCAAAGCCTATTTCTAAGCTATGTAAAGGATATTTAGGGTGTGTTTAACTTATGATCAAGTTCCGGAATGTTCCTTACAGTACGAATCGGCATACTTTCGCAGTTTGTCGAATTTAGTCCCTGTAAGCGAATAAACTTGATTTCGGTATACCAAACCCTCCAAAACTTATTTCTAAGTTATGTAAAGGTTATTTAAGGTATGTTAAGCCTATGTCACTGTTCCGGAGTATTTGTTGCATTAAACTGGTTATATTTACGCATCAATGCGCGTATAACCTTCCAGAAAGCGATTTAGAGCCCGAAATCGAACAAGAATTGATATGTGCAAATGATACACATATTTATACAAATCCCAAGTATGAAATACAATATTTCATTGGTTTGGTATTTGTTTGATGGTTGAAGTAACTCAGGTGTCACAGTCTCCCCTACTTCAGTAAATTTCGTCCCGAAATTTATTTAGAGGAAACTTGTGAGAGTTTGAAACATGAAGT
The DNA here is from genome assembly GCF_002127325.2 of Helianthus annuus. Lineage (NCBI taxonomy): Eukaryota > Viridiplantae > Streptophyta > Magnoliopsida > Asterales > Asteraceae > Helianthus > Helianthus annuus. The sequence continues at coordinate 36,183,363 of NC_035442.2, forward strand.
TGAAAAGATCAAACAATACTGGTTAGAGTCTTGAACTTCTAGTAACTTTAAATAACATCATGCTTGCAATGTAAGAGGGACACTTTTATACAAGTATATAAAGTGTTATTGGTGCGTCCACCGTACCTTCATTACATTGTTTGCGTTTCGTTATTGTTGTCACTATCAGTTCTTACACATGATAAATCTTACCGGGTTCTCGTGCACTGAATTTCATAATTACGTACGCATCCATAATTACGTAATTCCTTGCATAGTTCACACAGTGTATTTTATAATGTGTAGGGGAAAAACCAAATGAACAAACCTGTAATGAGTGTGCCTAGACCACCATAGGATCCTTGGAACCAATGAATGATCTCTTTAAATAGACCACCATGGAGTCTTTTCAGCTATAACATCACATACCGTTCTTAACCAGATTCTGAATCAATCTTTTGACTAGACCACTCAAAGGGTCTCTTTTAATCATGGAATGGTACTATATAATCCAAGGGTCTTAACTATCACGTAGAAGCCCAATAAGGATTTAAGGTAGTACCTTTTTGAATATCCTACTACGAATCCCTCATATGAAGATATGAAAGGTTCTACGAGGATTTGGATAACGAATATCCAGAGTATACAAAAACACAAAAATGCATAAAAGAAAACACAAAATGCATAGACACATAATCACATAATTGTTTAACTTGATTTGTTATCATTTTGTCAAATTGTTTTTGTTAATTGAGCATATGCATTTAAAGAACACCAGGTATCCAATCAGTGGATTTTGATTGGTGTTTTAAATATTTCAAGAGTCTAACTATAAAGATAGATAGATCTTAAAAAGAAAAATTCGATTTCGATTGTAAGGAATCGAAATGTTCGAATTAAGGTACACAAGGAATTCAAATAAGGGTTCAGATTTGAATGATGATCATCCACGAGGATCTAACTCTGAGGATAAAAAGATCCCATAGACGTGCTTAAGTCAAAACATGAGGTAAAATGCTTATGAAGTTGAGATGCTAGATATGTCAACGCGACATATGAAGCAGAATTTGAAAGTTAAGTCAATGTATGAGAGAATGTTTTTGAAAACTATGCATGGGGTTTCTTTTAAAAAAATATGTTTAATGTTTTTGAAATCTTACATAATACTTTTGAAATCATACGTAGGTGTATTGGATAAAAATGTTTTTAAATCATGCTAGGTGAAATTTTTGAAAGTATGTATAAGGTTTTTGAAAATATGAATAATGCTCTTTGAAATCATGCACTTGATAAATATATACTGTGTTAATATTGTTTTCAGATTATATGAAACATTTTGAAATTATGAAGGTTGTTTTTGAAAACATAGACAATGTTTTTGAAATCATGGAGGTTGTTTTTGAAATACTTATACTATGTATATTGTTATGAAATTAAAATGAAATGATATGGGTATGAGATTGAATATACCCTCAGTCATCTAACCAAGGATTCAAAGGCACAGATGTGCAAAAGCATGATTACTCATAATTTCGCTTTATTTCTTGTATTTCGCCTCCTAGAATGAAACGAGTACTTAAAGTTTTTCAAGGAAATCATGAGCGATCACTTGAAAGGGAGGATCACAAGAGTAGCTTGTAAAGAACATAGTTCCTTGATGTAGGTATCATAGGGAAATGCCATACATACATGTAACTACACTTGTATATCAAAATTGTGAACAACAATTTATTCATAAACTGAACACATTGTTTCCGAGTTCAACAAAGAAACAAAAGCAACAGATACAAATTATTTAAAGCAGTGGCTTCTTCTAACCAGCCAAATGCTCATCCAAGGGTTGGATTTGCATTGATAATCTTTGGGCATTTGTTCCTGAAATGGCTCGTCTCGCCACAGTTGTAGCAAGTACCAGACGGAAACGAGCTTGAGTAGGGTTGACTTGGAGTTGGGTAGCAACAAGGTTTATAGCAGCTTTGTTTTGGACAGCAAAGCGGCATATGTTAACCAAATGTCCCCACCATCCACAGTAGGTACATTTGAAACAGGGTATGAGGTTTAAATGATGACGGTTGCATCGTTTGCACCATGGGGCAGTTCCTAAGTACGGCTTCCTAGCTGGTTGCGCTGCCACTTGGCTAGGTCCCCCTTGATTAGGTGTAACTGTTGTGGGTTTCCTTGAAGCCTTACGCTTCCTTGATTTTGGTGCAGGCTTGACTTCTGCTTCCTTCGGTGACTCTTGAGTGACTCCATTGTTGAGACGAGACATGGCAATGCCTAAATCCACAGACTTCAGAATCACTTCGCCTATTTGCTGGGCAAATTTGGTTGTTTGCTCGGACATTTGACCATTGCTGAGAGGAAGAGATATTCTAGATGGAAATGAAAGACATAGGAAGAAACAAGTGAAAGGTTATCGGATAATCAAAACAGAATGGCAACGCATAAAAATTGCGATCATTTGTTTGTTACCTAAGGCAGACAAATGAGATGGTGACAAATCAGAGTAAACGGGTCATATTAATGTATCACTGAAGACATGTTCGCCAATAAGTGAACAATCACCCCAAGAGTTCCCAGGTAAGAGTGACTGGTCCGATACTGCGGATTTGTACGAACACTCTAGCCTTAGACAGAAAATTCAGAGTACATGCATTCACCCTTCCAGTTTGCACGTGTTCACATCAAAAGACCCAAATTTTGATGAGATTTTGAATACTTAGAGGGTTCAAAACCTTATAACAGAGGGTTCAAAACCTAGTAATCAATCATCCTAGAACAGATGATTAGTTTTCAAAGCGGTTTTGAAATTTATGTTCTTGTTGTGGTCGTCGCCTAAGGATAGGTGACGGTATTGTTTTATGATCTAAACACAAGGATCTTGTGTTAGGGTCCTAGGAAGGTTATAGACTAGGTCAAAGCATTACTAATAACCTAATTCCCTATAACCATGAGCTCTGATACCAACTTTTCTATCACACCCCGACCACGTAAAACAACAAAACATGGCGGAATCGTCGGGGAGTGTGGTAACAGAATCATTGTTTCATAACACATGGAAATTTTAAATTTGGTTTTATTGATTAAAAGAGTTACAATGTTTTAACAAACAAAGAAGTATAACATAATTAACTAGTCTTGCATCTTTTATTGTCACTAAGGCCCAAGTTCGCCTATGTGTATCTTGATCAATCCTATGCATCATCTCCTGAAACACATGTGAAAATAGGTACGTCAGCATAAAAATGCCGGCGAGTACATAGGTTTTATTGATTTAGGATTCATGACTTATAAGTTTAGAAAAACTTGTTTAACAAAAAGTCAATCATGATCCTTGTAAAATGTTTTGTTTTATAAATCATTTGAAAAGCAATGATAGATATGTATATTTAAAAGAATAATGTAAGGTTAAATGAATAACCAAGTAAAATGAGTTTGTATAAGACAAACTGTTTTGTAAAACAATGTCTTGTGAAAAAATATGTTATTTGTGTAAAATGTATGAGTCCAAATTGAATGATTTAAATAACGCTACGACATGTAATATAATACAAGCACTTATATATAGGAAGTACCAGCGGCGTATCCACCATGCTTGTATCATACTACACACGTCTCGTTACTTAAGTCATTTAAACAAACCACCAATGTATAATGTTCATGTTTAAGCCAAATGTCAAATGTTCTTGTATAAACCAATGTCATATGTTAAGACTCAAATGTAATCAAGTAGTATGTGACAAATGTTATGTATGGTAAGTAATATATGATTACCTAGACCAAAAGTAAAATGTACAAAACAAAGTATTTTGAATATATCAAAAACTTGTGTTTTGCAAAGTAAATGCATGTTTTACTAATACAAACACTTATGCGGTAAGTTAAACGCATACATTCAAGCCTTGAGACAGACAGATAACCCTAAGTCAAGGTTATCAAAGATTTGTTTTTGGATTCAGTCATTCCTTTCATCCAAACAAACCTAGGATGTCAGGAACGGGATTTGTCAAGTCCTATGGTACCATTACTTACTATCGAGCGGCGTAGCTAATGTTAATGAATGTATATAAGTCCCGTTTTTACAAACCAAATGTAAACATGTTTTATGAAAATAATGTACCTAGTATGCTTAAGTGAACATACAAGGTAGAGATGTAAACAATGTGTCCATATGTTACAAGAACATATGCAACAGAGATGCAATGTAAAACAATGTGCTAGCATGCCAAGTAAACATACATAGCAAATGAAATGAATGTGAAACAATGTACTAAGTATGCACATAATGGACATACATAGCATAAAATGTAATGTAAAACGATGTACTAAGTATGCACACAATGGACATACATAGCAAAAACATAATGAAATCATGTACTAATAGTGTACTAATGAACATAACAAGTATATGATATGAAAACATGGAAAGCATGAAAGTAACAAGTAGGCACATGTGTTTCACCCCAAAATGTTTGAAAAACGGTAAAAGTGGGGACTATGTACTCACTTGAGGGTGCTTAGTAGTCTTGAATAACAACCAAGCAAAGCTAGAGGGATCACGGAATCAAACGGCACCCTATATAGATAACTACATAAATAACCGACCTAAATCGGTAGATTGGATAGTATGAGGCTTCGAAAACCAAATGAGTATTGGAACTCGTATGATATGGTTTAACTAAGCCCATATACTAAAATGAAACCTAACCTTAGTGCTTACGACCCATTACGACCCGTTTAGGTAGCTTATGCTACTTTAACGCGTCGTTTGAGTAAAGCGCGTTCGGACCGCTTAACTAGTCCTATGACAAGTAAAATGTGCCTTAACATGTCTAAATAGTTACCTAATTACTTTAGCTGTCAAAATTTAGGTTACATATGCTTAAAATGAATTTATGTGTAAAAAGGGTATTTTGGTAATTTTCCTAAGGCATATAAACTACCTATCTTACAACTACTTAAACGACGTGACCATAAGGTATAACCTCAGAAGGTTATTCCCTATACAACAGTGGTCACCTAATGTGTTTGGTCGAATCCTAATGATCGAACAAACAGGTCGGGTTCGAAAGTATAAGTGATTGATTAGATTGCTTACCTTTACGACCCTAAACAAGCACAAATCTAAAATTGACGAGCTAAACATGCTAGAACATCTTTAGTTAAGTTAGAAAACAGGTTTGGTATCAAAATAAACAGTTTTGATACCCTAGAGTAGTACGGTTACAAAATACGCGAGAAAACGTATTTTGGCCGAAACTACGACTCGTCACTGAGCCTAGATAACGTGGTAATCAGTAGGTATAGTTACTAGGGACTATAACCATCGTGATTACGCTCACGTTATGAAGTTCAAATGAACTTCGCATTGACCATAAACTGGTCAATGCAGAAAGTCAAACGCATTTTGACTTTAAAGCTAAAACGAAAGAAAAGAACGAAAGAATACTTACAAAAGGTCCAAGAATGGAAGCTTGATCCGATTATCCTCAGGTATGGAGTATAATAACCCCAACTTAGAGGACAAAATCAGATCAAGGTGTGGAATGAGGTGAAAAGGGTGGGGGTATTTATAGTTTTCCTAGAGCCATTAAGATCGTTTCTTGATTCCCGAGCTTCGATCATGGCCCTACACTTGCACCCATTGATTTAAGAAACCATGGGAACCCCAAAACCAGCCCCTAGAATCAAAGAAACCATTTGCAAGAGTGTGGAATAGCTGGATCAAGCTGGAAATGAATTCTGCTGAACTGAGACATGGATACGGACCTCATCCATAAGTGGATACGGTCCGCATGGACTTTGCAGACCAGCAACTTTCATAAATTGGCAAAACAGGCCCCTGTGACTCCAAACTTGATATTTGATGCATTTTTGATGCGTTTAAGTCCCGTTAACCCCATTTCAAAGCTCTAAAATGAAGTTAAAGTATAGGGAACATAAATTATGCTCAAAAATATCTCGGATGTCGGTTCGTTTGGTCGTACGGTTGCGTTATTCGGTTAATTACGACGGAAGTCGTAACGGACGCAAAAACGATCCAAATTAAGCGACGAATGGAATTTTATCAAGCCAATCACTAAAACATAATATTTTAATGATTACATAAATTCTTGAATGAGAACGTAAGTTATGCGCGAAAATGCAAACTTATGCACTTTTTGACGCTTTTAGTCCCTGAATGACCCAAAAGTTTATTTTAGCACACCGAACCCCTCAAAGCCTATTTCTAAGCTATGTAAAGGATATTTAGGGTGTGTTTAACTTATGATCAAGTTCTGGAATGTTCGTTACAGTACGAATCGGCATACTTTCGCAGTTTGTCGAATTTAGTCCCTGTAAGCGAATAAACTTGATTTCGGTATACCAAACTCTCCAAAACTTATTTCTAAGTTATGTAAAGGTTATTTAAGGTATGTTAAGCCTATGTCACTGTTCTGGAGTGTTTGTTGCATTAAACTGGTTATAATTACGCATCAATGCGCGTATAACCTTCAAGAAAACGATTTAGTGCCCGAAATCGAACAAGAATTGATATGTGCAAATGATACACATATTTATACAAATCCCAAGTATGAAATACAATATTTCATTGGTTTGGTATTTGTTTGACGGTTGAAGTAACTCAGGTGTCACACATAGTCAAGAGCCGGCTTGAAAACTGATCTTCACCAAGGAGATGCACCGATTAACAGGTCAAACATGAATCTTCATCAAGAACAGCATGTTTGTCCAAATGGGCAGGGCCCATCCAGCCAAATAAACTGGACTTGGTGTGTTCCGTTGTTTGATATGTTTTCACGCCGTCTCCGTTAACTCAAAACTGTTACTTAGAAAATTTTTGCAAAAACTTCAGGCTACATACCATCTGGCCTGATGACCATCCGTTCGGATGGAACCCATCCGAATGGATCTGAGTTCGATAATATCCGTTGTTTAAATTTTGTTGCCACGACTGATAAACATTTTTAACAAGACTTCAAATTCTCCCAAACAACCACGAACCATCCGAATAGCCGTCCGTCCGGATGACCATCCGTCCGGATGGAACCCATCCGTTCGGATGCACTGTTACAACACTTAACCCGTTCGATATTCCGCTTACAACCGTTTAGCCCTGAGGAATATTTATGTTATGTTTCCATTCACATGCTGGCCCAGCGCTCCCTTCTGTCACACCCCGACCACGTAAAACAACAAAACGTGGCAGAAACGTCGGGGAGTGTTGTAACAGAATCATTGTTTCACAACCATGGAATAAATAGTTTCATTTTATTAAATCAAATGTATTACATTACATTAGAAATAGAGACAAAACATAAACAAATAGTCTTTCGTTGTTATTAAGTCACTAAGGCCTCGTCCATTCCTATGTGAGCATACACCAATATCATCATCAAATATCATCAACTATTGTACCTGAAACACATGTGAAAATACGTCAGCATAAAAATGTCGGCGAGTACATAGGTTTTATGTGAGTGTCAGATTCATGGCTCGTTTTACATGTTGCAATGCTTATTTAAAAACCTTATTTTGAAAAGTATAGCATTGCGACATAATTAACCAACTCAAATTAAGTTGATTATAATATAAAATCTCGTAGCCATGCTTCTTAACTCCAAAAACATTTGTTTAATTAAACCCAGATTGGAAATCATTTTTGAAATAAAAACTCGAATAGTATATATATATTGTTAGAAAAACCTTGTAGTATAACTTTGTTTTTGATAACCTTGCCCAAGTGATCCAGATAACGCAACGATATATAATGTGTTAAAAGCACTTATATATAGGAAGTACCAGCGGCGTATCCACCATGCTTTTAGCACATTACACCCGCCCCGTTACCTAATCACTTCCCTAACCCAACGGTTCAAACAGATTTCAAACGGTTCATGTCAATCAACAGATACAAATGGTTCACATGGTTCAACGGTTACAAACGGTTCACATAATTCAACGGTTACAAACGATTCACATAATCAAATGGTTACAACGGTTCACATAGTCAAATAGTTACAACGGTTCAAAACGTAATTCAATGTGTCCATATGCTGGATGAGCATATGCAGCAAAATGTAATGTAAAACAATGTACTAAGTATGCACACAATGGACATACATAGCATAAAAACATAATGAAATCATGTACTAATAGTGTACTAATGAACATAGCAAGTATATGATATAAAAACATGAAAGCATGAAAGTAACAAGTAGGCACATGTGTTTCACCCCAAAACATTTGAAAAACAGTAAAAGAGGGGTCTATGTACTCACTTAAGGGTGCTTAGAAGTCTTGAACAACAACCAAGCAAAGCTAGAGGGATCACGGAAATCAAACGGCACCTAATATAGGTAACTACAATAATAACCGGACCTAACTCGGAAGATCGGATAGTATGAGGTTTCGTAAACCAAATGAGTATTGGAACTCATATGATATGGTCTAACAAAGCCTACATACTAAAATGAAACCTAACCTAAGTGCTTACGACTCGATATGACCCGTTTAGGTAGCTTACGCTACTTTAACGCGTCGTTCGCGTAAAACGTGTTCGGAACGCCTAACTAGTCCTATGACAAGTAATATATGCCTTAACATGTCTAATATTATTGTCTAATCAGTTTAGATGTCAAAATTTAGGTTACATATGCTTAAAATGAATTTATGCGTAAAAAAGGGTATTTTGGTAATTTTCCTAAGGCATATAAACTACCTATCATACGATTAATTAAACCTAGGTGACCATAAGGTATAACCTCGGAAGGTTATTCCCTATGCTACTATGGTCACTAAACATGTTTGGTCGGATCCTAATGATCGACCAAACGGGTCGTGTTCGAAAGTCTAAGCGGGTGTTTAGTCCGCTTGACTTACGACTCTACACAAGCACTAAACTAAAAAGTGACGAGCTAAACATGCTAAAACATGTTTAGTTAAGTTGGAAAACAGGTTTGGTATCAAAACAAACGGTTTTGATACCTATAAGTAGCTTGGTTACAAAATACGCGAGAAAACGCATTTTGGCCGAAACTACGACTCGTCACTGAGCCTAGATAACGTGGTAATCAGTAGGTATAGTCACTAGGGACCATAACCATCGTGATTACGCTCACGTTATGAAGTTCAAACGAACTTCGCGTTGACCATAAACTGGTCAAAGCAGAAAGTCAAACGCAGTTTGACTTTAACGATAAAAACGAATGACAAGAACAAAAGAATACTTACAAAAGGTCCCCGCAAGCTATGATCCGATTTACTCTGAGGTATGAAGCATAAACTTCAACTTAGAGAGCCAAAATCAGATCATTGTGGGTTTTGCAAGTGAAAGGAGGTGGGTATATATAGGAAATCTAGAACAGTTAGGATCGTTCATCGTAAAACGAGCTTCGGTCTCATCCGTGCACATGTGCCCATGGTTTTGTGAAACCATGGGAGCCCATAGTTTCATTAAAACCATGTACAAATGAGGGGAACAGCTAGAACAAGCTGGAATTTAGATTTTTCATTTTGGTCCCTTCCTAAGATAACTATGGCAGAATGTCAATTTTGGTCCCTGAACTTCAGAATCTTGCATTTCGGCTCATTTTTGACACGTTTAAGCCCCGTTAACCTCATTTCAAGGATCTAAAATGAATTTAAAGTATAGGGAACTCAAAACATGTTCAAAATATGTCGGATGTCGGTTCGTTTGGTCGTACGGTTGCGTTGTTCGGTTAATTACGACGGAACTCGTAACGAACGCAAAAACGATCCAAATCAAGCGACAAATGGAATTTTCTTATGCCAAACACTAAAATAAAATATTTTAATGCTTACATAAATTTTTGGATGTCCGGATGTATTCAGAACGTAAGATATGCGCGAAAATGCAAACTTATGCACTTTTTGACGCTTTTGGTCCCTGAATGAACATAAAGTTTATTTTTGCGCACAAAACACCTCAAAGCCTATTTCTAAGCTATGTAAAGGATATTTAGGGCATATTTAACTTATCAAGTTCCAGATTGTTCGTTACAGTTCAAATCGGCATACTTTCGCAGTTTATCAATTTTAGTCCTTGTAAGCGAACAAACTTGATTTCGGCATACCAAACCATCCAAAACTTATTTCTAAGTTATGTAAAGGTTATTTAAGGTATGTTAAGCCTATGTCACTATTCCGGAGTGTTTTTTGCATTAAACTGGTTATATTTACGCATCAGATCGCGTATAACCTTCCAGAAAGCGATTTAAGGCCCGAAATCGAACAAGAATTGACATGTGCAAACGATACACATGTTTACACAAATACCATGTATGAAACCCAATATTTCATTGATTTGGTTTTTGTTTGATGGTCGCAGAGGCACAGGTGTCACAGTCTCCCCTACTTTAGGAAATTTCGTCCCGAAATTTATTCGTAGGAGTCTGTCTGTGACTTTGTGTCAAATAACCACCAGAGATATGCAAGGCATAATCCTGTCATTTCCTTAACAGACATTCTTCAAAAACGAAAATGAAGGGACGGGGTCATTTTCCTCAACGAGTATTCTTCAGAAGCGGAAATGAAGGGTTAAACAAACAGAGATTCATTTCCTCAACGGACAATCTTCAGAAACAAAAATGAACAGACGGAGTCATTTTCAACGGGTGCTTCATCAGAAATGGAAATGAAAAGGATGAACAAACGGATATTCATTTCCTTAACGGACAATCTTCTTAAACGAAAATGAACGGACGGAGTCATTTTCAACGGTTGCTTCCTCAGAAACGGAAATGAAGGAATAAACAAATGGATATTCATTTCCACAACGGACAATCTTCAGAAACGAAAATGAACGGACGGAGTCATTTTCAACGGTTGCTTCCTCAGAAACGGAAATGAAGGAATAAACAAACGGATATTCATTTCCTCAACGGACAATCTTCAGAAATGAAAATGAACGGACGGAGTTATTTTCAACGGTTGCTTCCTCAGAAACGGAAATGAAAAGGATAAACAAACGGATATTCATTTCCTCAACGGACAATCTTCATAAACGAAAATGAACGGACGGAGTCATTTTCAACGGTTGCTTCATTAGAAACGGAAATGAATAGGGTTAACTCTAGACACATGACAAAACTTGCTGTGGTTTCTGTGCACTAAATTCCATAATTATGTACGCATCCATAATTACGTGATTCCTTGCATAGTCCGCACAGTGTGTTTCATAATGTGTAGGGGAATAAAATCAAACCTGTGATGAGTGTGACTAAACCACCATAGGGTCCTTTTAATTAGATCGATAAATGATCTCTTTAATTAGACCACCTATGGAGTCCTTTCAGCTATATCATCACATGATATTCCTATCCAGATTTTTGGATCAATCTGTTTAATTAGACCACTCAAGGGGTCTAATTATGGAATAGTACTTTATAATCCAAGGGACTTAACTACAACGTAGAAGCCCATTAAGGATTTAAGGTAGTATCTTTGGGTATCCTACTATGCATTTCCTTATATGAAGATATGGAAGATTCTACGAGGATTTGGATAACAAAAATTTGGATCACACAAAAACATACATAAGCACATAATCACATAATTGTTTAACTTGACCTTTAACTTGTTATTGTCTTGTCATTGATTGCTATTAACTTGATGACGATTTGAACATGGGTATTCAAGGTATACCAGGAACCCAGTCGATGGACTTCAACGTCCTCAAGCATCTATCTGAAAGATAGGATAATCTTCCAAAATTCGATTTTTTTATTACAAGGAATCATCACATTCGAATTAAGGTATACAACAATTAAGGACTTAGGAAATACCCTTAGGTATCCTATCAAGGATTGGGTATTCGTCCAGAGTTGTAACTTGCGCCTTGTACTTCGTTTTCCTTGGAGGAAACATGTACTTATGATTTTCGTGGAAAACGCAAGAGATCAAAAGGTGGGAGAATTTTTTTTGGGGGGTAGTCTGTTCTTCAAGGAATACGATTCCTTGATTATCGGTATTGTAGGGGATATGTTGTTTATACATGCTACCACATCAATATATATATTGCGATGTAAAATAAAAGATTTATTTATAAACAACAATTACAACTATTTCATGGACCATGACCACAAAAGAAAATAATACATAAGGCTTGATTATTTCTAAACAGTGTTGTCTTCCAATTGGTCAGATGCTCATCCCTGCGTTGGATTCGCATTAGCAAGCTTTGGGCAATTTCTTCGGAAATGGCCCATCTCGCCACAATTGAAGCAAGAACCAGGTGGAAAACGACCTTGAGCGGGATTGTTGCTAGCTTGATTTGGTGCAGCTGCAGCTGGGCAAACTCTTGCTGTATGGCCTATGAGTCCACAAGTTTGGCATTTGCGGCACTTTACATTGGCATGATGATGGAGGCTACATTGGTTGCACAAGGGTGCAGTTCCGTTGTAGGGCTTTCTAGCAGGGGGGTTGAGCTGGTTGGTTGGGGATGGCTTGATCATTGTGAGTAACCATGGCGAAGTTCTGAGAAGCCTTTCTCTTCTTTAACTTTTTAGGGGATCCAGTCTGTTCCTCCTTAGGTTTCGATTCCTCGATCGGTTCCTTGTCACTTTTTCGAAAAAGTTTACCTTTCCTGATCTGAGATTCAGTCAAGGTAGCGGATAGCTCAATGGCCTGTCTAACTGTAGTGGGATTACTACCAGTCACAATGTCTTGTACTGAGTCAGGGAGACCATCAATATACTTTTCGATTGCCTTATCCAAAGGCGTGACCATGTTTGGGAATAATAGACTTAACTCCTCGTAACGATCCGTGTAGGCTCGATGCTCACCGCTATCTTGCTTAAGATCATCAAATTCCCTTTCCAAGGCCCTGATCTCATGACAAGGACAGATCATCAGAGCTCGAAGCTCTTCCCACGTTTGAGCTAGTGCCACATCGGCACCCCTATCTCTCATCACACTGTTCCACCACATCAAAGCTCGCTTCTCAAAGACACTAGAAGCGAAGTCTACCTTTCGCTCGTTTGGGCATTGGACATGTCTGAAGGTGCTCTCTGGACTCTCGAACCATTGCAGAAGTGCAGTCGCTCCTTGAGATCCAGAAAACTTTGAAGGCTTAGCTGAGTTGAACGTATTGAAGTTGCAGGGGGCATTGTTGTTGTTGAGAGCTTGGTTACATTGAGCAACGATGTTCGGTATTGCAGCAGTCATTTGCTGCGTAATGACAGCTGCCAGATTATAACAACCCTCGGTAAAACCGACACCCTCATAATATTTCTGACACCCTAATATATCTTTAAATATATCAATATGTCTTTATATGCACCTCGTATGTGAAAACCAAGCCCAAAATACGATATAACATGTTAAATAAATTAAAAACACTAAAAATTAAGCTGAGGCGGGCCGCGTAGGACCTCACCTCAACTTAACGCGGGCCGTATGAAGGTGTAACCGGACTCCGCTGAATTCTTTAGTTAACGCGGGCCGCATAAGAGATTCCATTAGTTAACGCGGGCCGCGAGTGTCTCAAATGGTGGCGCAGCCCGGTGATGACACGTGTCATCATCGTGGCAGACCTATACGCTGACCCAGCCAAGCTACGCAGTTGACCGGAGTCAACGCGGGCCGCGTAAGGTTTAGCCTTACTTCACGCGGGCCGCGAGAAAGTGCGATTTCAGCCCTATAAATAGAAGGCAACGGCCTTCAGTCCGTCTCGCTCAACTTCTTTCTTTCTTTCTAAATTTTCTGTAGTGGCGTTACTATACCCGGGCATTATACCCCCTAAAATAGCGAGATTCTGCTACGATGTAAGTATTATAACCCCTGGAGACGTATTAGATACGCTGTCCGATTGATCTAGGGTTCCGTAACGGCTGTCGTGGTTCTGCCCGACGTAGTCGTTGGAATGCCGTCTCGGGGAGGGTATTACTAATGTTAAAATGGGTTATTATACTAACACACGTGCATTTGTGTAAATTATAGATATTCACCAGGAAACCCTAAAGAATAACCTAAAACAGCAATGTGAGTTAATCCTCTTTTTATATACTCATTTTTGTGAGTTGATCCACGTTTTGTTAACTGTTTTTTACAAAACCTTACATACTTTTCCATGCGAATAACAGTTATTGAGTATTTGTAAGAATACAATTATCGTGGGTATGTTGGGTTTTGTATACAAAATTGGTTACAACCTGGTTAAGGAGTAACATTTCCACAAGTCGGGTGTCGACAGTACCAACGGGTGATAATTGATATAACTTGGAAACAAATGTAATTGCGGGATCGCCTTCAATACTGTTCACTGTGAATTTTATTTAAACCTGATTAAACTGGGATTCACTCACCAGTATTTCCCACTGACAAAATGTTTTTAAAACGCGTTTCAGGTAACAAAATGTGAAAGCCAAATAGAAGCCAGCTGGACAGCACTGGAGGCTTGGAAAAGTGGCAATAAAGTTACCTAAGAATAAAATGGATGTTTTATTAAATAAATAGGATTTGTTTCTATGAAACGTGTGTATTGAAAACTTGGGTTTTTACCCATATGTTTAATGTTATAAAACATGGTGGTTTACTCTGATTAAATATTTCCTAACTACGGTCCTGATGAAAATTTCCGCTGCTAAATTGGATAAATAAATGTGATACCACCGAAACTGGCTCACGGCCGCCCGTTCCCGGGAACTAGGGACCGGGGGTTGTGACACAGATCTTCAATAGGTATATGATTTTCGCGTCGTGGAGGCATTCTAAAAGGGGAAACAAGAGAGGAAACAAGTGAAATGGCATTGGGTAAGAATAGGATGTTACAATTACCAACCAAAAGCATGGGTGATGTCATTTGTTTGAACCACGAAGCAAACAAACGACACTCAAAGGCTAAATCAAAGTAAATAGGTCCCCATAATGTATCGCGAAGACATGCTCGCCTATAAGTGGACACTCACCCCAAGAGTTACCAGGTAATAGTGACTGGTCCGATACTACGGATTTGTACGAACACTCTAGCCTTAGACAGAAAACCCAGGGTACAGGCACCCACCCTTCCAGTTTGCACGTGTTCACATTAATGAGACCCAAACTGTGACGGGATGTTGAAAATTTTGAAGGTTCAAAACCTTATAATAAATCATCCTAGAACAGATAATTAGTTTTCAAAGCAGATTC
Source organism: Helianthus annuus (assembly GCF_002127325.2). NCBI lineage: Eukaryota > Viridiplantae > Streptophyta > Magnoliopsida > Asterales > Asteraceae > Helianthus > Helianthus annuus. Next base: position 36,198,492 of record NC_035442.2, read on the forward strand.
GAATTTTGTGTTCTTATTGTGGTTGTTGCCTAAAGATAGGCAACGGTATTGTTTTATGACTAAACGCAAGTAAACTCGCGTTAGGGTCCTAGGAAGGTTATAGTCTAGGTCAAAGCATTACTAATAACCTAATTCCCTATAACCATTGGCTCTGATACCAACTTTTCTGTCACACCCCGACCACGTAAAACAACAAAACGTGGCGGAAACGTCGGGGAGTGTTGTAACAGAATCTTGGTTTCACAACCATGGAATAAATAGTTTCGTTTTATTAAATCAAATGTATTACATTACATTAGAAATTGAAACAAAACATAAACAAATAGTCTTTCGTTGTTATTAAGTCACTAAGGCCACGTCCATTCCTATGTGAGCATACACCAATATCATCCTCAAATGTCATCAACTATTGTACCTGAAACACATGTGAAAATACGTCAGCATAAAAATGCCGGCGAGTACATAGGTTTTATGTGAGTGTCAGATTCATGGCTCGTTTTACATGTTGCAATGCTTATTTAAAAACCTTATTTTGAAAAGTATAGCATTGCGACATAATTAACCAACTCAAATCAAGTTGATTATAATTTATAAAATCTCGTAGCCATGCTTCTTAACTCCAAAAACATTTGTTTAATTAAACCCAGATTGGAAATCATTTTTGAAATAAAAACTCGAATAGTATATATATATTGTTAGAAAAACCTTGTAGTATAACTTTGTTTTTGATAACCTTGCCCAAGTGATCCAGATAACGCAATGATATATAATGTGTTAAAAGAACTTATATATAGGAAGTACCAGCGGCGTATCCACCATGCTTTTAGCACATTACACCCGCCCCGTTACCTAAACATTTCCCTAACCCAACGGTTCAAACAGATTTCAAACGGTTCATGTCAATCAACAGATACAAATGGTTCACACGGTTCAACAGTTACAAACGGTTCACATAATTCAATGGTTACAAACGGTTCACATAATCAAATGGTTACAACGGTTCACATAGTCAAATAGTTACAACGGTTCAAAATGTAATTCAATGTATCCATATGCTATGCTGGATGAGCATATGCAGCAAAATGTAATGTAAAACAATGTACTAAGTATGCACACAATGGACATACATAGCATAAAAACATAATGAAATCATGTACTAATAGTGTACTAATGAACATAGCAAGTATATGATATAAAAACATAAAAGCATTAAAGTAACAAGTAGGCACATGTGTTTCACCCAAAACGTTTGAAAAACAGTAAAAGAGGGGTCTATGTACTCACTTGAGGGTGCTTAGAAGTCTTGAACAACAACCAAGCAAAGCTAGAGGGATCACGGAAATCAAACGGCACCTAATATAGGTAACTACATTAATAACCGGACCTAACTCGGAAGATCGGATAGAATGAGGTTTCGTAAACCAAATGAGTATTGGAACTCATATGATATGGTCTAACAAAGCCTACATACTAAAATGAAACCTAGCCTAAGTGCTTACGACCCGATATGACCCGTTTAGGTAGCTTACGCCACTTTAACGCGTCGTTCGCGTAAAACGCGTTCGGAACGCCTAACTAGTCCTATGACAAGTAATATATGCCTTAACATGTCTAATATTATTGTCTAATCAGTTTAGATGTCAAAATTTAGGTTACATATGCTTAAAATGAATTTATGCGTAAAAAAGGGTATTTTGGTAATTTTCCTAAGGCATATAAACTACCTATCATACGATTAATTAAACCTAGGTGACCATAAGGTATAACCTCGGAAGGTTATTCCCTATGCTACTATGGTCACTAAACATGTTTGGTCGGATCCTAATGATCGACCAAACGGGTCGTGTTCGAAAGTCTAAGCGGGTGTTTAGTCCGCTTGACTTACGACTCTACACAAGCACTAAACTAAAAAGTGACGAGCTAAACATGCTAAAACATGTTTAGTTAAGTTGGAAAACAGGTTTGGTATCAAAACAAACGGTTTTGATACCTATAAGTAGCTTGGTTACAAAATACGCGAGAAAACGCATTTTGGCCGAAACTACGACTCGTCACTAAGCCTAGATAACGTGGTAATTAGTAGGTATAGTCACTAGGGACCATAACCATCGTGATTACGCTCACGTTATGAAGTTCAAACGAACTTCGCGTTAACCATAAACTGGTCAAAGCAGAAAGTCAAACGCAGTTTGACTTTAACGATAAAAACGAATGAAAAGAACGAAAGAATACTTACAAAAGGTCCCCGCAAGCTATGATCCGATTTACTCTCAGGTATGAAGCATAAACTTCAACTTAGAGAGCCAAAATCAGATCATTGTGGGTTTTGCAAGTGAAAGGAGGTGGGTATATATAGGAAATCTAGAACCGTTAGGATCGTTCATCGTAAAACGAGCTTCGATCTCATCCGTACACATGTGCCCATGGTTTTGTGAAACCATGGGAGCCCATAGTTTCATTAAAACCATGTGCAAATGAGGGGAACAGCTGGAACAAGCTGGAATTTAGATTTTTCATTTTGGTCCCTTCCTAAGATAGCTATGGCAGAATGTCAATTTTGGTCCCTGAACTTCAGAATCTTGCATTTCGGCTCATTTTTGGACACGTTTAAGCCCCGTTAACCTCATTTCAAGGCTCTAAAATGAAGTTAAAGTATAGGGAACTCAAAACAAAATATGTCAGATGTCGGTTCGTTTGGTCATACGGTTGCGTTGTTCGGTTAATTACGACGGAAGTCGTAACGAACGCAAAAACGATCCAAATCAAGCGACGAATGAAATTTTCTTATGCCAAACACTAAAATAAAATATTTTAATGCTTACATAAATTTTTGGATGTCCGGATGTATTCAGAACGTAAGATATGCGCGAAAATGCAAACTTATGCACTTTTTGACGCTTTTAGTCCCTGAATGAACATAAAGTTTATTTTTGCGCACAAAACACCTCAAAGCCTATTTCTAAGATATGTAAAGGATATTTAGGGCATATTTAACTTATGATCAAGTTCCGGATCGTTCGTTACAGTTCAAATCGGCATACTTTCGCAGTTTGTCAATTTTAGTCCTTGTAAGCGAACAAACTTGATTTCGACATACCAAACCATCCAAAACTTATTTCTAAGTTATGTAAAGGTTATTTAAGGTATGTTAAGCCTATGTCACTATTCCGGAGTGTTTGTTGCATTAAACTGGTTATATTTACGCATCAGATCGCGTATAACCTTCCAGAAAACGATTTAAGGCCCGAAATCGAACAAGAATTGACATGTGCAAATGATACACATGTTTACACAAATCCCAAGTATGAAACCCAATATTAATTGATTTGGTTTTTGTTTGATGGTCGCAGAGGCACAGGTGTCACACCTTCAATCCCACCGACTGTGTTTACTGTAACATCCGTCAAAATCGGGTCTCCGAAATTCGACGCGGATTGTAAAACTGGACCCTTATCAATAAAATAAAAATAAGGATTTTTAATATATTTTTTTTAAATTAATCATATCAATTACTTTTTTAAAATAAGTCCTCGAATGCTTTTACTTGTTAATAAAATATTAATAAAATGTTTTATAAGAACCTAATACTAATAATAATCATTATAGTGAAAGTAATGAAAATAGTCTATGGGATCATTTAATTTATAACCTACATATAAAATACGTTATGAATCATGATTTTAATGATATTTAACTAAGCTATTAGTAACTTAAATTGTAATGTTACAGTAGAACGATTTGCAATATATTTTTGAGGTTAAAAAGCAAACTCAATTAAATAGCAAGGATTTTAAAGATCTTTGTGTCTAATCTTCCAGAGGGATGCAGTGGGGCGGATCTGGCTTCGCATGTCCGTCCATTTGGGCAAATTTTTGATCTTTACATAGCAAGGAAAAGAGACAAAGGCGGTAATCGTTTCGGTTTTTTATCGATGCTTGATGTTAAAGATAAAGTGGAACTGTTAAGGAATTTGAAGACCATTCGCATGGGGGATTACAAGTTATGGTTCAATATAGCCCGGTTTGTGTTAGAAGACGGCGAGATTAATAGTCATCGGGAGGACAGATCTAGAAATAAGGTACCATCACATGAAGAACGGAAGCAGGATCCGAAGTGTGGGACGACAGAAGGCGTGGATCGTTCTTTTAAATATATGTTAGTGGGAAAAACAATCAGTGTGGATTTTGATGTGAATGGGTTTGGTTCAGTGCATGGTCGTGCGGTAGCAGTGAGGCTGGTCGATTTTCATACATTGAAGAATATCAAAACCCTTTTGAAAGACATGGGATTCGTAGCAGAAAGATTGCAATATATTGGTGGCCTCGATGTTCTGATAACGTTTAGAGATTCCGAGTTGGCTATTAAGTTTAAGGATGATGCTACGAGGTTTCATGAGAAGATATCAATGATCGCATTGTGGGAGGGGCAAGTTCTAGGTTTCGAGAGACTTGCTTGGCTGAAAATCCAAGGAATACCTTTGCACATTATGTCTAACAGTGTCATTGATTTAGTTGGAGGTTCGTTTGGAAGGGTCGTACACAAAGCTTCACGTTCGGAGTTTGATCTTGATCTTTCCCATGCATATGTGGGTGTTTTGGTAGGGGGAGGAAGACGTGTAGTGGAAGAGATCCTGCTCAAGTGGAAAGATCGTAAATTTCGTGTGTCGGTATCGGAGGATATTGGTGACTGGATTCCAGAGTTTACGGAGCCTAGTGAAATGGGTTGCTCTCATAATACGGACGAAAATGATGAAGCTCCGGTCGATGTTAGGTCACCGGAGAAGGGGTTCGAAGTTGACGGTGTTGCAATTAATGAGGAGGTTGACCAGAATTTGTCCGATTTGTCCGAAACGCCAGGGAGTCAAAGTAATGGTAATTATAGCATTAATGAGCCGGTTCCTATTATTGGTAATGATGAAGCAATTGATGACCAAGGAATTAATGCTACATTTATTTCTGGAGAGAATTTTAATTTTGAAGAGAATATTGATGTTACTGGGCCCCACACGATTGATAATATTAACAAAAGAAAAAAAGTAAAAAAAGGGGAAGTGGACCGGCCCAGCTTCGGGTATGTTAGCAGCCAGGAAAGTCTTAAAATCACTAAACGGGCCAAGAATGATGATCTCTTTGGGCTAGATGAATTATTGGGCTTGAACAACAAGGAATTGGACCAAATAGGGAGGGAGCCTACCAGGTTTGATCTTAATTATCAACCTGTGCGGACGAGTACAGTATCATCAGGGGAAGACGGTCAGGTACACCATGAAGATAATGTTCCAGACACGCAGATGCCTCATGACCCGACTGTTGAAGAAACGGAACAAATCAGAAATCAAGAAGTCTTACATACTATTATCTTGGGAGCGAAATTGGGGGCTAATCTCAATAATTGTCAAGATATGGTGCGCGATTCTGTCGTTCAAGAAGGTCTACAAAGGGGTAAGAGATGACTTGTTTATCCATTAACATTCGGGGGATTGGGGGATCCGGTAAAGCAGGATGGATTAATAAAATTAAAGGTGAATGTGGTGTTTCGTTTTTGGGGTTACAAGAATCTATGTGTGGTACAGTGAATTCTGGGGTTATTTCTAATTATTAGGGAGGGTCGGGAGCAGATTATGAATATGTTGAAGCGGATGGAAACTCCGGTGGTTTAGTTAGCATATGGGACCCGAAAGTGTTTTCTAAAGATTCAGTTTTTAAAGACAACAATTTTTTGTGTGTTTCGGGCACTCTTACAGATGGGTTGATAAGGCTTAATATGTGTAATGTGTACGCGCCTCATATTCCCCAGGAAAAAAGAAATCTTTGGGCGCGAATTGTCAGTTTTATGCAATCTAAATAGGGATGGTGGATTATTTTTGGGGATTTTAATGTTGTTCGTGACAGAGAAGAAAGGAAAAATTCAAACTTTGACCGAGTGTGTGCTAGAGATTTCAATAATTTCATTGAGGAGGCGGGTTTGCGCGAGTATCAATTAAAAGGCATGAAATACACATGTCTAACTGTTCGTAGAGGTCAATGCAAATTGAGCAGGATTGACAGATTCCTTGTTTGTGATGGGGTCTTTAATAAATGGCCAAATGTTTGTGTTCGAGCCTTGAAAAAAGATCTTTCGGACCATTCTCCAATTATTTTTTCTATTGTTGACACTAATTTTGGTGCTAAGCCCTTCAGGTGGTTTGATTCTTGGCTGGAGAAACCTGGTTGTGAAGATATTATTCGCTCGGTGTTATCAAGTTGGCCAGATGAAGGTCATAGTGATTTGAATTTGATGCACAAGCTTAAGAAGTTACGGGGATGTCTTAATGAGTGGTATAAAAAGTGGAGTTGGTCCGAAAAAGAGACAGAGATGCGCCTTCGTGAAGACAAAGAAAAAATGGAACTAATCATGGAGCAAAAAGAATTAGACGAAGAGGAGTTTTGGGTGTGGTCGGAATGTTCCAAATGTTTAGAAGAGATACAATTATACAGGGATCGTGACTTGAAACAAAGATCCTGGGTGAAATGGGCGTCGCTGGGGGATGAGAATTCTATTTTTTTTCATAATGTGGTAAATGATAGGAAAGCCAGAAACGGGATCCCCGGGTTAACCATTGAAGGGGAGTGGGTTTCTAAACCCGCTTTGGTTAAAAAAGAAGTCTTGGGATATTTTAGAAAACATTTTAAAGAAGACTTTCACACTCGCCCTCGGCTCCATTGTTCAGGATTGAAGACCATTTCAGAGGATGACAAGGTTACGTTAATCTCCCCCTTTTCCAAACAAGAGATTAAAGAAGCGGCGTTCGAGTGTGGTTCGAATAAGGCTCCGGGCCCGGATGGGTTCAACTTTCGTTTTGTCAAGCGTTTTTGGGACTTATTAGAGAACGATTTCGTTCGTATCTTGACAGAATTTTACGAGTCTGGCTTCATTAACCCGGGATGTGCATCATCGTTCATCACTTTAATTCCTAAGGTTAAAACTCCTTTGGGTCTTAGAGATTATAGACCTATAACTCTTATTGGGATGATTAGTAAGGTTATCTCTAAAATCTTAGCTAATCGCCTTAAAAAGGTTATGGGTAAGGTGATTTCTGAATCTCAATCGGCTTTTATTTCTGGTCGTTTTATTCTTGATGGCCCTCTTATGATTAACGAGCTTTTTGATTGGCTTAAGAAAAAAAGGAGAAAGGCTTTTGTATTAAAAATCGATTTTGAGAAGGCATATGATAATGTTAATTGGAATTTCTTAATTTTCGTTATGGAGCAAATGGGCTTTCCCTCTATATGGTGTATGTGGATCAAGGGTATTCTTATTTCAAATAGAGCTTCTGTTCTTATTAATGGCTCCCCAACCTTTGAATTTAAATGTGAAAAGGGCTTGAGACAGGGTGATCCCATATCTCCTTTTCTGTTTCTCTTTGTCATGGAGGCGTTGTCTTGTTTGTTAAAGAAAGCTAAGGAGTTGGGGGAACTTAAAGGGATCCGCTTGACTGAAATCGAGTCAGACATAACACATCTTTTTTATGCAGATGGCGCATTAATTTTGGGGGAATGGTCTAAACCAAACCTCCAAAGCACGGCCAGGATTCTTCGTATTTTCCACCTATGTTCAGGGCTTCGTATAAATATTTCTAAATCTAATATGTATGGGATTGGTACTGATGACGAGGAGGTGGATGAGATGATGGAAGTGTTGGGATGTCGAAGGGGGTCCTTTCCGTTTGTTTACCTTGGGATACAAGTGGGCGCATCTATGTCTCGGGTTTGTAATTGGGATCCGGTTGTCGATGTGATAAAAAACAGGCTTGCTACTTGGAAAGCTAGGTGTCTATCTATTGGTGGCCGATTAATTCTCATCAAATCGGTCCTTGAAAGCTTACCTATATATTATTTATCGTTGTATAAAGCCCCCAAATCGGTGCTGGATAAAATAGAGGCCATCATGCGACATTTTTTATGGGCCGGTTGTAGTAGTGAAAGGAAAATTGCTTGGGTTGCTTGGGACGTCATCACAATGACAAAAGAGGATGGTGGGCTAGGCGTCTCAAATCTACAACATGTGAACGAAGCTCTCCTATTAAAGTGGTCGTGGCGTTTTAAAAATGAAACGAATACTTTGTGGAAAAAGACTGTGTTAGCGTGCAATGGATCGTCCAGCGCTTGGCATTCTCTTCCTTGCTCTTCAACGGCTAGTAGAACATGGAAAAATATTGTCAAAATCGCAGATAAAAGACTTCCAAATGGCTGTTCGATGCAGAATTATTTCATCGGGACTGTTGGAGATGGGTCTACCATTTCATTTTGGAGTGACATATGGTTAAGGGACGAACCGTTAAAGATCAGTTACCCTAACCTATTCAGACTTGAACGCAACAAATGGGTTAATGTATGTAATCGGTTGAAGATGGATAATGATACTCTTACGTCCAGCTGGGATTGGAGGTCTGACCCGTCTTCCCAATAAGAGATTTCCGAGTTGTTCCAACTTCTGGATGATTTATTTGGGTTTCAGTGGATGGGAGGTGTAGATAAATGGTGCTGGAAGGGAGATTCTAGCAATATTTTTTCAGTTCGGTCGGCAAAAAAAATTATATATAAAGCGTTTCATTCGGCTCCTTCTCAGACCATCGATTGGAAGGCTTGGGTTCCCCTAAAATGTAAGGTGATGGTGTGGAGATCAATCCGTAATCGGCTTCCTACATGTTCAGAATTATTGAAGAGAGGTGTCCATATTCAGCAACAGTCTTGTGTTTTTTGCCATACGTTCTCGGAAACTGCTATGCATCTTTTCTCAGGGTGTTTATTCGCTTCAGAAATTTGGTATAGACTAAGTGCTTGGTGTCGGTTGAGTCCTATTTTTATCTTTGATGTTGAGGATATTGTGAAGCTCGCTGATATTGATTCCCTTCCGACATCTAAAAGGTTTGTGCTCCGTGGTATAATCTACACTAGCTTGTGGATGATATGGATCGAAAGAAATGAAAGAATTTTTTTCCAACAAGTCTCGAAGGCCGGTAGAAGTGTTGGAACGCATCAAGTTGACGTCTTTCTTTTGGTTTCGTCATAGAACTAGAATTAAACATGTCGATTGGAAACAGTGGTGTATTTATCCGTTGGATGTGATGTAATCCGTTTGTTGCCCGAGGGTCCTTGCTTTGAGGACCCTTTGCGGTTTTTGTTTTTATGAAAGTTACTTTAAAAAAAAAATCCTGGTGTTTATAACAGTTAATAATTAGAGATTAAATTACTATAAGTTGTTTAGAAAGAACTAAAATCATTTTAAATTGAATGAAAAGAGGATGACACGGTGTAATATAATTTGTTTATCAACTAGTGTGATACCCCCGCGCTTCGCGCGGCTATTTGAGGGTTTCGTTTTATTACGGTATCGTCACTTGCTATAGCAACCAAAAAAGAAACGAAACGTGTTCGGTTCGTTTAAAAAATATTTTAAAAGTAAATAAAAGATATTTATTCAATTTCAAGTTAACTAAAGTATGACTTTTGTGAAATATAAATACTTTTCATATTAAACTAATAACACAACTAAATACAATTACTAATATAATGATGGTTGTAAAGTATAATAACACGAATATGACTATCGAAAACAATTATAAGTAAAACTTAATCACATATTTATTATTATTTAAACTAAAGGTCACTAATTAATAGGAAACAACTATCGGTATTTTTAGCAAATTTGAACTATACAGTTTAAAGGCAGCATACAGTCGCACCCACTCTCTTTTCCTCACTTTCTCACTCAAACAACCAAAAACGACGTCGTAGCAATAAAGTCGTTCAACTAAACGACCTCGTAGCAATAAACGCGTTCAACTAAACGACCTAACAGCAATAGCTAGAGGGGTACTCTATTATTCCACTATACCATCTGATAGTAAGGGTTTATGACGGTGGCGCACAACGGTCCTCTTTCCTACCACCAATCAAACCGTTGTCAACCACGAACGGGGATGCCAGTGTATGGATTCGCGTCACATTCTAACTAAGCTCAATGATCCTCCGACGGGATGAACAACAGTTGGATGCTAATAGAACCAAATGAACATCCGAAAATCTCCGACGTATGCAGTCGTGTTCTCCACCAGTTCAACCTTTGCGGTTCGTGTCCTAACGACATCCTCCTTTCTATAACCCTCTGTTCACCATCATCTGTTTATTTTGATGCTAATAGTTGGGTTGCGGAATGGGATAATCGGCGTCTAAAAGAGGGAATCGACCATTTCCATGTCTCCGACGTAGGCGATGACGACATGTAGTCGTTTCCATGTGACTGGAGGTGCGCTTCCTCCCTTGTCGGCTTTCTCTATGTGATTTGGACCATTTGGTAGCTGTCGTGTGTGGTGAAAAATGAAATCAAAAGGAAACTGTACTTCTTTGTGAATCACCCAGATCTAGAAATGGCAATTTTGTAAATAAAACCTTGAATTTGGCCAATGATTATACTGTTCATAAGCATCGACAAGAATTGTTATTATAGATAATTAGTGGTGATATAAATTATTAATTAATTAGTAGTGAATTAAGTAACGTAAGTGTGATTGTAAATGTGGAGTAGAAACGGTCACTGGTCCCAACAAACGAAACCGTCGCCAAATATGAAAGCTTCCATGTCTATGATTCGATATACCGATTAAATATTCCTCAAACACTTGAACCGGCTGATGAATGTTGGGATCGCTACTTCATTCCTCTCTCGTTAATTATGTCTGTGTTTGCTAAAAAAAATGTCGCGCCACGCCACCAAGCAATCACCGCCAACGCCGCCTGTAATATCGAACCGGTGTCACAGACCACCAATCCTCTCTTCCACTCTCCGTTCTAGTCTGGAGACGCGCGGCGTAAAATGGCAACACCGTCTTGTCTTTGGTCTCTGATCTTGATGCCAAGGTAAATCTTTAGTCCTTAGTACGTATGTTCTTTTCTAGAATTAATCAATTGGAATAGTGATCATAAATCACCTGCAACTGTGTTTTTATATAAGGAAGAAGTCAAGAAGATGACTATTTATATATAAAATGACAACATGACTTAGATGTGGGACACCTTTTCTTTAGCTTTAGAAATATGTGAAGGAAATATTTGTCAATTAAATAAATTTCCATAACACAATATATTGACCTATATCCACTAAAATTACTAAAGCAAGGTTATATTTATTTCTATTTATTTAGTAATTCTAGAATAATATACAATTTTCGCCATGTTTATGGAGATTTTGAACACTGCAAATCTTCAAATTTACAAAGGAATAATTCTTTTAAGTGTGCAAAGATTGGTAAAGTGGTGAACTTATATTTCGACGTAATCTTTTTATTTTAATTGTTTAAATGATACAGCTATTACTAATTTGTTTTAGTTACTCACTAATTGATTCAAACCGTATTATTAAACATATTATAATATCTAAACCCTAAGATAACACTTAGTCACTTGTTAAATCAGCACCACTATTTGGGACGCGTATAGTTAAATCAAACTAGTCTCATTATATATTTCCATTTGTTTAGTTTATATTTTAGGGTGATTGTTGTTTTGGATCCATTCTTTTTCTCGTGCGGTATTTTTTTTTTTTTTACTCGTGGAATCAATCTTCCTAAATAGTGAGTAATTTCTTTTATTTCTCTTTTTTAATCTTTTACAAATTTTGGGGTGCATCATGTTACATTTTTCGATTTACTTAACATGCTATGATCAAGTGTTATTATGTGAACGTCTTATGTGTATTCTATTATTCTAAATGCTATTCCATGTCAAGTCTATTGCATGCTATTGTGTCTAGTGGATCCACACGGCTGACTAGGTTCCCCACGGCCATGGGTTGTAGCCTAGTATCGCCAACAGTATTAGACTCGCTCCTCGGGGCTTGAGCCTAATGCACGCGATTATCAGGAGTCTATTTATTTTGGTTGTTTGTGTTGTTATTGATGGTGTATTCTTGTTTGGTAAATTTGGATGTATGGATATGTTGACTATGTTGATGATATAAGACCATTTACATACTAACCTTGAGGTGCATGTTAAAAATATTTTTTTAAAAGAAATAAATATAAAACTGTTTTCTATAAATCAGAGGAAATTATTCACCAACATGTTTGTTGACCCAAAAATATATTTTTCTAACGTGGTGCAGGTTTTCAAAGTTGATGATCAAGTGATGTGGACACGTAGCATGGGCCTTAGGAAAATAAATTGAAGTGTTGATATGTTTGTTTTGAACAATGTATGAACAATTTTGATTATTATATGTTATGTGACTATTTAAATGGATATGCTTTAAATATTGAAACAATAATTAGTTGTCATGAGCTATGGGCAATCATCATGCCCCGATACCTTTCCGCTGCAGGTCGGGGTGTGACATTTACTTACTAAACGCACACTGTGAGTATACTCGAACCCTTTATTTCACTTAACGCACTTTGGGTGTTATATACGTTCTCTATCAAAACACAACACACAACGCAAACACTTTATAAAAGCTAACCGCTCCCGCATGCTATACGTGATTTGTTGAATGCTTGTTACTATGCTTATATAGTGTTAAACTAGACCGCCTCTAGCAACGATAGTACTATAGTTTGGACTCAGCACCTGATTTGCCAGGGGTTGCTAGGGATCACATTTTACTTCACGTGTTCGCAGTGGTGAACATGTGTCGCACATACTCCACATCACAGTCGCGTGGTTAGGTTATATTATTGTTGGTAGTTTACTTGCATCGCCCGTTACATGTTACATGCTGGTTATGCGTAAACGCTTTTCATACTATTATCTATGCAAACTTGTGTACTCACCTTTACATTTTTTGTATTGACTTTTATTTTAACGTATGTGACAGGTTGATGGATTATGTGCTGAAATCGGATAGGAAGTCTAGAAACCCACCAAATAAAATCTGAGTTGTCGGAATGGAACTTGTTTTTGAGACTGAATATTTGTAACGATTGTTATGCTTTATTTGTTTAGTAGTATGGGATATTGAACCTTAAAATATTGTCATTAATGGTTGTTATGGATTCTCATGAACAATCTGTTTCGCTCAGTGTCACGCCTCAATGATTCTGCCATCGGTTGGGGTGTGATAGCATGTAGTTCCCGAAGAAGGTAAGCCAAATGATTTCTGCAACGGTGTTTGCCATTGCCCGATATTTTGATTCACAACTAGATCGAGTGACGGTAAGCTGTTTCTTAGCACTCCTGGAAACGAGATTGCCACCGAGATAGATAGAATATCCGTAGGTAGAGCGACATGTTTCAATACAACGAGCCCAATCAGCATTTGAGTAACCAACCAAGGCAGTAGTAGTTTGCTTGGAAAAGTCAATCCAAACGCAAGAGTGCCTTTAACATACCGAAGAATCCTTTTGATAGATTGAAAGTGCGAGGTAGTGGGCGATTGAAGATGTTGACTAGTTGATTTACCACATAAGAGAGATCCGGTCGAGTGATAGTCAAATATTATAGAGCACCAACTAATGAGCGATAAAACGTAGGATCGTGAAAGGGTTCACCTTGTGAGTGAAATGTGTCTGAGGTGCTCAAAGGAATAGCAACCGGTTTTGCATCCAAGAGACCGGCCTGAGCTAAAATATCATAAGCATACTTAGCTTGACTTAAAAAGATGTCGTTGTTATTATGAGTGACCTCAAGACCCAAAAAATAACCCAAAGCTCCCAGAGCTTTAATGGAGAATTCCTTGTGAAGTTTTGCCACAAAGACTGATTACCAGTAATGATAATATCATCAACGTACACAAGAAGATATACCAACATTTTTTCCTGTTTGAAAATAAATAAATATGTGTCCACTTTGCTGCAAAGAAAACCATGTTTAGTAAGAAAAGCACTAAGACGCTAAAACCACGCGCTAGGGGCCTGTTTGAGACCATAAAGGGCTTTCTGCAAGCGACAAACATGATTTGGGAAACGGGTATCAACAAAACCTGTGGGTTGTTCCATATAGAAAGTCTCAGTGAGATTTCCATTTAGGAAGGCATTACGAACATCAAGCTGGCGTAAGGGCCAATCATAAATGATAGTAAGATTAAGAACTACACGAACAGTAGAAGCCTTGGCAACAGGGCTGAAGGTATGGGAGAAATCGAGACCAGGGATTTGAGTGAATCCTTGGGCTACCAAACGTGCCTTATAGCGGTCAATTGTCCCATCCGATTTATATTTTGTCTTGAATATCCACTTTGAGGCAACAATATTAGTATTTAAGGGGCGAGGCACCAAAACCCAAGTATTGTTATTTTGTAATGCGGTAGTCTCCTCCTCTATAGCCTTAACCCATTTGTGACGTGCAGCAGCCGACTTATAACCACGAGGATCAGCGGCTGCCAATAAAGCATGATGTAACCTGTATGGGAAAAAATCTAAATCGGCATGATGTTTTGGTTTAAAATCCCGTTTTTGGAGCGGGTTTGCATAGGGTGAGTGGTATGTTGAGGTGGGTGAGGATTAAGGTGAACATGCTGGATGTTAACGGGTTGGTCTGGAAGGGTGGATAACTGCTGGGACTGTTGGGCCAAGGGTTGCGAGGAGGAAAATATGGGGCTGGAAGTATGAGGTGGGTCTTCGGTTTGGGATGGAGAAAGGGGAGGGGATTGGGCCAAGAGTGGAGAAGATATGTTGTCAGTTTGTGGGTGAAAGGATTGAGCCGAGTGTGTTGGGCTTGGAGAGGTGTGAGTAGGACATAGGCTGCAAGGTGGTGAGTAGTTGATGGATTTTGGCGTAGGCTGTGAAGGTGTGAGGATGGGAGGTGGGTTTGGTAATGAAATGACAGGAAGAGTTTCATCAAAATTAGAAAAAACTAAGGTTGCCTCATCAACAGGAGAAATATTACCGCTAAAGGGAAATGTTTCCTCATCAAATTAAGCATGTCGCATAACATTGACATGAATTGTGGTAGGATCTAAACACTGATAGCCCTTATATTTTGAGTCATAGCCAATAAAGGTACATTCGGCACTTCGAGGAGACAATTTGTGTTTGGCGTAGTCTCGTAAGTAGGGAAAGACACAACACCCAAATATTGGAAAATTAAAATAGGTAGGAGGATGACCATATAAGATCTCAAAGGGAGATTTGTTGTCCAAATCGGATGTGGGTAAGAGATTGACTATAAAAAACCATTAAAGCAAATGCGTCTACCCATAGTGTGGCTGGTGAATGGGAATTGAAAAGCATGGCTAAACCTGTCTCGGTAATGTGTCGATGCTTTCGTCAACACGACCATTTTGTGGAGATGTATGGGGACAGGAAAGGCGGTGATGAATACCATTTTCCTGAAAGAACTTTTGAACACGTAAATTGGTAAATTCCGTGCCGCCATCACTCTGAAAAACTTTAATTTTGCATGATAGTTGATTTTGAACATACTTTGTGAAAGTTAACAACACATCATAAAAGTCTGACTTATGTTTAAGGGGACAAAACCAACTAAAACGCGAGTAATCGTCAATGAATAATGCATAAAACGATATCCATTAGAAGAATTAACTGGAACGACTCCCCAAAGATCATAATGTATTAAATCTAAAGCATGCAAAGAATGTTTAGTATTTAAAGCAAAAGGCAAACGATGTGACTTGGATAATTGACAAGGAGAACAAAGCTTGGGTTTTGGTAACAATCAAGTAACAAATAAAGAACCAGTCTTATGTAATCTAGAAATTACATCGAAAGAAATGTGACCAAGACGACCATGCCATTTTACGAAAGATGCCTTGAGATGATGTGAAGAGTATAATGCCACAAACGCATGTTGTCCTTCCTTTAGAATGTAAAGCCCATTTTCACAAGTCCCCCTTGCCAGGATTTGCTTCCTTTTTCGATCATGAATGTTGAAAAAATTGTTAGAAAATAAAACGTCAACAGGTGAGTCATTAGCAAGTTTACTGATGGAAAGGAGCGTTTTGTGAGATGAGGGATAACAAGAACATCTTTTAAAGGAATTTTATTTTGAATGGTGGCAGTACCTATGTTAGTAAGTGGTAAAGTTTTTCGTTCCCAAAGGTAACACAGGCATTGTCGGGTTTACCATAAGGGGCGGAAGCATCAGTATTACTAAGAGTCATGTGATCGGTTGCACCTGTATCAAGAGTCCAATCAGAAGAGTCATCGGTAACGTGACATTAGGCATGGAACGCTTGGGCCAAATTAGCATCTAGAGTAGACGCACGCTGAGCAAAGGAAGCGAGGTTTAGGCATGTGTTGGCATAATTCCCATCTTTCCTGCAAAGTTGATAGTTTGGGGGTCGTCTTGCGCGTCCATGACCAGAAGTACAGCCGTGGCCACGACCAGAATAGGAAGAATTATAGGAGGATTTAGAAGAAATTACCAGGCTTTTGTTGATCCATAAAAGAGACTTATGGGACAGCGGTGTTGTCAATAGACACAAGAACATCTCCTGATTCTCGGCTTTGGCGAGAAGCTGATGGAATGAGAGGGAAGTGGAGACTACCCTGTGAGTAGTAGAAAGATTTTCATAAGCAGCACCAAAACCGCATAAGAGCCAGTGACATTTGTCACTCTCTGGCACCGGATGACCAATAGCGGCCAATTGATCGCAAAGTGACTTGAACTTGTGGCCATAATCCGACAAAGTGAACGAACCTTTTTTCAGCTGCCTAAGGGTGTCTCGAAGGGTATGATCCTTGTCAATAGAACTGTTACTGAAAGCAGTTTCTAACGCAAGTAAGATCTGTCGCGCGGTTGATAAACTAATGATTTCATCCATGGCCTCCTCCGAAAGAGAGGATTGAATCAAAAGGTGAACCGACCGATCAGCCTCCAACCAGGTTGTGTAATCAGGAATGGGAACCACTTTATTAGAAGAAGTAATGGTTTCGGTTGGTTGGGTTGACGTGCTATCGATGTGACCGGACAGGTGCTGCATAGATAGGATAGGAGTTATTTGCTAGGACCATGCTAGGTAATTAGAGGCTATTAGTTTGAGGGGAATAAAGTGAATAAGAGAATGGAAAGGAATGGAGGAAGGTTTATCGGCTGCCATGGTCGAACAAGAGGAAGAAGGGGGCGGCAAAAAGGTAGGGTTTTGGGATCAAAATTTGGCTAATACCATGTAAAGATGAATAATTCTCAAGATGATTTCATTGATAACAATAATTACAATTTATACACAAAACAATGTTCCTAAGTATAGATTCAATATATTCACAATATTACAATCATGGCATATAATAAATCAAAGATATGATGATCCTTATTTAGGTTATGCTGTTAGATAGTGTCATGAGCTATGGACAATCATCATGCCCCGTACCAATCCGCTGCGGGTCGGGGTGTGACAGATTGGTCTCAGAGCCTTGACTATAGTGTTAGGATCAGAGGCTGTCATGAAAGTGTTTGTTTGTATAAAAACAAATCAACAGATATGAATTGAGATTTAAATGCAGCGGAAATGAAAACAAACTTTGTAAACACAATCAAGGAGAAAATAGTTTTGATGAACACATGCTTCATATTGAGTCGAATGATTACAATATAAGTCAAAAGATTACAAAGCATGCTTACAAGCTAAACTCCCCCTCAGCCGGATACTCCATGGTTGATTGCACAAGATGAAAGGATTAGACATGAGGAGAAGAACCCACTTAGTCAATCAAATGTAACAGTACAGGGTACTGTTACATTTATAGGCAAACCAAACCACTGAAGCATCTCAGCTGACGTCACCATGAAAGTGACATCTAACAACCTAACAAACTCTATCCACTGATCTATAACTACTGATCATACAGACACTTATTACATTCTAATCACTGATGTATAAACACTGATTCTTCATTCCACTGATGTAGTCAACCAGTGACGTTTGAGCATCAGTGCTTTCTTCAAAGGGTGATCAGACCTTGAATGGGCAGTGCTTTAACTTTTCAGCAGTGCTTGGATTCCGTCAGTAGATTGAGCTTCAGCCTTTAATCTCCATCAGTACTTTAGTAGCAGTTGTCTTATTGAGCAGTGCTTTGAAGTCTGTCAGTTGCCAAATAACCACTGTCAAGGGGAAAGCTTAATGTAAACAGCTGATTATGATGAATCCACTGTTGTGAACTAGTTTTGGCTTTCATTATCTGTTCCTTTGGTAGGGTTCAATCCCAACAATCTCCCCCTGGAACAGATAATGCCAAAACTCTTCATTATTCTGGATTTTTATTTCTCATCAGAAGTTCCCTAACTTGTTCTTTAAATTGGATCTCAAAATCCTGAGAACTTGTATCACCCTCATCCCTACACAGTGTAAGCTCAAGGAGATCTTATAGATCTTCAACACCCAGGCTTAGTGCTTGATCCCTTGATATGTGTTTAACTTCTCCATTGGATCTGATCAGGGTCAATACATGGGTCTTTTGATCAGACATCCATTTTAGTACTTTTGAACTCAATGGGTTTCTTGGGAGAGATTTATTCACTGATGAGTCTGGGGATTTTGGCCTTGTGAAGATTTGTGAACTTTCAGCAGACATTTGTTTGAAAGCCATTTTTATGACATCATTTGCTGCATCAATATCTTCTGCAGTCTCTTTTTCAATCTGCTCTTGTCTCTTCTTTTGATCTAGCTCAATGGCTGTCATATCTGCTGAAGTGTTTGGTGATGCAGGTTTGTTCAATACCTTTTTGACAAGGTTTTGAAGTTTCGCTGAGCTATCTTCTTTTAAATCCATTTTCTTGATGGCTTCTGTAAAGTACTCAGCTTCCTTTTCTTTTTCTTCTTCATTGGTCAGCATTTTCCTCTTTTCTTGGTTTATCACAATGATAGAGGTATCTGCTGATGTGATCAGTGATTTAGGGGCACTAATCTGTTGTTCTGGCTTTTTGTAGTCAGGCTTCTTTGGAATGTTGGAATCTATCATCCTTCTTTTCCTTAGCCTTTCATAAGCCTCATCTGTATACTGCTTTGTCCATTTTGCTATGGCTTTAGCAGTTCCCACATTTGCATCCACTAACTCCTTTTTCTTTCTCTTGTATTCTGAAGTGAGTTTATCAATGGCCTATTTGTATTTACTCCAATTTGGAGCTGTCTTTTTCTTACTTGGATCATTTTGGATTCTCTTGATTCTGTTCATCTCATGCTTTAGTGCAATGAGTGGCCATTCACTGAATTGTTCCTCTTTAGCTGGATAAAATTGTTCTTTCATGATGAATTCAAGAAACTCCTTTCTCATTATCTTTTGTAGGGCAGCATCAGGTGGCATATTTGACATGTCTTTGCTCAGGTCTTTTGCATAATCTTCCATTTGTTTGACCTTAGTGAGTAAAAAATTCCATTCTTTTAGAGATGGCTTCATCACCTTGATCTTTGCACTCAATTCTAGCTCTTATATCTACTTGCCTGGCTTTGAGTTTTAGATACTCACTCATGTTTAATGGATTCCTGAAGCCAATGAGAGAAGGAAATCTTCTTTCCCAAGGATCACTATTGTATAAAATTGGTTCATCTCATCCTTTACAGCTTCTAATTCCAGTGGATATTTCTCAGCAACAGATTCAATTCTAGTGGAGGATATTTGAGTGGGTGGTTGTGGATTGATGACATTGTGAGATGTAGAGGATAAAGGAATAGGTGCTGGTATATCATCAGCATTCTTCTGAAATTTCCTTTTCCTTGTGTAAAGCTTTTTGGGTGAAGGGAATTTTGGTTGTGATGTAGAAGTATTGAGAGCAGTGGTGGATGGTTGGCTAACAGCTGATGAAACCACTAGTGTTTCAACCTCTGTTGCCATTACAACTACTGATGTGTCAGTAGGTGTCTTCTTCTTTTGAGCAGGTGTTGAAATGGTAGTGATTTGAGTGGTGGAAAGTGTCTGACTAATAGGTGTTGAAACAACTGGTGTTTCAACCACTGTTATCATTCCAACAGATGTTGTAACATCTGTTGTTTTCTGCTTTATGGCAGGAGGTAATGGTGGTGAGTTTGGTTTTGGTGGTGGTGATGTGATTATAGATGATGATGATGATGGTAGAGCAGTGGTTTTGTTGATATGTGGTGAAGTCGTGTGTGTTGAAGTGGTGATTGTTGATACAGAGGCTTTAGTCTGGCTATCTTTTTCTGTTTCAATATAAACACCATCCTCAATTCCCTTCTTCTTCCACTTGATTTTCTCCCCCTTTTTGGCATTATCTGGAAAGGGTTTATTCATGAAGAGGACAGCGGGAGGAACTTTTCCAGTGGTGCTTTGGATGTGAGCCTTGATAGCTTTGATGTCTGCTTGAGTATCTTTAAACCTTGACTCCACCAGGTTTGTCAGTATTTGTACATGTATTGCATGCTGTTTATCAGCCATTTGCTTTTGTTGTTGGAGCAGGGGTTGAAATACATTCCATAGCTCATTTGCAGCAGGTGCAGGTTGTGCAGGTACTTGAGCTGGAACAGCAGTGGGTTGTGCTTTTTAAGCTTTTAACAGCTGTTGCACCATATCCTTTATTTCAGCAACTGATGTTTCAAGATTTTCAATTCTGCCCGTCAATTCCTGATATTTTAAATCATCACCCAAGTTAATGGGATCATCTGATTCCCCACCAGCACTGGTTGTACCAATGTGTGACTTAGGAAATGAATCCCAAAAGTCATTCATTGATGCCCCTTGTTCTTGGTACTGGGGTCTTCTTCCTTCAGCACTTGATTGCCTTTTGAAGGTACCAGTGGTCATAACGAACTCACTGGTGGTTCTCAGAGGTGCTATGGAAGGAATTGCCTTCAAGGGAGTCTTATGAATGTAACCACTGTCCAAATGTAAACCAGTGGGTTCAACATTTGTAGTGGCTGCTCCACTTGAACTACTGTCAGGAATTACTTGTAATCCCTGCAGTGTAACCTCCTCAATTGTTGTTGGGATCGCAGAGGTATAAGTATCAGACCCAGTCACTTATGGGAGTGTACTCTCAGTGACAGGTGATTGAGAGGAACTGGTTTGTATCTGAACTACATCAACTGCATGCAACAAGGGTAATAATGTTTGTGGTAATGAGAGGGGTGAAGATATGGGTGTTGAAAGAGACATGTCCTTGGGATCAGGACTGAGGAAGATGGATCCAATTGGGTCCAGAGATTCATATTGTGGGGTCCCTGTGTTTACAACCTGATCCTTTTGTGAGGATGCAGGAGGAGTTTAAGGCAAAGGTGGAGATCTTTCTTCCATCTGCTGTGAGGAAGTAGCAGCAGTGGTTATAGGTGACATTTGTGTTTTCACTGGCAGTGGCTCTGGGATCTCATCTTCCAGATGTGCCTTTTTTGGGTTTGGGGGGCTTTCTGGATGTTTTCTTTTTGGCCTTTTTGCTAATGGCAGGTGTGGGTTTCAAGGCAGTGGTTGTGCTGCTATGATCACCTGGAGCAGTGGGCTCAGCAGCTGATACCTGAGGAGCAGTGTTATCTGCTAAATTCTACTCAGGCACCTCTGCTTTTGTTTTTGAAGGTGTTAACATTCTAGAGAATGTTTCAGTTGTTAAACCATTTATTTGAAAATAAACACCTTGTTTGAGCAAATTTCCATTTTTCTTTCCAAATTTTTGTTTAAAATAGTAGCTTAGAAACCTTGGAAAGAGCAAAAATGATTTGCTATCAATATTTTTTACTAAGTCATTAAAGATCTCCTGGGAATAATTAAAATTTTCATTGTTTAAAATAGCATAACCCAGGCATTGAATCTTTAATGGTATTTCGTTAAATGCAGTTGTTTTATTTGAAACACACATCAAAAGGGTGTGAAATAAAAACCTAGGTGCATAAGGGAAATAGCCTTTTTGTAAGGTATCTCTTTTTGATTGTTCTGCATACCCCCTTCCCAGAAAATCAGTTTTCAACTCGCTTTTAGAAAAAGAAGTTTTCCCTTTCTGATCATCAAGCTTAAAGACTTCTGAGATTGATTGTGGAGTAATTTGAATTGCTTTACCCTGTATAGAGGAATTGATGGCTATAACGATATTTCCTTGTTTTTCAAGGGTAGCATTTTTCCAGAACTCTCTCGCTGGGTTTGTTGGTAAATAGGAGCATCTACTGTTAGCAAAGTTTTGTACTTTGATGCAGATATGGTGTCGATGATGGAATCGAAGGTGTGGGTGGTAGTGGGTTTTGTGAGTAAACCCACATAATTGTGAGGAGATTTGTATGGGATTTCAATGGGTTCAACGGCCATTTGAGTGGCGTCTTTGGAAGCAGAGGATGAGGATGATTTTGATTTTGATTTTGATTTTGATTTTGATTTTGATTTTGATTTTGATTTCGTCATTTTGATGAAGAAGATCAGAGAAAGATTTGTGATGAAGAGTGGGAAACTGCTTTGAGAAGAGAATTTTGGAATTCAATTCGTCAGTGTAAAACCCTGTTTGGGTTTTGGTCAGGGTTTTATTTAGGGAAAAAGTGAATGCTGATGTGGCAGTGGTTACAACGATCTGATGGCTAAAAACTGACCATGTGCCAACCTCTGATGAAAAGATGAATAATGGAGGACAGTTGTTTTGAAGGCCACTGATGAAGCAAATATCAGTGGTTGCAAAGGTAATAATGAGAGCAGTGGGCGATTTTTACTATCAGTGGATAGCATATCAGTGGATACAACACTGATTTTGAACAACAGTGCTTATCAAAAGAGTGAGAGAACAGGGGTTGACTTTCAGCAGTGGACGGACTTTTAGAAAGCAGATGTTTGAGCACAACAGTAGTTAGGGGTAAAGAAATGGTAAGGATTTGAAAAACCATTAAGTCAGCAACTGTTAGTGCAACAGTGAATAAGCTTTTGACAAAAGTTTTTAGCATCTGCTTGTTCTGATGAAGGGAAATGATTTTGTCTTGTGTAATCACAATATCATGTCCAAACATCTGTTAATGGTCTTTATGAAATATCTTACAAGAATGTTGTCCTTAACAAAATACATTTTAGATGCAAATTGTCAAGTTTAATATGTCAGTAGTTTTTACAGGAATTTGTATTCAAGGTTTTGCCACATGTCTATTACCAGTTTTGAAGCCTTTATAAATTCCTGACAGTGGTTTAGTAACCCAGATGATGAAAGCCCATTTTACAATAGCTACTCATTTTGTGTCATAATATTTTAATTAGAACATGAGTACCCAAGTATTTTAGGGTCTATTGGCAATCAATCTTTGATCTGTGTTGAAACAAACTTGAGTTTGATATGACCTTGACAATTATACCATTTCCTTTTGATCTGCTTTCAAGGATAGCATCACCACAACAAAAAATAAGGGTTTTACATCCTAATAGGAGAATGAAATTTTTACTAACAAAAAGAAGTAAAAATACAAAATATATCATTCTAAAGAAAGATAATGAATAATATATCCTGTTTTATTGAGAAAAACCTTTTTAAGAAAAAAATTAAAGGTTATTCTGAAAACAACATCAAAAAGGATCTGGTATACTATCCAATTAAACTCATAGTCACAACATTCTCAAGTTTATAGAAAAATGATCAATGATTTGAAATGCAACAAAATAGCCACTGTTTGAGACCATTTCTTTGTCAATTGATTGCAAAAATTACTGGTGATACTATTGTTACCTGAATTTTCCTGAATCAATGTATTCACACAGCTGCTTGATGACCACTGTTCACCCAATTTTGGACTCTTAAGTGTTTTACATTTATACTCTTTTCTTTTGACTTCAAAAGTTTTGAGATAAACACACTTTTGAGTTTTTGTGATTTTTCTTTTTCCCTTTTTACCCTTCCCATTCATAAGTACTAAAATACTTACTGGGAGGTTTTTATTGAAGAAATACTTAGACCAGAATCATTTTACAGCAATGTTTGGAGAGACTTGGACATTTTTGTACATGCTTATGTCAAATCTCACATTACATATGATTTAGTCTATTTTACATCTAATTTACTTAATGTGTTCTTAACAAAGTTGATTTTGACCCTTTTCAACAGGATTCTCAACCTGTTTTTCAACACACAAGATTCAATAACTAAAGTTTTGATTTCCCTCTTTTTATGTTAACAAAAACATTAATGCTTTTACGAAACTAAGTTTTTGTTGACCAGAGGTTCATACCTTAGTATCAGACATGATGGAAACAGCACAAACTTCATATCAACACTTGAAATCATATTTGTAAACACTTGTTATAAGAAGTTTGTGTGTCTTATGATATCTTGGTTGTTTTACAGAGTTTTTGAGTAGCAACTTTGAACATTCTTACTCGTTACTCTGTTTTTCAACAAAATACAATCAACCTTAGTATCAATTTGAATTTTGAGCTGAACTGCTATGTCAAATTGATTGTTAGATCGAATTTGACTGTCCGAGCTCTGATACCAATTGTTAGGATCAGAGGCTGTCATGAAAGTGTTTGTTTATATAAATTGAACAAATCAATAGATATGAATTGAGATTTAAATGCAGCGGAAATGAAAACAAACTTTGTGTTGGTGCATACATCTGTCGACTTCGTCTTGTATCGAGTCTTAGATTAGATAGGATAGATCAGGGCACATTGTATGAGGAAATAGGAGGTTTTAGTGTTAAAAGTGGTGATTCCGCTTGAACTTACTGATTCCGCTTGAAATGACATTTATCAGTTTCAAGCGAAATCACATGTATTTGATTCTGCTTGAAATGGATCATGTCATTTCAAGCGGAACCCTAAGCCTATATATAGTCGTTCAAGCGAGACCACTGGTATTAGTTCCTGATTTTCATACCGAAGTGTTGCCGGTGTGTTTTGTGACTGTACAAGCTGTTATATCAATCAAAAGTGTGTTTAAAGTGAATTGATAGCTGTTTTCAAAGTCTGTTTCTTGTTTTCCGCACCTGAAACAGATCAAAACTCCTCTGAACGACTCGTTCGGGTCCGTACACGATCCTACAAGTGGTATCAGAGCTCAGGAGGAGGAATTCTGCCGAATTCAGCTGGTTTACATTGTGTTTTCTGACTTCTACACCTTCTTTCTTCAATAGAACAAAATTTCACGGTTAAAATCAGTTCAATTTTTCACAGTTTGTATAAAAGTGCATATTAACAAACCCTTGAAAGTTTAAGAGCAAAATTCGGACTAAAAAGTGGTAAAATGGACCTTAAACTTGATTCCGCTTGAACGACTGTTTTGAGATTTCGCTTGTCATTGCATATCCCGCTTGAAAGTTTCAAGCGAAATTAGAGATTTCCCTTGAGTTTATCAGATTTCGCTTCAAAATTAGATATTTCGCTTGAAATGGTTCAAGCGAAATCAGGGTATAAGTCTAAGCCAGATTCCGCTTGAAAGTTATTGCTGATTCCACTCCAAAGGATATTCCCGCTTATTCCGCTTGAATATATCTTTAGATATTCCGCTTGAAATCATTCAGTTGGTATTCTGCTTGAAAAGGATTGTTTGATTATTTCGCTTGAACTGTCTGTTTTAGAAAACCGTGTTGCCGAGTCATGGAAGAAGAGTTCTATAACGCGTTGGCTACACCGTCGACTACTCCGTCAGTCATTGCACAAAACATGAACTTAGAAAACGAAACCGGAACAATGCAAAAGCCCCCAAAACTTATGGGAATTGAGAAATATCATGGATGGAAGAATCGATTTGAGAACCGGGTTCAGGCAAACCATCTGAGAGCGTGGGAAAGTATTGAAACCAAGTATGTTAGACCACAGTCTGCGTTGAATGTTGACAAAATCATTTCAGAATTTTCAGATCAAGAGAGAGACAGTTATAAAGGAGAGAAAATGATGATCAGTCTTCTACAACAAGCCATCAAAGAAGACATTTTTATTTTACTTCAACATGATGGGAGTGCATTTTCGATCTGGGAAGCACTTAAGAAGAAGTTTGAAGGAAGCACAGAACTGCTCAAGAGTAAAGCATCGTTGCTGAAAAAGGAATTTGAATTGTTTACTAGTATACCTGGTGAGACTACAAAGACTCTCATTGAGAGATATTGTCATCTTGTGCGTACTATGTCTCAGTTGAAGATTACTAAAACTCCAGCAGAATGGGTTGAGAAGTTAGCAGATGCATTACCACAGAAGGAATGGGGTACGTATCTGATGATTCTGAAGAATTCTGGAGAGTTTAGCTGGTTGTCCATTGGTCAGTTTATTGAAAAGCTTGAGGCACAGGATCTTGAACAACAGAAGATTGCAAGAATGAACAGTTCTAATCATCAACAAGATATCAAACTGTATTATAAAGGAAATATTCAAACTTCTGAAGCAAGTCCTAAGATCCAAACCGCGTTTAGTGCAGGAAATCAATCTGGTACAGGCAGTCAAAGTTCAGTCAACACTAGTGAGTTTTCAAATGTTAATCCTCCAAGTGTTCAAAGTGCAAATGTTGGTAACGGGCATATGATTCAGTGCAATGTGGCATTACATCTTCAAAATGGACAGAATTTTTCTGAAGAAGTTGTAAAGAGTCATATGGGATTACTGGTTACTGCGTTGGAATCTTATGAAGGGTTGATTGCCAGAAAAATTGGTAATCCGATGCTAACAAAGGAAGATTATGACCAAATAGATGCAGAGGAATTGGAGCTAATGGATATAAAATGGGCTTTAGCTAGTGTTCTGAGAAGAGCTGAAAAGTTCAAAATGATTACAGGAAGACATGATTTTTTGGATGCTCATCTTTTAGCTTTAGGTTTTTATAAATCTAAGGTTACTTGTTTCAAATGCAGGGAAAAAGGTCACTTCAAAAGAGAATGCAAAAATCAGGAGACTAGTGGAGCAAAGAATCCCTTTGGAAAGGATGATTATTATCGGAAGGCTATATATCAGCAAATCACTCATCAACCACATCCACAAAAGGATTCACAAACTCCACATGGAAAAATGATCGAAGATACAAATAAGAAGGCTTATTATGGCATTATTGATCAAGATGATGAGAAAATGGCTGAAGGTTTTAGCTGGGACAAGTATATTCCAGCTGATCCCAATGTTAAAGCTTTCATTGCTCAGATTATTCAAAAACCAGAGTTGATGAAGGAATGGATAGCTGTGTTATCTGATGAAGAGAAAAGTGAAGATGAAGGATCTGTTTCATCTAAAAACAGTCCATCAGAGACAAGTGATGATGATGAAGAGATTGAACAGATAAATGTTGGAAAAATTCATTTATCTTCTGACAGTTTTGAATTTTATTTTGCAGATAAATTGAAGAAACTTAAAGAGAGAAAAGTTGCAAAAGAAATGAAAGAGGTCAAGGTGATTGAGAAGATAGTTGAAGTGGAAAAGGGAGTTGAAGTTGAGAAGATTGTGGAGATCGAAAAGATAGTTGAAGTCACAAAACCTTGTCTTACATGTTCAGAATCCTGCAAACAATGTGAAGAAAAAGATGAGAGATTTAGTGAATCAGAAAAGTTAAAAGAAAAGGTGTTGTTCGATGTCAAGAATTTAAAAGAATCATATGATGTATTGAACAGAACTGTAAATAGTTTGCAGAAAACTAACACAGAAAGAGAAAATGCTTTGAAAATGATGAATGCAACTATGATGTCAAAGCAGAAAGAGATAAACTTTTACATCGAAGAATGTGCGAAATGGAAGCAAGAGTTGAATGGTGAAAAAGTTGAAAATGAAAGAATCAGACGATTACTGAGAAGTTATACAAGTTCTGATTACTTAATTGACAGAATTTATCCTACTGTTGCAGGTTTTGAGGCGTTTAAAAATGAAGAAAATGAGTCAAAGAAGAAAAAGGATACTGGTAAGAAACAGAGTGTCTGTTATAACAAGTGTCCGCCTCCGATATGGGAAGGGTATTCGCCTAGAAAACCGAATGAGGAACAAGTCAAAAAGGCAGTCAATATAAAGTTAGAGTTCGAGTTAACCGATGTATTACGAGACAATATTGACATCACATTCACAGCGTCCGACACAGATCATGAGTCCAAATTAATTAAAAGAATGGTCGATCAGGTGTTGGATAAGGATGAGGAGTCAGAGTCAAAGTCCGAGTCCGAAAGTTCGTGTTTGTCAGTCGGGAGTTCGAGTTCATCTGTCAGGAGTTCAAAATCATCGGGAAAACGGGTTTATAGTAAAGAATTTTTGTTGTCAAAATCTAATTTGAATGATGAAACGTTTGAAGTTGCATATACTTTGAATGATTCTGACAAATTATATTTTGATAAAGAGTTTCCAATAAGAAGTGTTCGATTTGACATAATCAAAAAGGTTTTCAAAATGACAGAAATCAATATTTCTGAAATAAAAGATTTAAATCTTACTGAAAAATCTAAAAAATACACTTCAAGAGTCCAACAGCGGTTAAACAAGAAAAAGGGTTACAATTATGGTTCGGAATTTCAAAAGAAACCAAACCATAACGGTAATTTCAAAAAGAAAGGTCTTGGTTTTATTCCACCTGAAAACTAAAAAAATGAGAAAATTTCTAAAAATACAAAATTTGTTTCAGGACCGTCTGCTGAAGAGGAAAAGAAGAGCTCATTCTGGAGACAATCAAATCAAGAATTTCTTGCCGTGAAGAAGAAGAATTGCTCACATTGCATGGAATTGTCCCAAAGCAACTAACACAAAACAGGGAGTTTCTGGAAAACTGAAAGAACTTGTTATTGATAAAACTGAACCATCAACTGAGAAATTTAAAGTGTTCAAAAACTCAACATATGAAGTTGGTGAATGTTCAAAGAGGTTTTACAGAAGAAGTGTGAAGCTTGACAACCAAAAGTGGGTTGTTAAGAAATTTGAAGTAAAATCTGGCGATGAATCTGATTCCACAAAATCAGAGGAGCCACATGTTGTTCAAAAGAGTGAAAATTCAGTTCCTCAAATGGATGATGAGAACTTTCCACCATTAAGGACTGAAATTTTTAAATCAAAAGTTGGAAAAATTGAGATCTCGAATCAATTTTATTCTAAAAAGGATGAGTTTGATGTTGAGAAGGCATTTAATGGAAATGTAAAGAAAATTTTTGGAAAGATGATCGATAGGAAGGTTAAAGGGGTAAAAGATTTTTATGCTAAGAAGAAAGCAACTTACACCCCAACTGTTGATGAGTTGATTTCACCCAAGGCTGGTCAGGCTTGGGTGGACATTTTCTTTGCCTGAAAAACCTGACTTGCCGAAGATCCCAAGTTTGTAATCGCAGATCAGGAATCGGCATATTTCTTGATAAAATTGTTTTTGTGAAGAATTTTGAAATTGTTTAAATTTTTACAGGTTAAGTGTGACTTGCCGGAGCTTTCAGGTTGGTAAGTGTGAAGCAGGAATCGGCATCTTGGTTGGTAAAATGGTTTGTGTAGATGTTTATTCCTATATATGGTTAAATGTTTTGGATATATTTGCAAGTGGTAAATCAGGGACATTAAGTTGTACTTGATTTCATATAAGTGGTTAAAATTGAACAAGATGATGAACCAATCCCTACAAGTGATAAAATCAACTAAACTAATTTTCCGGAAAAATCATTTTTATTAAAACAAACTTAAGTGTTTTGAAATCATAATGAGAAAATGGTTTGTTGAAAGGGGGAGTTCTGATTGTTTAAGCCAAGTAGATGGCGAATTGAGGTGATTTGATATCAGTTGTCAAGTTTCTTGTATAGTTTGTTTTTCAAAATTGTTTTTTCAAAGTGGGTCAAGAGCTCAGTTTGTTTTTCAAACTTTCTTTAAATGTGTTTGCATTTTAGGGGGAGTAAAGATTTCAGAAAATCCAAAAACGTTAGAAATTTTGAAAAAGCCAAAAACATGATAAAATGAAAAATGAGTTTTGGTGTATAAAAGAGGAAATGATAGTACATCAGTGGACTGTCACAACATGCTAAAGAAATGGAAAGTTAAAATGTAATAAACAATCTCACTGCGGATATGCCAGTAGGTTTTTATACATTTAGTAAATTGTGACGAGATATAAACCTAAATTCAAACTTGCTTATATCGTGGGGAACAACTTCTTGGATATATGGGTAACCCTCGAAATCTTGTTTGAAAGGTCCCTCTTTCTGAGATACTAGGTCTTTATGCTTAGTGATATCTGGCGTATTATCCCGGGACTTCTGCTGAATGGAAATTCTGACCTAGTCCCCGTATAATACTTTGCATATTGCTTGAAATATAGCTCACCCTTAGCATAAAAATGATGAAACATTGAAAAATGTTAATCATGTGCTGTTGAAGAAAAGATCCTCTAAAGGGGACACATCAAAAGTCGAACCGTCATTTCTCTGCTGAACGGAAGTTCTGACTTGAGCTCTCACGGTTTCGCATCTAACCCCTTACAGATATCATCTAGGTATACTCACCTGTAAGAATGAATATTGGGATCTGGATACGGGAGTATATTCAAGTAGTGGGACGCGCGGATAAGTTTAAGTTCTTAAGACATTATTCTCGTATCTCGGATCAGTTGAACTTTGTGTGAAAATTTAAATGAACCAGTATACTGACAATCTAGGTGAATTGTTTAAAACTTAAAATGAAATGAAGCTTAACAGTGTTGGTGATTTGTCTCAAAAACTGATATGATCCTCTTACATAAACTCACAAAAATAGTGTATGTAAATATTTTTGTACTACATTACTTTTCTCTTATTACAAAAACCAAAAAGATTTTTTGTGTGTTTTAGCATAAATTTTGAAAAATACAAAAACATTTTCAACAACTGGTGTTAGAGAGCTGATTTTCAAAATTCCAAGTGCTAGACATGATGACCATTTTGTGAGGGGGAGTTTGTACTTAAACAACTGTGTTTTTTAAACAAATCTACAAGTGGTTCATCAGGATTAACATTGACAGATTATTTTCTGGTTGATTTGAGGGAGAGTTTGAGTTAATATATACATTTTGATATTAAATTGTCATGAAATTTATTTTGAGGTAGAGATTGTGCAGGTGTAAGATCGAGCCAGGAGTCGATCCTGAGTTGGATAAGAGCCAGGTCACGATCTTGGAACAATTTCTTGAAGAGCCAGGTTCCGATACCTGAAGTTTCTGAATGAAGAATGAGATCCAGACTACGATCCTGAAGCAGATGATGCTGATGAACTTAAGGAATGCCAGCACATTGTTAGGGGGAGTCTGTTGATGCTGATAGAGAAAGTAAAGCCCAGAGACTGATAAAGACTGAAGATGAGAAGACTTGACACGAAAGACTCGTCAACATCTGAGGGGGAGTCTGTTGGTGCATACATCTGTCGACTTCGTCTTGTATGGAGTCTTAGATTAGATAGGATAGATCAGGGCACGTTGTACGAGGAAATAGGAGGTTTTAGTGTTAAAAGTGGTGATTCCGCTTGAACTTACTGATTCCGCTTGAAATGACATCGATCAGTTTCAAGCGAAATCACATGTATTTGATTCCACTTGAAATGGATCATGTCATTTCAAGCGGAACCCTAAGCCTATATATAGTCGTTCAAGGGAGACCACTGGTATTGGTTCCTGATTTTCATACCGAAGTGCTGCCGGTGTGTTTTGTGACTGTACATCAAAAGTGTGTTTAAAGTGAATTGATAGCTGTTTTCAAAGTCTGTTTCTTGTTTTCCGCACCTGAAACAGATCAAAACTCCTCTAAACGACTCGTTCGGGTCCGTACACGATCCTACACTTTGTAAACATAATCAAGGAGAAAATAGTTTTGATGAACGCATGCTTCATATTGAGTCAAATGATTACAATATAAGTCCAAAGATTACAAAGCATGCTTACAAGCTAAACTCCCCCTCAGCCGGATACTCCATGGTTGATTGCACAAGATGAAAGGATTAGACATGAGGAGAAGAACCCACTCAGTTAATCAAATGTAACAGTACATGGTACTGTTACATTTATAGGCAAACCAAACCACTGAAGCATCTCAGCTGACGTCACCATGAAAGTGACATCTAACAACCTAACAAACTCTATCCACTGATCTATAACTACTGATCATACAGACACTGATTACATTCAAATCACTGATGTATAAACACTGATTCTTCATTCCACTGATGTAGTCAAACACTGACATTTGAGCATCAGTGCTTTCTTCAAATGGTGATCAGACCTTGAATGGGCAGTGCTTTAACTTTTCAGCAGTGCTTGGATTCCGTCAGTAGATTGAGCTTCAGCCTTTAATCTCCATCAGTACTTAGTAGCAGTTATCTTATTGAGCAGTGCTTTGAAGTCTGTCAGTTGCCAAATAACCACTGTCAAGGGGAAAGCTTAATGCAAACAGCTGATTATGATGAATCTACTGTTGTGAACCAGTTTTGGCTTTCATTATCTGTTCCTTTGGTAGGGTTCAATCCCAACATATAGGGAACCACGTTTAGGTTATTAGATCCTTAGACTATAGTTTAGTAGCCACCTTAGGTACCTTATGTGCTTATTTGTTAATTGTCCATGCTTATGAAATTTTTTTCTTAAAGCACATATACGCGCATGTTCACTTTTAAATATCTTATGCTATGTGTTATGTGCTACAAGTTGTTATGTGACATTTAATTTATTTAAAGTTTAATACTATGCTATTTCTATATGTATCACATTTCACACACTAACTAATATATACATAATATCCCCTTCCATACTTTGTTCCAATTTTATTTATCTAAAGTTTTAATGTGAATTATTTTCTTTTCAATTGTTATTGAATTTTATTTATTTTATTTTTGCACTTCGAATATCATTTGCATTTTTCTATCTCATTAAAATGAGTTTATGTGACGGACATGTAGTAACTGGAAGGATTAAGAATGGGTAGTCGGGAAGTCCTGTCAAGGCTCGCATTCGTATAAATCCAATAAGGACCAGTTTTCCTACTTGGGGACTAACGATGAGAGTACTGATACCTATTAGGCCAAAGCATGTCACATGAAACGTCACTTAAAGTAACGACACTTTGATAAGTCAATGTGTCAGTGTTAAGTCATGGATACCCTCCAAACATCATTCTATATCATCCCAAACTTGAATCATATATCATTTTCATGGATTTTCTTTTGGGTTCAGTATATGTCCATGAGTGAACATATGTAGATCATGAAAAGCTCGGTAATTACGTGGGTCCACATGATTACAAAAGTGACGCATGGAAAATATATTAAACTCTATGACGAATCAAACCTAACAATTTCAAATATTTCATTTTGCGATATCAATTTATGACAAGTCTAAATTCTTTGGTTCGTATGATTTAAAGTGGATTTGTTGATTATGTTTTTATGTCACGTTTCGAATAATTCACATATCCTAAGTTTCGAATCTTTTCATATCAGAAGTTTCATATTTGGATTTTCACTTTACACATTTTTACTCAAAATTCACGAATTGTTGCGTTTGATCCTTGTAGATGTCTTCTAAACGTCATCGTATTGGAAAACATGCTGGAAACTCTGGCCGTCATATGGCAGCCCACATTGCGGAAGAAATGGCCGCAGTTATTCTGAACATTGTCATACAAGTCCAACAGGCCCTTAAGGGGGCTGACAATCATGGAAATCTTTAAGGCGCAAACTCTACTAAATGTTCCTACAAGCACTTTAAGTCCTGTGATCCTCCTACATATGAAGGCACCGCTGGTGCTACTATCCTCCTCTGTTGGTTTGAGGAGATGGAAAGTACTTTCTTGAATTGCGAGTGCCCTGATAATCGCACGGTCCGCTATGTAACAGGCCGCTTGTTAGGGAATACACTGACATGGTGGAATACAGAGAGGAACACTCACGGTGCTGAAGCAGCAGTGGCCTTATCATGGGACAACCGAAGGAAATGATGACCAAATGATTTTGTCCTCGACATGAGATTAAGAAATAGGATGATGAGTTTTGGATTTTGGATCAAGACAGTGGGGATAATGTGGCATACAATAAGCGTTTTCATGAGTTAAGGAAGATGGTCCCATACTTATTCACACCCTATCTTGACTCATAGAGCAATATATCGGGGGTTTGCCTGCTGTTAAAAAGGACATTGTGGAGTAGACCAGAAACCCTCGAGGCGGCTATGCATCCAACTGGCCAACTTACAGAAAACCGCATTAAGTCAGGGATCTGGAACGCAAAGGGCACAAGGGTTCGGCTAACAAGGCTCCGGTTGAAGAGTCAAAAGAAGTGAAAGAAACTAAAGCCAAATCCTCCCCTTGTTCTGGTTCAAAATGGAAGCGCTTGGCGAATGGCAAGAATTATGTTGTTGCCAATAACCATCCCATACCAACTACACCTATAAACCAAGTTGCACCCAATACTGCATCCAACAAGAAACCAAACACTGACTGACACCCATTATGCAACCGTTGTCAATATCATCACCCAAACACTACTCCTTGCCGCCAATGACCCAATTGCGGGCGTCTTGGCCATCTGGCAATACGTGTCACCTCCCATAACGGTAAGTGCTTAATCAGCATCGAACCCAGTCAAACAACCAGTATGTGAACCAACCTATATATTAGCCACCCCAAATCATGGCTCCACCTCCCCAAAGCATGATCCATCCCTACTATCAACCTAACCCTCTAATGATGCCACTAGCTAGAGCATGTTTTAATTGTCGCGACCCTACATATTTTCGCAACACCTACCCAAGACTAGTGAACATAATAAATGCTCAAGCACATGCCAATCATGTTAATTAGGCAAACCAAGTGACGCAAGCAGCACGCGAGTGAGTGTTCAACATTAATGCAAACCAGGTGCGGGCCGATAATGAGGTGGTTAATGGTACGTTCTTAATTAATGGTGTTGAACCCAGATAACATTGCTCTTATCTAAATTTGGCAAGTGATTTCAACAAGTATGAAAATAATGTGCAGAAATAGAAATCAAACTTTCAAGAAACACAACTATAGAATTTTCAAGTTTATATCACTTTGAAAAAGGTTTACAATGTGATTGTTAGGTTATTGGCTAATACAAACGAATACTTTAAGAATTCTGTAATGAAGGGCGGTGGAGTTTTTGTAGTATGTAATGAATGCTTGGCTTAACTCATTTTCCCTTCTGTGTTGTATTCTCTATTTGCAGAGAATGTTTGACATGAATAAATAAATATTTATTCATGCACTTGTTTACATAAAGTAGTTTTTTTGGCATATTCATTGAATCCATTCAAGTCCACTTGCTACTTTAATGTTTGTGCAAAACCTTATCTCTTTGACAAGTTGATTCATCAGATTTTCTGATGAGAAACTTACCAGAAATCTGTTGCCTTTGTCATTAGATTTCTGATTAACAGAATTCACCAGATCCTAATGATAAATACCAGATTTATCATCACACTTCTTAGATTGATCTTTTCTGATCGTCCTTCTTTGCCTGTGATCTCTTTCTAATCCTTTTGAAGATGATGTTTATCTTTCTGCTTGTCCTGTTATCTTATATCTTCTTCTTCATGACCTGTTGATTTTGTCATCTTCAAGATATGATCAAAATGATCATATTTTCTTCAAGATATGATCAATGTTATCATATTTTTCTTCAACACTTACAAAAGTTTTCTAAAAATTTCCCCTAAGTGTTGTAAGAAAAAATAACTACTCATAACAAGGAATTCAAAACATGAACTTAAAATAAACAAGATGAAACAGAATGATTGTTCAAACAAATTTAAAAATTGTTTTTCAAAGACATTAATTGTTGTAGCGGTAGAGATCTCCAGCCTTCAATTGCTTCTTGTAAGGTATTGGCTTGCTGCATTCCTTGTGCATTGCTTTGTAGAGATTCCTTGCAACAATCCATTCATCTATGATTTCTTCAATCTCCATTCTAAGCTCTGGCTTGTCACATTTCTTGATCTTCAGTTGTTCTTGTTTCTTGTTCATGCATTCTCTTATGTTGTTGAGAGTTTAATTTGAGTACTTGCAGATTTCTCTTACCCTAAAAAGAGCTTTCTCCTCAGCAATATCCCTAAAAACAACTGAGAGTTTAGGCTCTTCAAAGATAACTCTTGTTCTACCTTCAGCCTTTAACTCTTCTGGGATTTTTATGTCTGGAATTGTTATGTACAGCTTCTTATTGATTGCATGATCAAGGGTGATGCAGAGGTCAAAGTCAGTCACAGCTATGTGGGTGAACAACTTAATTCCACTCTTGTATAAGTTGCTGATGGCTCTTCTCACAAATTTGGTGTTTGATTTTTCTTCATCATAGGTTTTCTTCAACATTATCAAATCTGTGGGATGAAGTTTGTCAGCTAAGTCACCATCGGTTATCACCTCTTTCTCACCATTTTTCCTGATCAAAGTATACTTGTTTTTTTTTCATCAAAATCCAAATACACCATTGTGACACCTGTGTCACTTCAACCATCATACGAATACCAAATCGATGAAATATTGTATTTCATACTTGGGATTTGTATAAATATGTGTATCATTTGCACATATCAATTCTTGTTCAATTGCGAGCTCTAAATCGCTTTCTGGGAAATTATACGCGAACTGATGTGTAAACGTAATCAGTTTAATGCGAAAAACACCTCGGAATAGTGAAATGGGCTTAACATACCTTAAATAACCTTTACATAACTTAGAAATAAGTTTTGGAAGGTTTGGTGTGTCGAAATCAAGTTTATTCGCTTACAGGGACTAATTTCGACAAACTACGAAAGTATGCTGATTCGTACTGTAACGAACATTCCGGAACATGACCATAAGTTAAACATGCCCTAAATATCCTTTATATAGCTTGGAAATTGGCTTTGAGGGGTTCGGTGTGCTAAAATAAACATTTTGGTCATTCAGGGACTAAAAGCGTCAAAAAGTGCATACATTTGCATTTTCGCGCATATCTTACGTTCTAAATACATTCGGACATCCAAAAATTTATGTAATCATTAAAATATTTTATTTTAATGATTGGCATGATAAAATTCCATTCGTCGCGTAATTTGGATCGTTTTTCGCGCCGGTTCGTGTTTCGTCGTAATTAACCGAATAACGTGATCGTACGACCAAACGAACAGACATCTGTCATATTTTCAAGCATGTTTCATGTCCCTTGTGCTTAGGCATCATTGTAGAGCCTTGAAAATGGCTTAACGGGCCTTAAACGCATCAAAAAATGGGCTTAAACATGTGCAGGGACCATTCCTGTAATTTTTCAAACTGTTGTTGTCATCTCGGGCGGACGCGGGCCGCGTAAGATCTCTCTATCTCTTACGCGGGGCGTGAGCGACCCCCAGATCTGCAAAACCAGCTGAATTCAATCAGCAGCTGGGTTTCTTGATTTGCAAACGGTTTTTAAACATTCTATGGGCTATTTTGGGGCACCCATGGTATTCGGTCAAAATGCGTATTCTTGCGTATTCTTGCGTATTTTGCAACCAAACTATTCCTACTGATTACCACGTTGATTAGGCGTAGTGACGAGTCATAGTTTCAGTCAAAATGCGTATTCTTGCGTATTTTGCAACCAAACTATTCCTGGGTATCAAAACCCTTTGTTTTGATATCAAACTTGTTTTCAAACTTCGTTAAACATGTTTTAACATGTTTAACTTGTCACTTTAGGTTTAGTGCTTATATAGGGTCGTAAGATAAGCGGTCTAAACAACCGCTTAGACTTTCGAACCCGACCCGTTTGGTCAATCTTTAGGATCCGACCAAGCATGTTTAGTGACCATAGTTTTATAGGGAATAACCTTCCGACGTTATACCTTATGGTCACTTCGTTTAGTTAGTTGTATGATAGGTAGTTTATATTCCTTAGGAAAATGACCAAAATGCCCTTTTTACGCATAAATTCATTTTAAGCATATGTAACATAAATTTTGACATCTAAACTGATTAGGCAACATTTTTAAACTTGTTAAGGCATATAATACTTGTCATAGGACTAGTTAGGCGGTCCGAACGTGTTTTACGCGAACGACGCGTTAAAGTTGCATAAGCTACCTAAACGGGTCGTAATGGGTCGTAACCACTTAGGATAGGTTTCGGTTTAGAATGTAGGCTTTGTTAAACCATATTACATGAGTTCCTATACTCATTTGGTTAACGAAACCTCATTCTATCCGATCTTCCGATGTAGGTCCGGTTTATTAACTTAGTTACCTATATTAGGTGCCGTTTGATTTCCGTGATCCCTCTAGCTTTGCTTGGTTGTTATTCAAGACTTCTAAGCATCCTCAAGTGAGTACATAGTCCCCTCTTTTACTATTTTCAAAGTTTTGGGGTGAAACATGTGTACCTATTTATTATGTTCATGATTTCAAAGTATAAATTGATTATACATGTTAGTACTTATCTTTTGACAAACTGAATGATTATTTATGGGTTAAACACTAATTTTTCAAAGATTATAAAATTAATTGTTGGATTGTACTTAATTTATACATTCACCAGACCGATTGGTAGTATGATATAGCACTATAGGATTAGACACCCCATTCCTGTTGTATGGAATGTCGGAAACCAATTTTTATCCAAATAGAGATTGCCTTTGTGGTATTTCTATAGTCTCTAAGGTGTAGTTTGATACACTAAGGTTTGAATGAATTCTAAGTCACATTTTTTTGTGTATATTTTGTTATACTTCCAAAAGTATAGTTTGATATGCTCCCATATGTGATATTGTTTTCCAAGGTATATTTGATATACTATGTACAAAACCAACATATATTTTGTTAATTACTAATACATAGTTTGATATGTTATTTACAAAACTAAAGCATAGTTTAATATGTTATTTATAAAACCAAAGTATACTTATAATATACTACTGAAAACTATTATTTTGACAACTTAAGTATATTTGATAAACTATCTGTTTAACTATTTTGGAACTAAAATATATTTTAATATATTATTTATTCGACTTTCTTAAAACCAAGGTATATTTTTATATATACCACAAACCTTTTTATCAAAACATTTTTTTACAAACAACATATTTTATACAAACTCATTTTACTTAGTTATTTATTTATGCATCTTTCTTTTATATCATCTGATTTCTTATCACTTGTTATATGATTTATAAAGAAAACATTTTTAAGTTCATGACTATTTTTGTTAAACATTCTTTTAAACTTACAAGTCATGAATCCTGCATTAATAAAACATATGTATCTCACAGGCATTTTTATGCTGACGTACCTATTTTTACATATGTTTCAGGTGCTGCTATGTGATGATTGTTGATACATCTATACATAGGTTGGACTCGTGCCTTAGCGACTTTAAAATTTGAAAGACAATATTTTTATTTATCTGATTTGTAATAGAACGATGTGTTCAATTGTGACAACCCTCACATTTACAGGTATCCGTACAATTAATTAATATTTAATTTGTGTTTAATGACTGTGCTTGATTACAACTGTGATTAAACTGCTTTCTGATTTCTATTACATACATATATATGCATCACATTTTATACTGTCACTTCATTTATTTCACGCAAACATTAGTGACAAACTTGATGCATAAAGCACAGTTAGCACAGTGAGCGGATAACCCAGAAAGCATGCTGACAGTGCCAGCACCTAGACAGACAATGTTTTTGAGGCCAGTATGAGCCAGAGATAGAATACTACACTAGTAGGGAGTGTAGGGAAGTGAGGACCATAAAACTGTGTCACTAGGTGATAGTTATAGTGCCCGGAAGTGCCTAAAACACACTTAAAATGCAAAATTCCGCACTAAATAACAAAAATTCAGCATTTAATAATGCTAGTAAAGTGCAAAAACTTGGCAAAATAATCCTAGCCACTTTCCAAAGTGTCGGGAATTAAATGTGTCACTAAAAGTAATATAAAAGACACTTTAAAGATTAATTTAGCACTTTAACGGACAACACCCAACCGAGCAACCGGACTTTACCCGGAACACAAAAATATTGCCAAACACATTGTTTTTACTTTTCTGAGCTAGTTAGGGTCCCCGAACACCCTAACACACCTTATATTATATAACACACCTTAAACTACTAACTTAACATTTAAAATCTAACTAGATTGTAACTAGATCATTAGAACCCAACCCCATACCCCCCCCCCTTCGAACCGGTTATGTGGGTGGAGACACCCCCACAATTCTTTTCAATATTTTATTTAGATTGTTAGTGGGTAAAGGAACATTTTATACATGGGATAATAACGATGATGGATTATAAGAAGGCACTTAGGATCTTAGCTAATTCATTCACCATCAACAAGCTCTCTCTCCTCTCTTCCTTCTCCTTGTTCGGCCGCCACCATACCACCACCATGCCACCACCTTCAAGTCCATTCCAAGCAATCTACACTCATCCAAAGGTGCAAGTGATCCTACAAGTAAGCTTGGTGTGTTCGGAAGCTCAAGGACCGCTCTTGTTTTCTTTTATCCATCACTTTTACGCTCTTGAACTCCCCTAGCCTTGTGCTAGTAGTAAGTGCCTTAGATCTTCATACTCTTCATATTTTTGTTGGTTAATAGCAAAAGAATGGTGAAATATCAAGAAAACACTAAGAACATAATCAAAGTCTTGAAACATAAGCTAATCTAGTGATGAAGTAGTGTTATAATGATGATGAAATCATGTTATTCTTGTGTTGTTATGATTATTGTATGTTATTTGTTAGTAAAAATGTTATGGTTCATCACATAGACTTGCTAGATCATGTTTAAAGACATGAACTAGCAAGATGTGAAGGTTAAAAATGTTGTGGATGATGAAATCATCAACACATAAACTATGAACTTGAATAATGGATGTTTTCTTGAAAAATAAAGATCAAAATGAGTTGTAATCTTGTAGATCTAAAGATCCATGAGTGGTTTTTCAAAAGAACCAAGTGAAAAGAATGAGTTTTGTTAAAACTTGGGTCTTACATAAACTAATCGCATTTTTATTGGATAAACAAGTGTAGGAACACTTGTGTAAAAAGAAAATTTCACAAAGAAATATTTTTAGAAATTATGACTAGACGTTGTGAAAATACAAACTCTTTAAAAATAAAGTTTTTAAAGAACCAATCACATTTTTAAAGGTAACAAGACCTACAAAGTATACTAGTAAGTTACTACATGTTTTTATAAATTTTTCAAGTTCATAAGTTTATGGTTTATGTTTATTTTTGTCAAGTTTGGTAATTAGAAATTGTATGATGATGATTGACAATTGTTTGGATGATTTTACAAAAGAAAATGATATGCTAATAAGCATGGACACATCCGTTTACAAAGGAAACTCTGGCGAAATTTTTCTAGAATTTCAACACTTAGAAAATATTTTTCTAGTAAGTGTTTACAAATATATTTTTAACTTGGTTTTCAAAATAAACTTCGCCATGATTTTTATTACAAAAATACTAAGTGCCGGAGGTTGTTTTTCGTAAATAAAATTTGATAAATATAAATATATATTTTATACTAAAACGCTTGAGTGATTATTTGCTTATTTTGTGAACTAGTTATATTATTTTTAGGATAAAATAATATAGCTTATGTGTATCATGGAATTACGACTCCAAAATAATACCAAAAATTCTTACAAACTAAATATTTAAGTTAAGCAATTATTATTGCGATACGAAACGTTAAAACGAAACTTATGTATATTTCGGAAAAATACTCTTATATGTATATTTTGGTAAAGTATTATTTTGGAAAGTTTATGAAGTAAAATATAATATTTTTGGGAAAAATATGTATATTTTGGAATTAAGATGTTTTAGACAAGTAAATTAAATATATTTTCTAAGTGAGACTTAAAATATATTTTTCGGAATTACAAATATACATGTATAGATACCCCCATCCTTGGGAAGGAAATACGCTTATAAAATAATTAAGAAGTGTGAATACGAAATAGTTGCCTAACTATTTTCCTAAAAACAAAAGTTAAGTTAAAATAATTATTATTATTTTAACAAGTATAATATCAAAGTAACGCAACTCAAAACACTAAACCCTAAGCCAAGGCACAGCCCATTCGTCTAATAGACATTAGTACGTGTATGTCGTCACGCAGCAGTTCGAGTTTGAGATTGACGTTACAGGATACGCACTTCTGTGAGTTCATGTCCCCCTTTTCTCTTTACTGTTTTCAGTTTTATACTTCGGGGGTGAAATACATGCGACAATTATTACAAACATTTATTTACATGGTATGGTTAGCGTAGGGAGGGTTTATACTACTAGATCATGTGAGGGGTGGGTACAACACTTGAGGCCATTAATCCTCGTTGTTAGGACCGAGGGACATAAGAGTGATAGATCTATTTGGGTGTAGCGAGCCCACGCCCGTGAGGCCTGGGCGGCCCATAGAGGTGACTGTGTCTTACCGCCGAAGCCCGATAACAAATTTGCTAGGTTTGAGTTTCCCTGCACCTTCTCACACATACCAGTGGCTTTGCAACCCATTGGTGATCTCTTTTTCCTTATTGCTACATACCAGGGACTTTTATACATACTTTAAAGGTTTATACATACTCACTTTTACATGAACTCGTTCTACTTTTTGTTGATTTTTCAAACTACGTGTATTTTAGGAAATTAGTGGATCTGGCAAGGTATGCAATCACGTCAAGCTGCGTAGGAATAATGATGTCATCCAGGTTTAGGAGGTGTGACCCTTGCCTGGACGGGTTACAAGTCTTAAACTGTATTTCTAGTCAAGTCTTTTGTTGTCATGTGAACATGTTTTTAATTATGTCATGGTTGTATTTGGTTTTATGTGTCGACTTTTAAAACAATGTTGTCATGGTAACTTTTAAAACTTTATGAATGGATGAACATCATGTGTTTTATTTTCATATAGCATTGTTATGATAATTGCTATGGTATTAAGAAGTCACACTAAATAAACCCACGCTTCCGCAAAAGCCAGGATGTGACATCAATGATTCAATAAAACGAAATTATTTAATCCATGGTTGTGAAACAATGATTCTGTTACGACGCTCCCCGACGTTTCCGCCATGATTTGTCGTTTTACGTGGTCGGGGTGTGACAGAAAAGTTGGTATTAGAGAAAATGGTTATAGGGAATTAGGTTATTAGTAATGCTTTAACCTAGACTATAACCTTCCTAGGACCCTAACACAAGTTATCTTGTGTTTAGTATTAAAACAATATTGTCGCCTATCTTTAGGTGATAACCACAATAAGAACACAAATTTCGAATCCGCTTTGAAAACCAATCATCTGTTCTAGGATGATTGATTACTAGGTTTT
Organism: Helianthus annuus; assembly: GCF_002127325.2. Taxonomy (NCBI): domain Eukaryota; kingdom Viridiplantae; phylum Streptophyta; class Magnoliopsida; order Asterales; family Asteraceae; genus Helianthus; species Helianthus annuus. The sequence continues at coordinate 36,241,580 of NC_035442.2, forward strand.
GAACCCTCCAAGTTTTCAAAATCTCGTCAAAGTTGGGTCTTATAATGTGAACATGTGCAATCTGGAAGAGTGGATGCATGTACTCTGAGTTTTCTGTCTAAGGCTAGAGTGTTCGTACAAATCCACATAATCGGACCAGTCACTCTTAACTGGGAACTTTTGGGGTGAGTGTCCACTTATAGGCTAAAGCATGTCTTCGCGATACATTAATATGACCCGCGTACTTAGATTAGTCACCGTCTCATTTGTTTGCCTTAGGTAACAAACAAATGATCGCAATTTCTATGCATTGTCATTCTGTTTTGATTATCCGATATCAATTCACTTGTTTCCTCCCATATCTTTCATCATCTTCGTGATGCCTCTTCATCGCAACAACAATGTCCGAACTAGGTGCTACAATCGCTCAACAAAAAGGTGTCATATTCCAGAAGACCGTTGATTTAGCTATCACCATGACTCGCCTCAGGGATGAAGCCGTACAAGGGAACTGCTCCTTGGTGCAATCAATGCAACCGTCATCATCAGAATCAAATACCCTATTTCAAATGTACCCACTGTGGACGATGGGGACATTTGGTTAACATGTGCCGCTTTGCTATCCAAAACAAAGTTGTTGCAAATCCTGCTACTACTTGACCTCCTGCAAGGAAACCTTATGTCGGTACTGCGCCGATGTGCAACAAATGTAATGCATCTCACCAAGCTTACCTGCAGTGTCGTCTGTGTGCATCATATGGACAACTCGGTCACCTGGTAAATGCTTGTCAATTCAACCCAAACCAAGGTGCTCCAAACCAACCCCAAGTCAACCCTGCTCGAATGATCGACTTAACATACGTAGTACCCAACCTCCAAACTCTGCTTCATATGTCGCCTTGGCATATCTAGCACCTCAACCTCATGAACATTCTACCTCATGTATCGACTTAAGCACGTCTAGTGCAAGATTTCAAAACATCTCCCGTTATTCAAATTCCAAAATCCATATAGGATCTTCTTATCTTCACAACTAGATCTTTGTGGATGATTATCGCTTAAATCGGAGCCCTTAATTGAATTATTCGTATGCCTTAATACGTACATTACGATTCAATAAGGACAAAGACGAATTCTTATTAAGATCTTCCTATCTTCATACTTAGATTCTTATGTTTAAAGTGCCAAATGAAATCCACGGATTGGATTCCTGGTGTGCTTTAAATACCCGTGATCCCTCTAGCTTTGCTTGGTTGTTATTCAAGACTTCTAAGAATCCTCAAGTGAGTACATAGGCCCCTCTTTTACTATTTTCAATGTTTTAGGGTGAAACATGTGTACCTATTCGTTATGTTCATGATTTCAAAGTATAAATTGATTATACATGTTAGTACTTATCTTTTGACAAACTGAATGATTATTTATGGTTTAAACACTAATTTTTCAAAGATTATAAAATTAATTGTTGGATTGTACTTAATTTATACATTCACCAGACCGATTGGTAGTATGATATAGCACTATAGGATTAGACACCCCATTCCTGTTGTATGGAATGTCGGAAACCAATTTTTATCCAAATAGAGATTGCCTTTGTGGTATTTCTATAGTCTCTAAGGTGTAGTTTGATACACTAAGGTTTGAATTGTGACACCCGGCTTTTCAGGTCGTACCGTACAATTGTGATACGTGTTGTGAATAGGTAACAGGGCTAAATTTGACAGATTATGATGTTTATATGCGAAATTTAGTGTGTTGGTAAGATTAAACTTTGATAAAAATTATGTTGACAGCGGTAAGATAAACGCTTATCGCGTAACGGATAAAATGCGAAGCGAATGTCGGTGACCACCCGATCAGTGTCAAAATCCTAAAAATATTCTGTTATGGTTAGAATAAATATTTTCATCATATTCATGAGGAAAAATAAATTAAAACGCTCAGAAACTCTATTTTTCGAGTTTAAGCGCGTGTCGCGCGATATAGCGCGTATACCGACAAAACACTGTCAATACAGCCAGTCAAGGCAACTGATAATCATTTTAGCAATAATTTGATAATTTTATTCTTATAGAATGACAAAAATAAATAAAAACGCTTAAATTCCTATTTTTGCGATTTTAAGCTCGTACCGCGCAGCACAGCGCGCATACTGCCAAATACCGACAACATAGCTAGTCCAGGCAAACAAAATATTGTCCCGTAATATTTTGGCAGGTTTATTTTTATAGAGCGTTAAAAATATTTTAAAACGCACTAAAACGGGTTTAAAACGCTAAATAAAATACCTGGTATTCAGTAAAATACTTGTTTTATTCAGTGTATGTATATATATATAAGATTGTGTGTGTGTGTGTATAAGAGAGAGAGGAAGAGTTGGCGGCCCAAGGTGGTGCCACCCCTCTTTGGTATTGTAAAAATATGCCAAGTGTTATATGTGTCATAAGATTAATCATCACCATTCTTTAAACACTCCATCATCATCATTCCTTGATCAAAAAGAAGCTCATTCTCTCTCTCTAAAAATCTCGGCCGAACACCCCTTAGAACACCCACATTCTCAATTTCAAACTCAATCTTGAAAATTCATATCCCTTCCATGGTGATTTCAAGCTAAAATGGGTGTTTAGAAGTGATTTCAAGTCATTTCACACAACAATCAAGACCCACATCACCAACCTTTACTAAAAAAAATCATTCAAGAACTTGAAGGTATAAATTTATTTTAAAAACATTGTTTTGATTCTTGATGTTCTTGGTAGTGATGAAAGTTTCTCTTGATCTTGAGTTTAATCACAAACTTGAAACATTAAACAAATGGGTTTTATTTTGAATGAAATAAAATGGATGTGTATATAAATATGTATGTATGGCCGTGAGTGTGTGTGTGTGTGTATGTGTAAGTGTTTGTGTTTTTTATTTTTGTTGAAAGATTCTTGAGTTACATGATTACTTGAAAAGTAGGATGCATGTAAGAATCTATGTGTCATATAAGAATGTTCTAAAGGTGATTTAAGATTTGAAAGTGACATGATGAAAAGTGATTTTTTGGTGGTTTATGTGTGTATATATATTTCATATATAGTATGTATGTATGTATGTATGTATGTATGTATGTATGCATGCATATAAAAGTTTGTCATATGTTCTTAAATATGAAGGATGTTAGCATTTATGTATGAATGATTGGATGATCATGATGATATGTGTGTTGTGTTTGGTAAGAACATGATATTAATGTGTTCTTGAGTATGATTAGATCATAAATGATGTTGATGATATTATATGAGTGCATTAGATGCACATATGTGAACATGCATGATAATATGAAAGCATGAAATGATCATTTGAGCATGATTTGATAAAAATCAATTTTGACCAGATTATAAACCCTAAAATAAATTTATTTTGAAGTGTTTAATGATATATAATTTTGTCATAATGTTTGCTAGCTTTGCATGTTGTACTTGGTGCATTAAAAGTTGTAAAATACGTGAAATCGCATGATTTATGTGACTTACACAAAAACTACACTAATTTGATTATAACCACTATTTTAATCAGTAAATAACATTTATTTTGTTAAAATATCAAGTCATTTCGAGTTGGGATAATTATGGTAACGTTTAACGCAAAACTATGCGTTAAAACGGTCAAAAATCGGCTTTTCGGGTAATTTTTGTAAAACTGATTTAGATCAATAAATAAACTGACGTATTTAGTTTAAAAACAAGTATTTTAACTAATTTTAAGTTTACTTGGTGTTTGGTTGGTCATACCTGATTTCCGACACCCGAAAACGTTACCGAATCGCTAAAATACGCACTTTCGATGAACACTAGTATGGGTAAATTTTGAGTGAACCTTATGTGATAAAATGTGTTAAGTGATTTAAACATGTAAATGTAATAATATGTTAAGTGTTAATTTGATAATGGGAAATTTAGACTATGCATGTATGCATGTACGTTTTGTGCGGTAGAAACGGTAAAATTTCGTTAAATGTGTAACTTGTTTGTCGAGCATGAAATTTGATACATATGAGATGTGACAACCCGAACTTCCAAGGTTAGTTTGTAATCTTGATTCCGCGCTATTTCTCTTTCATGTTTTTCTTAGTTGTGTTGAACCGGGTAAACGAAAACGTATTTGGGCCGCGCACACTTTGGGCCGCAAATACGCTCTAGAAACATGTAACCTAATCCGACCCACATTAATCGAATCACATAAGTTGTTTGGCTTATCTCCGGCCCACATGACTTGGCCACTTATGTATCAGTTAGCAAATATCCAATCGGCCCATATGTGTTGGGTGTATGTATTATTTAATTTGGCCCAATTGTGTGTTATTTAACAATATGTGATCGGCCCACTTGGGGTGTTTGATAATATAACTAATCAGACGTATCATGCATATCCCACAAATTACAACACAACCAAGCACCACATAGTAAAACCCTACCCTCTTAACATATTGCGACGGCAGAACTTACCCCCCTCTCCTGATCGAATCAGCATAGTGATTCACCAAAATTCTGGTTAGTAAACCCTTGCCATGACATTCATTGTTTAACCTTGTGTATGTGTGCTAGGATATTCATGGTTATCCTTGCTTATGTGTTCGCATGATCAACTGGATAGTAGGAGGATGTGTGACCTAGGATTAGGATTATTATTGTGGAAGATTGTGTGGATAAACTGTCATGTTAGCCATTCTCTGTTGATGATTATTCATTTTTGCATGATACGGTTCGTACGTAATATCGATTGAATGTAGCGACAAAGGGTGTTATTGATGTATGATGCTGTGAGTTGAAAATTGCTTAGGAACGTGATGTATGTTAGCGATTACGTTCTATAGGATTTTATATATATGTAAGCGATGTGGGTTAGCAATTGGGTATGTTTGCGATTTACGTATCGGATCGTATGCATGATTGTGGGTACATGTCTGTTAATTGGAGTGGATGCCTTGACATGTCCAGCCGAAGGCTATGCTATTCGGTTAATATATCATTACCTCACGTTAAATTGATGGTTTCGATGATTCTAAATTGCAATTATACGACACTGTTATGCACCCATATAGTATCTTGTGATTATGATCTGATATCCAGTATGTGTGCAAAGGGTGATCGGTTGGGGGGGGTTGGATTTATTGTTGTGCATGATTATGGGTAGCCTATATAAGGAGTTTCAGCAATAAAAAAAAAAAAAAAGAATGATATGTTGTGTCGACTTTGGAATGAGATCATGTGAACATAGGAAACGAACGACCGAGTTAAATACATAAGTAACACTTCCAGAAGTAAAGCAGTTATGATGCTAACAAATATGTTGTAGCCTAGAGTAACGAGTAGAACTATGAACATGATTATTATTATTATCATTGTTTCAATTTGAATGTATTTTGTACTACATGCTGTACAAACTAGTTGTTAATAAATTCTCATATTTCACATAGAAGTCTACGTGACATTCATGACTATAAACTGTTAGTTTAGGGTGAGTAATATTCTTGTGATGGAGTGCCCAATAATAGTGATAATTGAGCTAAATTGTTTGTTGTTGGAACCGGGTGTCGGGTAAGTTACATCGGGTCAAACGGGATCTAGTTAGATAACCGGGCCACACCCCCCTCTAAATTACATTGGGCCAACTCATTTAAAAAGGATATTTTGGGTTCGGGTTTGGAATCAAGAAGGGAGTCGCTTATTAAACGAAACTGTGTCAGGCCCAAATCACGTAAATCCACAGCCCATTAGCAGCATGATCAGAATCTGATATGCAATTGGGTTGTCTTGAAGGGGGCTGTGTAATCGGGTGGGTCAAATCGGTAATCATAGAGTGGATTAGTTTTGTTTTGGGCTAGAAATTATGCTTACACGTGAATGACAACTTAGTGGTGAACTGAATGAGTGGGTCAAGTGGGTAGGGCCACTTTGCAATGCAATTATGTGTGTGGTGTGTAAATACTTGTTATAGACTGTGTAATACTATGTGCCTTATTCATTTAACACTTGTGGAATATGTGTGTAATGGATGTATGTGCTTTTGTGTAAACAAACCTGATTGTTATCGGTAACTCTTTTAGGACGTGTTGGCCCAAATCATTAAACGAGATATTTAGCCTTATCGAGCAAAACCAAGGTGAGTTCACTACATTCGAGCATGCGTCCCAGTGGTTGGGGACAGTCAGTGGGTATCCCATGGGGGAATGAGTCTTTGGGTAAAAACGAGTATATTGGTTAATATTCTCACCTATCATCTTTTGTAAGTCCCTCATCGGGTATTAGTTAGTAGCGCTACTTAGGTTTGGCACCCTCATCCCGTGCCTGTAGAGGACGGAGGTGAACTAATGACCCAGTCTGGCCCAGTACTAGATAGGAGTACGTGGGAAGGGCAGTCGTGTATTTCAGGAGCCGTCTTGTTCGGAATTGAGATATTAACAATATTACTTGCATTGTGTATTGAACTGTTTTACATACAACTGGTAACAAACGTTTTCTAAAACTGTGAACTCGCCAGCTTTGTCTGATACACTTGTTACATGCTCGCAGGTCGTTAGGTACTTGGGAACAGGAACTTGCTGACTGGAGGGCGAGAGTGGTCATGGTTGCATTGATGGATTTAATTATTAGACATTTATTTACTATGGTTGTTTGGAAAGTATATACATTATGATACATTAACGCTTCCGCTGAACTTGATGGTTTTCGACTTACTTATCTTTGGGTTTTACTACTATTAAAATGATGAAACTTTATTCTAAACTTATGGATTCAATGTAATTGGTGGCTCATTACTAGTGGACACACGCCTAACAGGGATACTCCCTAAGTGGTAATTTGCGGGTGTGACAGTTTGGTATCAGAGCCACTGGTTATAGTGAACTTGGTTTTTAAAATGTTTTATAAAACCAGACTATAACTGAACTGATCCGACATTGACCATGACACTCAGCTCCAGATTGCAAGGTTCATCTTTCTCACTTGTTGCATACATTACATGACTAGTACACATTTGTTTATGATGAAGCGTATGAACACACACACGTCACTATGGCATGATTACATGAATTGTTTGTTTGCATTATGATGCGTTGATAGTATGTCATAGCCCTTGGATTTCTGTGATCTTATCCTTTTGATAACCTCTGTTTGACATCTGGGTTCGAGGAACCATTTGACACGAGTTAGGAGGAACTGAGATGAGCATGCAAATCACAATATTATTGTGGGTGCACACATAATAATAATGTGGGGTGCATGTAAGTCCTAGTGAGGCTTAACAAGTGAAAAAGGGGTTCTGCTATGTCATCTGATCAATGTGAAACGTAACAAGTCTATAGGAGCCATAGCGATGATTGTCCCCTACTCGAACGTGATCTTTTCACTCCTCTCTGAATCCTTTCGAACCTCGATGCTATTGAGTATTACCTGAACACCCATCTGAACGCCTAGCGAACTGAGTAGAATGTTAGGTGCTTGTACGAACGTCCCTGGGTTGGATGTTGCAGCGTCAATGATTGGTCTGTACCACTCTCATTCCTCTTTGTTTGCCGGGAACTCAATGAACTGACTTCTTAGATCCTGAAGTGCGGTTACTTCTGCAACGCTCTGGAAACATACCGTGTATTACTCAGTCAACTTGCGAGAACGATGGACAAGAGGATGAGCGTAGTGCCTTACCATCCTTAGTATTAGAACGACCCTGATTACCGGTAACGGACACCAGCAGGCTGACTTCAACCAAATCCTTAACCATAGACAGTGATTTATGGGAGCCAGCTCCTACAGATTAATCGGGACATAAACGATGACAATTGACCATGGTGTGGAATGTGTAACTGCCAGCATAATGAGTAGCGCCTTAGGACGTGGCACTGAAATATGGCAAGATGGACCCTATTGGTGAAAGATCGTAGAGTTCCGCTTCTAGCAACAACATTAGAGGCAGCAGTCATGGCAACATCAAGGTACTGGTAATCGTAACCTACAGTATGGAAATGAAGGTGCCTACGACATGGGTGGCCGTTGATAATTCAAGACGACAACAACCAAGGGAACAACGACAGTATTGGGAATCCACGTGACCGTAACAACACTGGTAATGGTGCTTGTGGAAGGGCATATAGGATTGGCGTGAACAACGCCAGGCATAATAGCAACATGGTAGCGAGTGTGAGTAGCTAATCGCTTCGTCTTTGTTATGTTTAACCCTGATGCTTCTTGAAGCCGAACCTGTTGTGGGATCGACTGATGGCAACACAATTGAAACCTCATGTGTTGGTTGGGATGCAAGCTTGACCTTATGGGACAAGTGCTCGACATCGACCTTTCTTCTGCTATCCTTGATAGTTTCGATACAGTAGTCAGTGTGGATTGGTTATTCAGATATCGCGTAGATATACCCCGTGACAAGAAAATTTTGCGTATCTATCCCTAGTGGCGAATCATCAATTGTCCTAAAGCATCAGTGTGGTGTAAAGGTTAGTATCATTTTGGCAATGAAAGCCAGGAGAGTCTACGGAGGGACTCCCCCCCCCCTATGTTGGCAACCGTTACTAATGTTTGGGCTAATGAAAGAGGATTGAGGATCCACCAATTGTTCATGATTCCACTGGGAACTTTCAGGTTTACTTCCACAACTGATTAGGTAGAGTCTCAGATTGATCTAACGACCAGAGGCAGCCTTGATTACTCGTACTCCTTATCGTCTGGCGCCTGGAAAGTTGCAAGAGCTATCCAATCAACTACAGGAACTGTTGAACAGAGGTTTTGTCGGCCCTAGCTTTTCGCTTGGGGAGCCCCAGTTATATCCGTGAAGATAAGCCTTATCGTTGGACATGTGTACTGATTATCGAGAACTCAGCAAGGTGACAGTCAAGGCCGTTTGCCTCGACCATGTATTGCCAGCCTGTCGACCAGTAGCGAGGGTCAAGCTCCTATTCGAGGAATAACTAACGAACGAACTAGTGTCAGATGGAAGTCTAAGGGGAGAATATTCCTACAACGGCATATCAAACGCAGTGTGGTCATTACGACGTTGTATTCCATGACCTTTGGAAAAATCATCACACCAGCAGCTTTATGGAACACATGAATCGACTATGCTTATTGATGACGTGTTGAAGCGTTTCCAGGAGAAAGGAACATCATGGACGGCATCTTTATCTTATTTTAGAGCTCCTGAGGGAGGAGCCATTACGTGTGATGTCTTGTTAGATGTAACATCTGGATTCGATAGATACATTTTGATCACGTAACCAACAGAATGGGTATACACGTGGATCTCGCTAAGATCCATTTTGTTAGAAACTGATCGACACCAAAGATCCCTTCGGGGAATACAGCAATTTCTTGGTCTCGCTAGATACTGTCGCAGATTTATCACGTGATTTTTGGAGATCGCGCAGCTCTAATCTATTTAGCATGGCAGTGTGTCGTGTATTCGTGGGAGACAAAACAGGAGGACATCTTTTCAGCTTTTGAAACCTAACTCTACAATGCACGGAGCATCGTTTCTATCCGAGGGTACTAGTAACCTAGTGATATACCATGATGGTTCGAATCAGAGTCTCGTTACACATCGATGCAACACGAGAAAGTGATGGCTTACGTAGTGGATTTATAAGAAGAGTTGCATGAGTCACAACCTACAGTGGAAACCATGGTCTCTGGATTTTAGTGGAGGCATTACTTGGATGGTACCAAATGCACTACTTAGACCGATCACAAAGGCCTCTCGTGTACCCTTGTTTCAAGAGAGCTAAACATGTGAGAGCATCGCTGGATGGAACTTTTGAATGAATACGACCTTGAAACCTGAACGTGCGTGAGTTTTGCAGCTTGCTATCGACTCTAACATACCTGATCAGACTCGCCTTGTTCAAACTGAAGAACTGAAGGGAGAGAGTTCTCAAGATTGACCCATGCGGGGCATGGGGAAGCAACCTTTGGCAGGTCGGACGATATTCGCTACTTCATGGAACGAATATGGACCTCACTAAACAGCAACCTTAGGGAACTGGTGCAGGCGAAGCACACAGGTCTCGATATCCTATTCATCTGAGTTTTGATAAGGTGTATTAAAAACCTGAAGACCATGTACGGGTGACCGGGCCTGAAGGCCTACATAGCAACACATGGGAGCGATGTTTGACTTGTGGAAAAGTCAAGGTGGGATATTAGCAACCAGAAACACCTATATGGAAATGAGAATAGACTGCCATGGAATCTATCACTAGTATGCTTACAACTCGAAACGGAAACATTATCATCTGGGTGATCGTTAATGGACTCACGTTACCAAGCACACTTTCTTGCAATCAAGAAAACTGACGAGTCTTCACAGTTGTGAATGTTCCTCTAAGAGAGGCGGCTTTTAGGCACGAGGTGCTAACTCCTGTTACCTCTGAATTTGATCTATGCTTGATTTATTGATTTATGACAGGCAACACGTAACCCCCTTTGGCTCACGTCTAGACATGAGCATTGGACAGGCGGGCGGGGTAAATGAACCATCCTGACGCTCAAGGGCAGGCTGCGAGCCTGTATGTGATTGGCTTTAGTAAATTTCGAGGGGTATCTACCTTTGGTTGAGCTCTACGGCAACAATTACCACTCTAGTATTGAGACAGCTCCGTTTGAGGCATTGCATGGACAATAATACCGATCTCCTTGTTGGATTAAGGTGGGTGACAACCTAATCACAGGTTCAGGACTTGAAATCGAAACTCTAGGGAAGATTTCTTGGATCGGAAATCGTTGGCGGCAACGCGTGACCGTCAGAAAAGTTGATAACCTTAGGAAACGCGAGGAGTTCGCTGCAGGCGAACGTATCGTGATTGAAAGTCTCACCCTGGGAGGGTGCGGTGCGCTTTGGGAAGCTTGACCAGATAAATTTACGTTATGTTGGGCCATTCAAAATTCTGGAAAGAATCAGTAACGTGGCCTAAAAACTCGAGTTACCTGACGAATTGGGTAACGTACACAATGTCACTTATGTCTCGAATCTAAGGCAGTATTTGTCCGATGAAACATTCGTGGTACCTTTATTAGACAGGTTACAGTTGTTGAGGAATCTATCGAAAGCATGGACGAGGAAGTCAAGGTTCTTTAACATAGTCAAATTCCAATTGTGAAAGTTCGTTGGAACTCAAGACGTGGACCGAAGTTCACGTGGGAACGCAATGATCGGAGGAAACTCTAGTATCCTCAGTTGTTCGAGCGGTTGTATCAACTTCTGATATCATTGGCTAATTTCGGGACGAAATTCCCTTTCAAGTTGGGGATGATGTGGCGCCCGAGGGGAAATCCACAGTCATCCTAATCTAACACCTTGCCGCTTTGTGTTACTGATCAAATTTCGGGACAAAATTTCTTTCAAGTTGGGGATGATGTGACAACCCGAACTTCCAAGGTTAGTTTGTAATCTTGATTCCGCGCTATTTCTCTTTCATGTTTTTCTTAGTTGTGTTGAACCGGGTAAACGAAAACGTATTTGGGCCGCGCACACTTTGGGCCGCAAATACGCTCTAGAAACATGTAACCTAATCCGACCCACATTAATCGAATCACATAAGTTGTTTGGCTTATCTCCGGCCCACATGACTTGGCCACTTATGTATCAGTTAGCAAATATCCAATCGGCCCATATGTGTTGGGTGTATGTATTATTTAATTTGGCCCAATTGTGTGTTATTTAACAATATGTGATCGGCCCACTTGGGGTGTTTGATAATATAACTAATCAGACGTATCATGCATATCCCACAAATTACAACACAACCAAGCACCACATAGTAAAACCCTACCCTCTTAACATATTGCGACGGCAGAACTTACCCCCCTCTCCTGATCGAATCAGCATAGTGATTCACCAAAATTCTGGTTAGTAAACCCTTGCCATGACATTCATTGTTTAACCTTGTGTATGTGTGCTAGGATATTCATGGTTATCCTTGCTTATGTGTTCGCATGATCAACTGGATAGTAGGAGGATGTGTGACCTAGGATTAGGATTATTATTGTGGAAGATTGTGTGGATAAACTGTCATGTTAGCCATTCTCTGTTGATGATTATTCATTTTTGCATAATACGGTTCGTACGTAATATCGATTGAATGTAGCGACAAAGGGTGTTATTGATGTATGATGCTGTGAGTTGAAAATTGCTTAGGAACGTGATGTATGTTAGCGATTACGTTCTATAGGATTTTATATATATGTAAGCGATGTGGGTTAGCAATTGGGTATGTTTGCGATTTACGTATCGGATCGTATGCATGATTGTGGGTACATGTCTGTTAATTGGAGTGGATGCCTTGACATGTCCAGCCGAAGGCTATGCTATTCGGTTAATATATCATTACCTCACGTTAAATTGATGGTTTCGATGATTCTAAATTGCAATTATACGACACTGTTATGCACCCATATAGTATCTTGTGATTATGATCTGATATCCAGTATGTGTGCAAAGGGTGATCGGTTGGGGGGGGGTTGGATTTATTGTTGTGCATGATTATAGGTAGCCTATATAAGGAGTTTCAGCAATAAAAAAAAAAGAATGATATGTTGTGTCGACTTTGGAATGAGATCATGTGAACATAGGAAACGAACGACCGAGTTAAATACATAAGTAACACTACCAGAAGTAAAGCAGTTATGATGCTAACAAATATGTTGTAGCCTAGAGTAACGAGTAGAACTATGAACATGATTATTATTATTATCATTGTTTCAATTTGAATGTATTTTGTACTACATGCTGTACAAACTAGTTGTTAATAAATTCTCATATTTCACATAGAAGTCTACGTGACATTCATGACTATAAACTGTTAGTTTAGGGTGAGTAATATTCTTGTGATGGAGTGCCCAATAATAGTGATAATTGAGCTAAATTGTTAGTTGTTGGAACCGGGTGTCGGGTAAGTTACATCGGGTCAAACGGGATCTAGTTAGATAACCGGGCCACACCCCCCTCTAAATTACATTGGGCCAACTCATTTAAAAAGGATATTTTGGGTTCGGGTTTGGAATCAAGAAGGGAGTCGCTTATTAAACGAAACTGTGTCAGGCCCAAATCACGTAAATCCACAGCCCATTAGCAGCATGATCAGAATCTGATATGCAATTGGGTTGTCTTGAAGGGGGCTGTGTAATCGGGTGGGTCAAATCGGTAATCATAGAGTGGATTAGTTTTGTTTTGGGCTAGAAATTATGCTTACACGTGAATGACAACTTAGTGGTGAACTGAATGAGTGGGTCAAGTGGGTAGGACCACTTTGCAATGCAATTATGTGTGTGGTGTGTAAATACTTGTTATAGACTGTGTAATACTATGTGCCTTATTCATTTAACACTTGTGGAATATGTGTGTAATGGATGTATGTGCTTTTGTGTAAACAAACCTGATTGTTATCGGTAACTCTTTTAGGACGTGTTGGCCCAAATCGATAAACGAGATATTTAGCCTTATCGAGCAAAACCAAGGTGAGTTCACTACATTCGAGCATGCGTCCCAGTGGTTGGGGACAGTCAGTGGGTATCCCATGGGGGGAATGAGTCTTTGGGTAAAAACGAGTATATTGGTTAATATTCTCACCTATCATCTTTTGTAAGTCCCTCATCGGGTATTAGTTAGTAGCGCTACTTAGGTTTGGCACCCTCATCCCGTGCCTGTAGAGGACGGAGGTGAACTAATGACCCAGTCTGGCCCAGTACTAGATAGGAGTACGTGGGAAGGGCAGTCGTGTATTTCAGGAGCCGTCTTGTTCGGAATTGAGATATTAACAATATTACTTGCATTGTGTATTGAACTGTTTTACATACAACTGGTAACAAACGTTTTCTAAAACTGTGAACTCGCCAGCTTTGTCTGATACACTTGTTACATGCTCGCAGGTCGTTAGGTACTTGGGAACAGGAACTTGCTGACTGGAGGGCGAGAGTGGTCATGGTTGCATTGATGGATTTAATTATTAGACATTTATTTACTATGGTTGTTTGGAAAGTATATACATTATGATACATTAACGCTTCCGCTGAACTTGATGGTTTTCGACTTACTTATCTTTGGGTTTTACTACTATTAAAATGATGAAACTTTATTCTAAACTTATGGATTCAATGTAATTGGTGGCTCATTACTAGTGGACACACGCCTAACAGGGATACTCCCTAAGTGGTAATTTGCGGGTGTGACATGAGATGTTTTATGTATATTTGCTTTAAAAACGACAAAATAGATAAGTTAGTAATATTTCGCGTGTTTTGGTGTTAAATTATGTGAACGTTTATGTATATATATTACGACGCGCAAATCGTAGATATATTGCGTATAAACGGGAGAGTTAACGGATTTACACAATTATGGTCACCAATAAAATCGTTCAAGTCGCAAAAATCATAAGAATATATATATATATATATATATATATATATATATATATATATATATTAACGTGCCAACACAATCGAAAATAATAACTTTACGAGAAAATCTCAAAGTTATGTGATAATTCTAAGAAACGGAGAAACTTAGGATTTTTGTGTTATGTATATTGATTTAGAATCGTTCCTATATTAGGACGTGTAGAAAATCAATCTCTGGGATTGCGATATTAAAATACGCACCCAAAGGTGAGTGTCACTAAACCCCTCTTTTTACTGCTTTGTATATATTTTGGGGGTAGAACACGTCGTTAAAAGGGTTTAATAATGTTTTCGAAATAAAACATACCTTTTAATATAAAATATATATTTTCGCTGAAAATATATGAAATTTGATAAGTTATATGTTTCAAAGTAAAACGTTTTTGATGAATGAATATTGTATGTACGGTATTTCTTAAGTGAAACAAGACCGTACAGTTGGGGACGAATTCTTGACTGGGTCTCATATGATGGAAAGTAAAGGGAATTCGTACAACGTCGTGTATTAAATTGTCATATTAGTAGGATATATATATATTGTACGTGAGGCAGACATCATATTAGCCTTCAAGAGGACCCTGCGCCCATGATGTCGTTTAATCAGTTAAGTATCGCACGCGATGAATTGTTGGTAGATCTATCGGGTTGACAACCCCGTCGTGACCGGTCACCCCGTGTCAATGTCAAATGACGAATTTAACTTCTGTTTATTGTCTAGCTTTGATTATCCCTGCATGGTTAATGTATAGTTCGTACTGCCTAGCTAACATACGAGTCTGAAAGTTGATGCAATAATTTAATATACAAAACTTGGACAATATATATATATTACAGTTGTCGGATTGATGAATCGGTGGAAGGCCCATGGATTTTTATTAAGGAAGTAAAACGGACTTTCAAAATTATATGGATGTTTTCAAATAAACACCTAATCAGAAAGTTTTCCTTGGATTAAAATTGGTTGTAAGTGAATACGTGAACTCACCTTCCTTTGTGTTAACACTTGATTTTTAACGTGTTCTACAGGTACTTGAGTTCGGCTTCGGGAAATCATGGTGTATCTTGTGTTTGATGATGCATGTCGTTTCTTTTAAATATGTTGGACATCTTTTAAACTTTCTGGGACATTTGTAATAAGATCCACGAGTATCAAAACAAATTAACTTATGTGGATATGTCGTGACTTTTAAAATGTAATGTTTAATATTTATGTTTTAAAATATGTCGAAATGTCCAACAAAAGAGTGCATCGTCCGACAAGGTATAAATGAGCACCAACTTCCGTCACCACTACGTTTTATATTCCGATGCGACGTTTTTGGGGTGTGACATGAATGAATTCTAAGTCACATTTTTTTGGATATTTTGTTATACTCCCAAAAGTATAGTTTGATATGCTCCCATATGTGATATTGTTTACCAAGGTATATTTGATATACTATGTACAAAACCAACATATATTTTGTTAATTACAAAAACATAGTTTGATATGTTATTTACAAAACCAAAGCGTAGTTTGATATGTTATTTACAAAACCAAAGCATAGTTTAATATGTTATTTATAAAACCAAAGTATACTTATAATATACTACTGAAAACTATTATTTTGACAACTTAAGTATATTTGATAAACTATCTGTTTAACTATTTTGGAACTAAAATATATTTTAATATATTATTTATTCGACTTTCTTAAAACCAAGGTATATTTTTATATATACCACAAACCTTTTTATCAAAACATTGTTTTACAAACAACATATTTTATAAAAACTCATTTTACTTAGTTATTTATTATGCATCTTTCTTTTATATCATCTGATTTCTTATCACTTGTTATATGATTTATAAAGAAAACATTTTAAGTTCATGACTATTTTTGTTAAACATTCTTTTAAACTTGCAAGTCATGAATCCTGCACTAATAAAACCTATGTATCTCACAGGCATTTTTATGCTGACATACCTATTTTTACATATGTTTCAGGTGCTGCTATGTGATGATTATTGATACATCTATACATAGGCTGGACTTGTGCCTTAGCGACTTTAAAATATGAAAGACAATATTTGTATTTATCTGATTTGTAATAGAACGATGAGTTCAATGATTCAATAAAACGAAATTATTTAATCCATGGTTGTGAAACAATGATTCTGTTACGACACTCCCCGACGTTTCCGCCACGAATTATTGTTTTACATGGTCGGGGTGTGACAACCATCTAGATGTAACACCCCAAAAACGGGTTTGGTAATCAAACCACATTAATATTAATGACGGTAAAATACCGTTAGTGGTGAAAATTTACCTGGTAAATAGTAGGATTTAAATTAATAAACCTAATATTAATTAAAAGGGGGATAAATACTTTGAGAAAACAAAGTATATAAAAGGCCCAAGTTAACGGGAGTTAAAATAAAACGGGTTATAACTTCCCGAACCCATTAGGTTAACTAGGAATGTTTAACCTAGTTAGTAAGAAGAAACATTGTTGGAATTAAGTAGGTTCTGACCTACTTAAATAACTAACCAAACATAAGGGACCAAAGCGGGAAAAACTTGGAAGTTTAATTATTAAAAGAAAATCTAAAACAAAACACACACACCAAGTATGTGTTCTGGATCGAACATCAGGAGACCAAAATGGGTGAAACCCTAGTTCACCCAAAATAAACAAATTGAAGGTCAAATCAAGCCTAAATCAAATGCATGAACACAAATTCGTGATCACCTAAGCTTGGGGATCATAAGGTATGTAGAATTTCGATGATTTGTGAAGTTGTGAAATATGAAGAAACATCACAATGTGCGAATTAGGTGTGAATCATAGAGGTTATGGCTAAATTGTGATGTGTAATTGCTTAGGAACAAAACCCTAAGTGTGAATTATACATATGTTGCCATGATTTGAATGCCTAGATGAATTACCACACCTAGATAAGTGGGTTTTACTAATTTGATGAAATTTATGATATAAACATGTTAGAATCATCATATTGGATAGTAGAAGCAAGGTACTTGAATAAATTATAAATTGAGTGTATGTTCATACAAGAATTGAAATGGGTTTTTATATGTTATGATGAAATCGGTAATTTCATCCATGTAAATAGATGTATGTAATTGTGTTATACACTAGTTCATATGAAGAACTTGATTTGATAAGGTGTTCGAATGAATGCTAGTGGTATGATGAAACGGGTCTCACTTATAGAGGAGAACCCTTAGTTCTTGCGAAAATAAATAAATAAGTTAGATTTAATAATCGCTTGAACTAGTTGAAGTATTGGAAATACAATGAATCGGGTTAAAAGATTTTTTAAACGGTAGCTTAAAAGAACGCCTACCGGGTGATTTGAGAAATGCCTAAACTAGTTGATAAACTTGAATGTGCATTTTATATACTAATGGGCATTTGACTTTTTAAAAGTCAAACCGACCTAGAATACGATGAATGATAATTTTTATATGAAATACGTAAGGTGGAATAGTCATAACTAATAACGACTAACCTAACCGTTGTCACACCCTGATATTTCCACGTATTACCGGTGGGCCCGGTGGGGAGTATCGTGACGTAGTTGATATCATCATAGTCAAACAACACAATTTAAATGCACGGCGGAAGCAAAAGATAATTATATTACAACCGAATGAGAATATCAAAGTATTACAAACGGTATGTAAAAGATCCACAGGCGGATCAAATAAAAGAAAACTGTTCAACAGACTTTAGGCATCTAGAACTTGCAAGATTCCCTATTAACGCCCTGAGCTCCCAGCCAATTACGTACAGTACCTGTCACTTAACCTTTTTGGAAAATACGTCAGTTTACACTGGTAAATACAATTTAACTGACTCATTTTGAAAATGTTAAAGAAAATTGATTTGAATGCACAAGGCACAAAAATTCTTTTATAACTTGGGACAATTTTATTAATAAAAATCTTGTATCTGATTTACATGTTTGTCCAACATTTAGGGCCGGTGATTATACAAACCGATCAAGATTAATAGACACACCACAAATATAACCTCACAAGAAGACACCCTTACGAGTGAGTATATCTTTTACATATGCAACAGGAGGTGTTCTGCCTACACCTTGTGCTTACATTGTGGCCATTCACTTTTTAAATGAGCCAAGGATATCCAGGACACGGTCATTAACCCCCAATGTTATTTGTAATCAAGCAATATAGATTAAAAAGGGATTTTGCAATTTAATCATCTTCGATTAAAAGGTTTCTACACCCGACCAAGCGGTATTTTTATAATACCGTATCCCAAGCCCGTATAAGGGAAAATAAGTTAAAAGTATTTACGTGAGCTAGCAATGCAATTTATACTCAGCCGTATATCCTAATCAGTAAGCACAAGTACCTTTACTGGGGCTCTTAATCTGGAACGAAGGTTTTTATTAATCTATTAGATTCCTAACGGGTCTTATTTAAGTTGAAACTTAGACCGGTTAGTTTCAAGGAAGGGTTTACGGTTCAAAACACAAGATTAAGCGCAGACCGGATTAGAATGTGATTTAGACCCGACAAGTTTGGGGACTTGTATAATATGGGTAAACTAAACACATTCTGGATTTTGAAGTGAAAGTGATAAGGTTTGACCCGTTTCGGTTAATTTATGCAAACTAGTTACATAAATCGTACCGAACGCGAAAATGCATAACGGGTAACCAAATGAGTCATATACAGGTTTCCTAAGTTAATATGCCTTAAATATGATGTGATATCAGTAAGATACCTTCTGTTATGCCCAAAACGAATTTAACTCAAACTATGCCCCGTAGGGGTATTTTGGTCATTTTAAAGGTTATAAAAGAGTTTAAATATTAATCTAGGTTACAGGCCTGATATAATCAGTAAAAATACTTAATTTAATAAGTTATAACAGTAGGGTATTACATATATGTGAAATTTATCATTTATAACCAAACTATGCACCGTATGGGCATTTTGGTAATTTCACATAAGCCTAAAAGGTCAAAACTGGAAATCTGAGTTTAAAACTTTTGCTTACTGTTAAAATATAAAATTTTACTGAAAATATCAGTAGGCATCAAACCTTATATGTTCAAAATAGTTTTAATACATACTATGCGTTTAAAACGCGTAAAAAGACGGTTTTAAGCGATTTCCGGGTTTTATAAGAAAAGCTGATATTTTTATCATTCCAGAAAATTTAAAATATTTTATTTATCATATAAAATCAGTAGAAAAAGGTTTGGGGTCAAAATGTTTTGTAAAACTCAATTTATAAGCCAAAAGGGCAAAACCGGCAATTACTGAATCAAGCCTAGAACCCTATGTTATGCTCAACCTAAAAATAAATAAAAATCTTCAAAAATCCCAAAATATTATTTTATATCAGTAGGTAAAAAGCTTGGTATCAAAAATTGTGTTTAGATAGGCTTTATGCTAATTACGTCGTTTAATTAATAAAAAGCTTTCTATTTACGCTATTGAGCGTAACTCCTAATCTAGACCTCAAACTGATGTCAAATTTTAAGGACAAGTTTATAAATCAGTAATAAAGATTATTGTCCTCTCACATTTTCAAAATTCTCTTTTTAGGGTCAAAAGGGCATAACGGTCAATAATTAGGCATATAACGGAAACATGTAAATGAATAGGATAACTAAGGATCCAAGTTGTATAACCTCAGAGGGTTATACTAACCTATAATATGGTCCTAAAGGAATCCTAAGGCATATCTAAACTAAGCTAAATCGGGTTAGAACTGGAAGTCAAAGCAAAAGTCAACTTTTGCGACTTTCGGTTCTGAACCGAGCCTATACTTAGAATTGTCGGATTGAATCATGCTTAGGCATGTTCAACTAATATTTACCAAGTTATTAAAGTGAGAAAACTGATTTTATGGCTTTGAAATTAATAGTTATGAATTTTATTTAAAAAAAACTAACCCGTTTGACTTTTATTTGACCGGACAATTAAACTAAGTAAACGTGGTAATTAGGAGGTGCCCTTTCGAGGGTTTAACACCTACCTAATTACGGTCACGTAGCCATGTTCGTTGTGAATCATGGCTCAACCGTTTAAAAGTCAAAGCGTTTATCGAAACGCTTGACTTTTCGGCTATAACCGCTAAATAATTAAACTAAGCACGAAAGGGGACTTACAAAGGGTCCAAGCAAGGAGGTTTTGATCCTAAATTCTCAGGTATGAAGAGCAAGGTCTCCAACTTAGAGAATTCAGAAATCAAGTGTGAAATGAGAGCAATACCAAGTGGGTTTATATAGGATTTCAAGAACCGTTAGGCTCGTTTCTCGTAACCCGAGCTTCAATCTTGGCCCTCCACTTGGGCAAATGGTTTTGGAATACAATGGGATGTTAAAAACCATCAAATGGTAGCCCAAGGTATTGAAAATATTATATAAAAGTCCCTGAAAAACGACCAGAATGCTGAAAATAAGAATCTGTCCAGACCTGGGCGTAGGCTACGCTGCAGGGGGCGTAGGCTACGGCCTGCACAAATCAAACAACTTTCAGAAGTTGCAATTTTGGTCCCTGTATGTGTTTAAGCTCATATTTGACCCGTTTAAAGCCCGATAAGCAATTCTCAAGGCACTGCAATGATGTCTAAACATAGGGGACATGAAACATGCTCAAAAACATGTCGGATGTCGGTTCGTTTGGCCATACAGTCACATTGTTTGACGAATTACGACGAAACACGAACGGACGCTAAAAACGATCCAAATTACGTGATGAATGGGATTTTATCAATCTAAACACTAAAATAAAATATTTTAGTGCTTACATAAATTTTTGGAGGTCCGGATATATCCAGAATGTAAGATATGCGCGAAAAGGCAAACTTGTACACTTTTTGACACTTTTAGTCCCTGCATGACTTAAAAGTTTATTTTTGCGCGCCGAACACCTCTAAGCCCATACCTAAGCTATATAAAGGATAACTAGGGCATGTTTATCTCATGGTCATATTACGAAAGGTCCGAATCATACAAATCGACATACTTTTGCAATTTGACGCAAATAATCCTTTAATCGCACAAAGTAGCGCGAAATGTCGTTTGATGATATCCAAGCCTTCCATGGCCCATAATGGGCATTCCCAAGCATGATTTTAATTATTGCTATGCTCTCGATCGCTTAAATGATCACCAAAAGGCGTAGATTCAAAAGTTGACGCTTTAGGTCCCTCTAATGCGCAAACTTGCGCATATCATCATTTAATGGCATTGAAGCCTTATCTAATCCCTATTAAGCATTATTGGGAGTATTATAAAACATCATAATGCTTCGGGTTTTCTAAAAGGTCATACAGAGGTGTAATTAAACATATTGACACTTTTAACCCCTTATATTTACAAAGTTGCGCGTAACGTCACTTAAAGGCATAAAAGCCTTGGACGGCCAATGATTGGCATTCCCGAGAGTATAATCAAATATCTTGAAGCTCTCGGTTTGTTAAAAGGTCACTCATAGGTAAGAATTAACATGTTGACACTTTTAACCCTTTATTGCGCAAACTTTCAAATAATTACGCAAACGGCTACACTTGATCAACATGTGGCTTATTTGTGAATATAAAACCGTAGAAGGTTATTTAGAAACTTATTATAGGTATATTAATACTTCCAGTTCTTTCATAATTAATGTTTTTTCGATTTTTTGAAAAATTAGCCCCTTAAATTCAAGGTTTGACTTTATTAGGGTTTATTACATGTGTCAATACATCATTAGACGTGACTTTATGAGGTGTTACAACCGTCTTATGAATTATAATGATAGTTTGACGCTTAACAAGCTAGATGTAAGCTTGAGAAGGAAGCGAGTCAAACGGATTGAGCACGCGGAAAAGCATAACCGGATGCAAGGTAAGTAAAGCTTACACCCCTTCTATTATTTACCAAATGCTTATTGTGAGTATTGAATATGAATAGTAGTATGTAAATGAAATAAGATGTTCCGGCACGATTTAATGCGGGTCGGAACAAGTGAGAATGGCAAAAACCATAGATTATGGTAAAGAGGGGTAAATAAGGCAAACTTGATGTGAGATGATGAACAAATATAAAATTTTGAAATACTATGTTATGGTGTAAACCGTGGCGGGTAATATGGTAAAGTAGTAATCCGGGTAAGGATTAACGAATAGATAAAGGGTTTCGAAAGGACACCACATGGCGAAAGTCAAAACGGGTCAAATAAAACACGAAAATGTCTTTTTAAATGAGACAAGTTCAAAAGGAAAAACTAGGATAGGTTGAAAGATTGAAATGGTAATTAAATGCCATCTCGTAATGACAACAAGTCATTTAGACTAAACGGGTCAAATGGTGTTGTCGACGCCATTTGACAGTAACATATAGAAATCGCTTGTTGAGTTTTGTGATCACAGGAAATAACGTATGGTTCGCATTGTTACTAACTAGAGATTAATAGTGAAAGGTAGTCGAACGGGTCAATTCTTGACCCAAGCCAGGTACGCATAAATAAGTTTTAGTTAAACATTCGATTTTGGTCAAATAAGTAGTGAAAGTCCTTCGTCATAAAAGGAGGGACTAAGGTTGACCAAAAACACCCTAGAAGGGTAAATTGGGCAAACAACCCATATGGGTTGTTTAGGAACTTGCATTACGATTATGGAATCGTTAAATTTGAATAAAGGTTATAGGTATACACATTCGTGGGTCAAACGCCTAAAAATGGGTCATTTGCGTAAAATGACCAAATGAAGGGTAAATTTGGAATAATAAGTTAGTTATGCTAAATCCACCACAAACATAGTTGTGGTGGAATATAAGCAGATATTTTAGATGTGGAATTACGAAGTGTCAAAGGAAAAGAGCTAGTTTTAGACTAAATTGCTTAAATCCCCTAAACGGGTCAAAACGGGTCTATGCGCATAGCTTCCGCACTAGTCGCGTAATTCATAAAAATTATGAACCCGAGCTAAAGATTTTGTGTTAAATACATTGGAGTATGTATTTGGATTAGTTAGAAACAAGTTGGTTAATAGAATGTGAAACGGGTCAAAATGTTATAATTGAATTTTAAGACGAGAGCTTAAAAATCCAGAATTTTGTCAAATCCGATATCAGGTTTTAACTCCATAAGATGGAGAATCAAATTACGGTCGCGTAAGAAAAAGAATCGCATAAAACGGGCAAGTAGATAAAAAGTTATGATACTCGGAAGTTTGCATTTCGACTAAAAACCATAGCTGGCAGATATGCAGTGGGACCTGCTGGAAAACGGTCTCCCTCGCGCCACGCGAGGGAGTGTGATAGATCGGGGTCGCGGCACGTGTAGGACGAGAGTAAGCCTCTCGCGTGGCGCGAGAGGCATAAAAACTAGAAAAATTGTTTTTAATTGTTGTTTGATGCATAGAACTTGCTTATTCCTATACTTAAGTTATCGAAACTAACTTTTAAGTTGGTTTTGATCGTAGGTGATTATCAAGAGTACCCGGATGAAGATCAAGCGACGTGAAAGAACCGAACACATGAATAAGAAGCTTTCGCACGTTGTATCGTTGTTATTTTAAACGACGAACTTAATCACATTATGTTGTATTATTTTTAATTGTAAAAGTTTTAATTAACCCGTATTTTTCAATATATATGTAATCATAATTACATGTTTATTTTCGTAATCTATATGAAAATCGTTAAAAAAATTAGTAAGGGTCTAACAAGTTGGTAATCAGAGCTCATGGTTAAAGAGTAAAGTGTGTTTGGTTCGAGGCTTGATCGCAAATCCGGTAAGTACATGTATATTAATTTTGTATTAGATAGATAATGGTTTAGTATGACTAAAATGTTGTGAACAACACATAGGGTTATCGTGTAATACAAGTTACACCAATCAAATCAATAAAGGATCGATATAGTCAATGAAATTACGTGTGTTGACGCGTATAGTAGAAAAGCCATTTATTATAATACGGGCGTTCATTAAAGTCGAAATTACTAACTTTTATAAATGTTTTAGTTGAAAGACACTTGCATCTGAAGATAGTGGGAGTGTAACAAATTGCGGATTTGACAAAGGAATGGTCCAAAGTATGACAAGCAAAGCATGCTCACCAAGGGCAAGCATTACCAGGTGCACGTTTTAAATTTAATCGCACAAATAGCAATATACAACAAACACGTAGAGAATGACTATTGCATACGTAGAATAAAGCTTGGAAAACCTGAATAAGACACCTATTCAGGATGATGTTTCCAAGAGAAAAAATTAGTAGAAAAATGCGTTATTCACGATTGTGAATAACGAAACAATAATAAAGTTAGTTTATGCGGAAACTTATATGGGAGAAATTATCCAAGTGAATAATTCCCAATATTATACTAATGAGAAAAGTAGAGATCACATTAACGAATGTGATTACATAATAGTTTGATAGAAAGAAAACATTTTATATGTTCAAGGGCAAAACAAGTAAAACTAATAATTGTCGTTTAGCAATTAAATAAAGTTTTACGGAATGAGATCAAAGATATAGAAATAAAAAGAGACGTTACTTACGTAGGGCGTGATGTGAAAATTATGAAAAGGTCATGCGTGTCATGTGTTGACCGCTTACTCTAGCCAAGTAAGTAGTGAACACATGATATCATGAACTTCTTATGATGGACACATTTACGTCCGATGTAATAAGGACGGGGTGAATGGGACAATTTAGGAAAAAAAAGTTACCTAAATGAATAAAATAAGCAAAATGTTTGATAATAAACTTAGATGCAAGTTGGATGACGGAAGCGTATTACGTTAGAATAACGAGCCCGAGAGAAGGGACAAGGATCAAAGTAAATGAAAATACAGACCGACTAATATGAATGCTAAGGCATAGTGATAAAAGTTTGACTATCACAAGTGATGAAATTCACACAGACAAGTCAAACGAATTAAATAAAGAATAAAGGACTTGATTGAATAAAAGCGATGGATTTCGCTAAGATGACCAAATAAATTAAAACGAAGTCTTAATACATACCGGGACGGTTGCTTTGATAATGACTTCGGTAAAATACCCGATAGATGGGTAGGATTTTGAAAGTATGCGTAAACCAAGAGATGGGAACGCAAAATAGAAAGTCAAAAGACTCGGATTGTGAGTTATGACTAAAGAACGACAAAATTTCGCAAACTGAAAATTTGATAACTATAGGGTGAAAGGGTTGAATACAAATGAAGTTTGACATTCATAAGTGATGAAGTGTCACACGAACAAGTCCAACAAGGTAAATAAAGAATAACGCTTAAAAAGGTAAGTAAACGCAAACCGAATAAACGGGAGCGCAAAATATTAATGAACCTATGTGATGGGTCGTAAAGGAATATAGAAAGGAAAAAACACAAACTAGTGAAATAAGAATGTTAAAACATTAAGATGAAGAATACGGGTAACGGGTCGTAAAGAATTATAAGTATGAACCGAGAAACGGTAAGTGTAGAACAAACCGACGTGTAAATGATGTAAGGAGTCATAAAGTCGGATGATTAGTCCGAAAGTAAACATATATGTACATTAAATAAAGACACGAATAAAAGATGATCTACGAGATCATCATAACCTACGGGATTAAAAGTAGTGCTAAGGTCTATGGGACCAAGAAAACCCTTGGGTCATAAAAAGAAAGAAACGAGTTGTTGGGGTCTCACCTAAAAAAAGGTGAAAATCTAATAAAACAGCCTACGAGGCTAAGTGAAGGAACCTACAGGTCGAAATGTAAAGCGTGGAAACTAGTTATGATTCCTCGCGTAAAATAATAACGAAAGGAATAAATCTTTGGTCGTCAATTCCCCGATGAGAGTAATTGACATAAGTTAAATAGAAAAACATGTTAAAATAAAAGTCAGTTTTAGTCAAAAGCAACGTTTAAACAAGCATAAGTAGTATGAGGTGGTTTAGGAAATTGTAAACACACATAAGGCCGGAGATGGCAACATAGTATACCCGGGTGACGGGGTATGAAGTGACGGTGACTAATTAGTCTAGCTGGTAAAACAATGCAGAGTCAAGATAGTGTCATGATTTATACAAAGCGCTTGTCAATATAGGATTAACATGAGGCGAACATGTTGACGACTAACACGACTGAGTGGTCTAAATTAAGGAACTACATAAAGAAGGTTTCGGGGACGAAACCTCTTTAAGGGGGTAGACTTGTAACATCCCAAAACAGTTTTGGTAATCAAACCACGTTAATATTAATGAACGGTAAAATACCGTTAGTGGTGAAAATTTACCTGGTAAATAGTAGGATTTAAATAAATAAACCTAATATTAATTAAAAGGAGGATAAATACATTGAGAAAACAAAGTATATAAAAGGACCGAGTTAACGGGACTTAAAATAAAACGGGTTATAACTTTCCGAACCCATTAGGTTAACTAGGAATGTTTAACCTAGTTAGTAAGAAGAAACATTGTTGGAATTAAGTAGGTTGTGACCCACTTAAATAACTAACCAAACATAAGGGACCAAAGTGGGAAAAACTTGGAAGTTTAATTATTAAAAGAAAATCTAAAACAAAACACACACACCAAGTGTGTGTTCTGGATCGAACATCAGGAGACCAAAATGGGTGAAACCCTAGTTCACCCAAAATAAACAAATTGAAGGTCAAATCTAGCCCAAATCAAATGCATGAACACAAATTTGTGATCACCTAAGCTTGGGGATCATAAGGTATGTAGAATTTCAATGATTTGTGAAGTTGTGAAATATGAAGAAACATCACAATCTTCGAATTAGGTGTGAATGATAGAGGTTATGGCTAAATTATGATGTGTAATTGCTTAGGAACAAAACCCTAAGTTTGAATTATACATATGTTGCCATGATTTGAATGCCTAGATGAATTACTACACTTAGATAAGTGGGTTTTACTAATATGATGAAATTTATCATATAATCATATTAGAATCATCATATTGGATAGTAGAAGCAAGGTACTTGAATAAATTATAAGTTGAGTGTATGTTCATACAAGAATTGAAATGGGTTTTTGTATGTTATGATGAAATCGGTAATTTCATCCATGTAAATAGATGTATGTAATTGTGTTATACACTAGTTCATATGAAGAACTTGATTTGATAAGGTGTTCGAATGAATGCTAGTGGTATGATGAAACGGGTCTCACTTATAGAGGAGAACCCTTAGTTCTTGCGAAAATAAATAAATAAGTTAGATTTAATAATCGCTTGAACTAGTTAAAGTATTGGAAATATAATGAACCGGGTTAAAAGATTTGTTAAACGGTAGCTTAAAAGAACGCCTACTGGATGATTTGAGAAATGCTTAAACTAGTTGATAAACTTGAATGTGCATTTTATATACTAATGGGCATTTGACTTTTTAAAAGTCAAACCGACCTACAATACGATGAATGATCATTTTTATATGAAATACGTAAGGTGGAATAGTCATAATTGATAATGACTAACCTAACCGTCTTACGAATTATAATGATAGTTTGACGCTTAACAAGCTAGATGGAAGCTTGGGAAGGAAGCGAGTCAAATGGATTGAGCACGCGGAAAAGAATAACCAGATGCAAGGTAAGTAAAGCTTATGCCCCTTCTATTATTTACCAAATGCTTATTGTGAGTGTTGAATATGAATAGTAGTATGTAAATGAAATAAGATATTCCGACACGATTTAATGCGAGTCGGAACAAGTGAGAATGGCAAAAACCATAGATTATGGTAAAAAGGGCTAAATAAGGTAAACTTGATGTGAGATGATGAACAAATATAAAAGGGTAAATTACTTTTTGAGTCCCTGTGTTTTATAGGTTTTAACTAGTTGAGTCCAAAAGCAAAAAGTTTAACGACCTGAGTCCCCATAAGCATTTTCTTTAACCATTTGAGTCCAAATTTCTAACCCAGTTAGAATTTTGTTGTTAAGTTTTGTTAAATGACCAAAATACCCTTATAGTTAAAAAATAAAAAAAATTATTTATTCATTATGAATATATATATATATAGCATAAACACACAGATAACTCACAAATACACACCTGCATACAATCTCTCCAATCCCACCCCACTCCACTCCACCACCACCTCTACACTGCAGCGCGCCACCCACAGATCGTCATCTCAAGTTTATATGTTTGATTTCATAATAGCTGCAATAAAAACGTCGTCAAAAGCAGTATATAAAGTTGAATCTCCGTCTAGTCTGTCCACTAGATCTCCACCGCCACCGACCGCTGTATTCTGACTCTGTCCAGTCTGTATGTTTGTTGATTTGCTTTCGATTTGTGATGTTGAATAGTTTTCCTTTACAATTGTTGTGATCTGATTCATCGCCCCCTGAACCCTAATCCCAAATTTGATTTCAGATCTAAACACCTCACCCACCACAACCATCACCGTCCTCCCTAACCCCGTCGATCCACCATCCTTGTTCCACCATAGCCACCCACAAAACACCATCCCCACCACTGGTTATGCCGTATGTACAACTTAATTATCCAAGATGGGGAACTGATTATTGATACAAAAATACCCTCTCTTTCTTGGATCTTTCACTCTCTAAACATTTTGAGACACCAGCAGGGGGTGCGATGGTAGAGTGCAGTGGTGATGGTGGTGGTGGGTGGAGGTGTAACGGTGGTGGAAATCTTTAGTTGAGAGAGAGATGAGGTTGAGAGAAAGAGATCAAATCTGATGTAGATGAATAAATATTTTTTTTATTTGTAAACAATAAGGGTATTTTGGTCATTTAACAATACTTAACCAAAAAATTCTAACATTGTTAGAAATTTGGACTTAAATGGTTAAGAAAAGTGGCTATAGGGACTCAGGGCGTTAAACATTTTGATTTTGGACTCAAGTGGTTAAAACCACTAAAACACAGGGACTCAAAAAGTAATTTACCCAATATAAAATTTTGAAATGCTATGTTATGGTGTAAACCGTGGCGGGTAAAATGGTAAAGTAGTAATCTGGGTAAGGATTAACGAATAGATAAAGGGTTTCGAAAGGACACCACATGGCGAAAGTCAAAACGGGTCAAATAAAACAAGAAAATGACTTTTTAAATGAGACAAGTTCAAAAGGAAAAACTAGGATAGGTTGAAGGGTTGAATGGTAACTAAATGCCATCTCGTAATGATAACTAGTCATTTAGACTAAACGGGTCAAATGGTGTTGTCGGCGCCATTTGACACTAACATCTAGAAATGCTTGTTGAGTTTTGTGATCACAGGAAATAACGTATGGTTCGTATTACTACTAACTAGTGATTAATAGTGAAAGGTAGTCGAACGGGTCAATTCTTGACCGGAGCCAGGTACGCATAAATAAGTTTTAATTAAACATTCGATTTTGGTCAAATAAGTAGCGAAAGTCCTTCGTCATAAAAGGAGGGACTAAGGTTGACCAAAAACGCCCTTGAAGGGTAAATTGCGCAAACGACCCATATGGGTTTTTTAGGAAATTGCATTATGATTATGGAGTCGTTAAATTTGAATAAAAGTTATAGGTATACACATTCGTGGGTCAAACGCCTAAAAATGGGTCATTTGCGTAAAATGACCAATCGAAGGGTAAATTTAGAATAATAAGTTAGTTATGCTAAATCTACCACAAACATAGTTGTGGTGGAATATAAGAAGATATTTTAGATGTGGAATTATGAAGTGTCAAAGGAAAAGAGCTAGTTTTAGACTAAATTGCTTAAATCCCCTAAACGGGTCAAAACGGGTCTATGCGCATAGCTTCCCCACTAGTCACGTAGTTCATAAAAATTGTGAGCCCGAGCTAAATATTTTGTGTTAAATACATTGGAGTATGTGTTTGGATTTGTTAGAAACAAGTTGGTTAATATAATGTGAAACGGGTCAAAATGTTATAATTGAATTTTAAGCCGAGAGCTTAAAAATCCAGAATTTTGTGAAATCCGATATCAGGTTTTAACTCCATGAGATGGAGAATCAAATTACGGTCGTGTAGGAAAAAGAATCGCGTAAAACAGGTAAGTAGACAAAAAGTTATGATACTCGGAAGTTTGCATTTCGACTAAAAACCATAGCTGGCAGATATGCAGGTCCCAGGTGTGGACCTGCTGGAAAACGATCTCCCTCGCGCCACGCGAGGGAGTGTGATAGATCGGGCGCGACACGCGACGGAGGTCGCGGCACGCGAAGGACGAGAGTAAGCCTCTCGCGTGGGGCGAGAGGTATAAAAACTAGAAAAATTGTTTTTGATTGTTGTTTGATGCATAGAACTTGCTTATTCCTATACTTAAGTTATCAAAACTAACTTTTAAGTTGGTTTTGATCGTAGGTGATTATCAAGAGTACCCGGATGAAGATCAAGCGACGTGAAAGAACCGAACACATGAATAAGAAGCTTCCGCACGTTGTATCGTTGTTATTTTAAACGACAAACTTAATCACATTATGTTGTATTATTTTTAATTGTAAAAGTTTTAATTAACCCGTATTTTTCAATATATATGTAATCATAATTACATGTTTATTTTCGTAATCTATATGAAAATCGTTAAAAAATTAGTAAAGGTCTTACACTGGAGTTGTAAGAGGATCCACCTTTCTTACTCTTTTCCCAGGGTTTGTTTGGGGTCTGTGTATGCAGAACTTTCCCCTTTCAATTCTCTCCTCACATATATACCTTTACTGACCGGACTCAGTGGTCTTTCAAGCTTATCTTCTTTTGTCCAGTAGTAGTGCATGAGTTTGTGTTTTGGGAGCATCATATCTTCCATATCCACAATTTGCACCATTCCAATGAAGTTCCCTTATGAATCTCTTTATGGAACTAGTTTGGGCCTTTTTGAAGATGTTGTAGATTCTTCCCATTTTCTTTTCTCTGTCAGAACTAAAGATTCACTGAAAATTGTTTCACCTGATGTAGTTTGTTTAGGTGATGCTTCCTGTTTTCCTTTGTTCTTTGGTTCCTTTGTTGTTGGGGCGCTACTTTCTTCAGGCATGATTACTGGTGTCGTTTCAGCACTGTGGTATGTAATTCTGGGAATTTCAGGCCTTGGTACAAGTGGAGGAGGTCCCATTGGTGTAGGCTTGGTTTTGCTGACTTGTGGTGCTGACTTTGGTTGTGCTGCCGGTGTGACTCTTTCTGAAGGGACTTCTTGTGTTGAGGCTTCTTTTGGTATGGGAGACATCAGATCTTGAACATTTATTTTTGCCAATCTGGCAACATTGAAGTGCATCCTTCTCATTAAAGCGTGTACATCAATGATCAGTTCTGCATTTTTCTTTTATTCATCATGCACTTTCTTAAGCTCTGTCTGTACTTGTTCCTTCTGCTCTCCCCAAGTGGAGACAATGAAACCATGAGGTTGTTCCATGTACACAGTCTCATATAAATCACCATGGAGAAATGTGTTATTAATGTCCACCTGTGTAATATCCCATCCATATGAGAGCAACATATAATACAAGTGTGTAGTGGTTGATTTAACAACCGGACTAAAGGTCTACGTATAATCAACGCCATTGGGCGTAGCTTTCAAGGGGCCGGAAGGGGCGCCCGATCCCCCAAACTTTTCGCTTAGTGGTGTTATGTATGTACGTTTCGTGTAGAATTTTTTAGGTATATACGTTTTCGACCCCCCGATTTTATAAAAAAAAAAAAAAAAAAAAAACTTATATGGAAATTTTAGGTTCGGTGACTTCCGACCCCCTAGTGGAAATTTTCAAGCTTCGCCACTGCATCAGAGTGACGCTTAATTCAATATAACCAACAACCTACAATATTTGCTCGAGTAGAAGCAGGTACTAATTAATATAGAAGTTCGGTTAGAATTCAAGGCGTTGATATTAGCACACGTAGCATTCCATCAGACATCCCACTTCGGAGCCTAGGTGAAGGTAGAAGGTTCAATAATTGGTAAGGAGGTGGCATGAAGAACATGATCTAGAAAAAGCTTAAGCTGGCGCATATGATCACAAGATCTAGTGACTATCACATAGGAAGCAAGAGGCGATGGTGTTGGTGGGGGTAGAGGTGGTGGTGAGGGCGATGTAAATAAACCGAATGTTCAATGAATCGTTCGTCAGATGTTCATTTATTTGGCGTAAAGTTAATTTATTTAATAGTTTTTTTTTTTTGAACGACTACTTTATTTGTTAAATGATTGAACATGAACAAGAAAATCCACTTGTTTAAATGTTTGTTTCTTTGTTTATTTGTCTGATTAAAGTTGAACGAACAAACACTCGTTCGTATTCAGTTTAAAGGCTTACATATAGATATGAACCGCAAATGCTGCATATGTAGGTTTGATAGAGACTGAATTTAATTGAGATGATGAAAGCAAATCTGTAACTATATGGTTTGATTGAAGAAGAAGACAATACAAATAATAACCACCGAAGTGGCCAGGGCTATGCCTTTCTCAATGCGATAAGCATGAGCCTAACAACTTACTAATTTCTCTCTTATCCTTCAGTAATGACTAATGCCTTATTTATAGAAAAGTAATTACGCTAATCCCCCTTACACTATTACAATATTCTAATACGTATGTAATTTCCATCAAGGTTAATGTCCGGCGGTGAACAATGATGTAGAACTAGGAGTATATTAGATGATTGTTGAAACAAAAATTTGTATCGCCAAAGTGCAAGTGTTCCGAACATGAAGAAAAGGTATAATAACATCTTCACAACAAATCATCCACAAGACGAAGAGATGGTATAATAACATCTTCACAACAAACCATCCACAAGAGGAAATATAAAAGCCTGAACCTCTTTATTGTTTAGTGCATATCTTGTATCAAAAAATTGTATGAAAATTTAACATCAACTTACAACCAACAAAAAATTCATAATTCATAACATGTAACAGAATCAAAATTGAAAACAAAACTTCTATCATACACCATCATGATCATTGTATCTATTCTTATAACTTTTCGATAACTACTCGTCCCAGTCAGCATCCCAACCATCTTTCTTTGCAGCACGCGAAGTAAGCCCATTAGATGAGATAGTTTTAGCATGACTACTACCACCCGGTGATCTTATGGCTTTATCTTCATCCCAATCATCATCATCCCAATCTTGGTCCCACCCTTCTGCGGTTTCCACATCAACCGCATTTGAGGATTCCGAGGGTCCCATCTCGAGCTCCTGGTACGGGACCCCACCACCGCTTCTCCTTTTTCTGATGCTGCATAAAGCCCATGAACCCCCTACCACTAGGGCTACAAGAAAAGCTAAATAAGCCCCGTGTATTGGTGTTACTTGCTTCGAATAGAAAGTCCATTGGTCAAAAACGTTGTTTTTAGATACGGGAGCATTGGTACTTGTGGGTGTAGACTTTGATGAATCGTCAACAACTTTTGACTTTGATTGGTCATCGACATCTTTTGACTTTGGAGGGGGGTTGATATCTTTGGGTTTTGGTGGGCTTGGAGGGTTATTGACATCGTTGGGCTTTGCAGGGGTGTCTGTGACGTTTTGGACATCTTTGGGCTTTGAAGGGGAGTCTACAGTGTTATTGACGTCTTTGGGCTTTGCAGGGCTGTCCGTAGAGTTAGTGACGTCTTTAACGTTCGAAGTATTTTCAGGATCCTTAGGTTTTGAAGGACTGTTGACTGGAGAAGGTTGACTAATTTGGAGCTCACAATCTCCGTTTCCAGCATTTAATATAACTTTGTTGCTTTTGTCTTCAGAGAATGTAATATTAACGTTAACCTATAATATAAAATAGTGAATCAGTGATAAACAAGAGTAACTTCCAATGTGCAAGTTTTCTTACAATTTAAACCACAATCAACATGTTATGCTATAACTATAACTATATCACCATACCTTAATATTTTACAGTTCATCTTCTTTTGAAAATATCAAACGTTGATGCTTTCAAGAATCAAAAAGAAAAAAAAAGATTCAAGATAGTTACAGATTATCATACCTTTTTAGTCGCATGAGCAGGTAGCTCAAAAGTTTGCAAAGGATTGTTCATAGATGTTGCAGATTTTATATTCACTTTCAATTCAACATCTTGTTCGTTTAGCACAATAAGTGTTAGGTTGTTGGTGCCTGCAAATAAATTCAACTGAAAAGTTCAACGAGTGTAACCAATAAACACCAAAAAAGAATGTAATACATACGGAAGTAGATGTGGCATCATTGACCTTATGAATGGGTCAATTACTTAATTATGATTATGTTTTTATGACTTCAACTATATTGGGTCAAAACTCAAATGGTATATATTAGCCTAAAAAAGACAAGTCATAAGTAGCCCAAACGGTTAATCTAATCATATGTAATGCAATACTTATTTAACAACATAATAAATTTGAACAAGTGTTTCGGGTATCCTGGACCGACCCGTTTACATTTGGACTAAATCGTCTTTTACAAACCAACACATCTAATAAAGAGGTAAATGCAACGGTGTTTCCAAGAACCATGTGTTGAAATTACAATATATAAAAATAAAACGACTGTTAACAGGATAAATAGTTCAAATGAATAAAAAAATAGAGACTATTTTACCATTTTCAAAATCTTGAACACACGCCATAATAGTTTTTCCCTGGTCATTGCAAATCATATCCCCCTTGCAACTTTCGCTGACAAATGTTTTCGAAATTTTCCCCTCTTCATTTTTCCCTGCATCTAGTTTCTTATCACCGGAATCTGAGGAATTCGTAACCGGTTTATCCTTCGGTTTGGGTGCACCAACCGGAGTCAAATCCCCAGTCTTATCAGGAGGTGGTGGAGAAGATGACGGAGAACCCTAAAAAACCAATTACAAGTAACCACACTACCATCGATTAGAATCACTTAAATAATGCATTACTTAAACATGTTAATCACTATTTTACTAGTTTTGTCCTCATGCTAATGTCTTATCTGAATGTTTAACATTCTGCATCGGATGCTATATACTAACTGTTTGATTTATATTTTCGAACTTAATTACATACAACATTATGTATAGTTGCAAGGTCACATATCTCACATTCTCACCCTAATTAATGACCTAACTTGTAAATTTTTTACATCATCATCATCATGCAACATACAATATATCCTTCTATATCATAGTTATTAATAGCGAGCATAGCGCATGCTATGGAGAATAGCGTAGCGCTCATGTATCGCTATATAGCTCTGGTAGCGACAAATAGCGAGATTTTTGTAAAATTTTAGCTTTTTTATATTTTTTTGGGTAAAATATACCATACAATTTTTTTCTGGAAATTTCTTCTAGTGTATCGCTAAACATGAAATAGCGCCCGCTATCGCTACGTAGCATATAGGTAGCTTGTCGCTATTGTCCGCTATTCGCTATTGACAGCTATGTCCTATATATAGAGCTAACTAACTCTCACAACCAACTATGACTATCAACTGCTCGATATACATACACAATAACATACAACATTAAGTACAGTTGCAAGGTCACATATCTAACCTAATTAAAGAACTAACTTCTAATATTCAAATCAAACAATTAACTGATTAGTAACATAATCAATAACTAATTAATAACGAATTCAGCATAACAACAACAGATCACGAACCTGATTTGCGTTAGAACTGGCGTTTAGATCTTGGATCGTATCTAATTTCCTCGAATTGAACGCATCAGACGGAGCAAAAACGATGATTAATAAGACAAATAACACAATCACCGATCCATTTTTGTCCATTCCACCGCAAACAAACAAAATCTTCGATCAACAAAACTTAATACATATACTATACTAAAACCGTAGCTTTAACCTGTTGATATAAGAGTAAATACGCCTCGTAATTTATCCAGTTTATGAAAACGCCTCATTCTCTTCGTAAAAAACCCTAAGCCCTCATCAGATACTGCAAATTCTCGATCAGAAGAG
This sequence comes from Helianthus annuus, assembly GCF_002127325.2. Classification (NCBI taxonomy): domain Eukaryota; kingdom Viridiplantae; phylum Streptophyta; class Magnoliopsida; order Asterales; family Asteraceae; genus Helianthus; species Helianthus annuus. Next base: position 36,277,884 of record NC_035442.2, read on the forward strand.
ATGAGATTGATGTTAGGATTACAAAGCTGTCAACTGGTGATTGAAATAAACCTGATTTGAGTGTGAGAAATTGCAAATTCGTGGAGACTTTGGATTGAAATTTTGTTGAGATTTCAAATCGTGAAGAGGAATTGGTAGCAGTGGTAGATGTGTTGTTCTTGACGTTCGGTAAGAAGTCATTTATTAGTTGATTGGGCCGGTTTTATGTGTAAAAAGACCGGTTTGGCCCAACCGGTTCGGGTTGAGAACCAACTTTCGGGTTGAAAATTCCAACCCACTCAAACGGATTTGGATTGGGTTCAAAACGTGTTGGGCCCAAGCCGGTTGGACACATAAAACACACAAACCTGTGTCAAACCGGCGGGTCGGGTTGGGCCCAAATCAAGGCCCAACCTGGTTTTTGGGCTACTAAATCAGGCTCTGAACCGCTTCATCGGGGCCAAACCGATTTTTTGTACACCTTTGGGTCTTTTGATGAGATTGGGCTCAACATATGCTAGGTTGTTTTGTAAAAATAGTTGGTAACACGGTTAGAGGTGAAAGAAAGGGTTACGAACCGAACCTGGTTTGGGTGAACCTAGTTAGAACCCGACCCGGCCCGTAGGTCTGAAACCAAGTTGTAACCCCCTTCCTTAAAACTAGTCAAAACTGGCCCGAATTAGTTAAACCCGATACTTTCCGATCAAACTAGCTTTTGACAAATGTTGACCAAACCTAACCCGGCTTCAAATCGAAACCAGATTTGACAAAACCTGATGTGTTTACCTATAAAAGGACTATAATTTGATATAGACTTCAAGGAAATTAAAATTTCATTTTGGAGGATAAAAGAAATTAGAATTGAAATCAATTATCATAAACTCTTCACTTAAAAAAAATATTACTTCTAAATCGTGAAAGAATTTAACCAATGAATACTTAAAAAATTAAAAAAAATAATATTACTTCTGAATTGTGAAAGAATTTAACCAGGAATAATTAAAAACAATTAATATTACTTCTAAATTGTGAAAGAATTTAACTAGTGAATTTAAATTTCTCACTTCATCATCTTTTAAACTATTGTAGCCTTTGTTACTTTCGTTGTTGCCGCATCCATATTAGTTGTTTAGTTTCTTTTGTTAAAACTTAATTATACCCATATTAGTAGCAACAACAAAGTTTTAGACTAGTCTATATGCATAGAGAAATCTATCTATTATACTAAATGAATTCTCTTAGGCCACATGAGCTATTCTTAGCCAATCATTTTGATGATGTGGACACACTCTTAAGCCAGAGAATTCCTCTTGGGCGCCAAACTCTTTCTCTTATTTTCCTTGATTCACGCGGCTTCTCAAACACGCTCTTATAATACATCCTTTCTCTTTAATCAATCCTTAAACCCTAATTTCAATTTCATACATCTCTGCCTGTTTCATCGCTGTATCTCTCTCTGTTCCATTACAACCTAGATCTCAGTCTAAAGCAACCAGCAAAAGGTATGTTTTCTTCTAATCTTTAAGCTTTAATGTATGTTTAATCACTTTATTATTCATATTTAGGGTTTCTGCTTTCAATCCATTCGTCTTTGGCTTTTTGTTTCAACGATTTGGCGATTCTTCTTTTGATCAACAATATGTAAGGTAATTTTGTCGATTGTTTCTTAATAATCGGTAATCTTGTGTCTTCTATCCATGGAATTTTTTAATGAGTCGTTTTTGGTATGTCTTATATGCGATTTTTATATGTGTTCTACGATTTATCTAATTTGTTGTACGAAAATCCCTATTCTGATATATTCGTTTTGTAAATCTACTGATTCAATTTTTTTAGGGTTTTTATTGTGAAGAGGTTTTGTTGATGAGAATGTTAGATAGTCAAGGCCATGGGATTTCAATCCTTTCTGATCAATGGTGATTTTCAGAAAATCATAAATCTCAAATCTGGTAATAAACAGAGCACGGGTTCATGTATGTCAATTGTATTAAATCACTTTCATTCAATACAAGCAAGTTTATTGTTCTTTTGTTCTTTATACTATATGAAGTTTTCAGGTTAAATTTTATACTAATATCATGCCATTCGTTGATAGGATTATTGACAACGAGATAGAAGACCCCCTACATTTTATAAAAGAAAAAGTCTTCAGAAACCATTTATTATGTTTTCATTTATTATGTTTTGACGTTAATGAAGAAGATAAGTTATATTTGAAGCTGATTACATGTTTTATGTTCATTTTTGGGAACATAGAACTAGACCAAACTATCGAGGTTTGACCTGGCGAGTCTACTTAAACAATACATGAAAGCAAGCCAAAGTTAATTAATTTGTTTATTAATTATATAAATAAAATGATAATGTATTCATTTAGGTAGTTTGGTTATGTGTGTAAACAGGGAGCTCTAGGAGTTGAGTTCAAAGAAAGATGAAAGTCAAGCTATTGTGGTTTCTGAACAAGTTGACCCGGTTCCTAAACAACTAACTGATATCTTTAATTATATGTTTGATTCAAAGTCATAAACAAGTGAGGCGCATAAGGTAGGTAACAGTTTCATTTTTCAATTCTGATAGAACGGCCTTGACTGAGTGGCTGGCTGCCATATGATAAAACAGCAGCGAGTCTAATTGAGGAGTTGGAGAAAAAGGCATGACACGTGAAAGGCTGTGAAGATATTAAAGGTAGCAGGACTTCTTTAATCACAAGTTTTACCATACATTTTCTCATCAATTGATCAAATTCTTGAATTTGTTTTCAGCCCATGCGTCAATCTTTGCTGGAAATGATTATATCTTTGGAACCACAATGCTATTGACAAAGTTGGTAACAGAAGGAAGGCTTTGCTATTAGATATTGCCATCGTCACATGTATACTTTTGACCCGTGTGGCTAATTTAAAAAAAAAAATATTCTTTTAATTAATTTTTACGATGTTATAGCAAAGCCTTCTTTCTCTCACCGAAACCATGTAGACTTTTGACCGCTGTAGCCATCATCGTAGATAGACTTTTGACCCGTGTGGCCTTCTTCGTAGATAACTCATGGAACTGAGCAATGGTGAGACAAATTTTTCTTCCTTTAAAGTTTATAATTTTGATGATTTCCTTTTCATGCGATTTTAATAAATTGTTTTTTTGTATTGATGCGTAAGGTTGTGATTTACATTGTTCGGACCAGGTTTATCGTATCAATACCTTTCTAAATTAGCATCAAGTTGTTGCTTCTTTGCCTTCTAAGTACTAATTTTATACTTGCATTATCCTATTGTTAGAGAATTGTCAACTTTAACATACCACACAGTTGCTACTAGATTCTTATGGTTTCTCAGCTGGCACATCTTTCCCTGATTTGCCCATATCTCCTGTTTGTGATTGAGCCTGCGCTTGTGTTTGTGGATGGGCCTGAGACTATGTATGTGACTGGGTCGGAAACTCTGTTTGAGACTGGGCGTGAGACTGTGTGTGTGACTGAGACTGGGCATGAGACACTGTGTGTGATTGGGCTTGAGACTGTGTGGTTTGCCCCTGACTATCAGTTGAGAGTCCTGTAGTATTCCAAGAACCGCCAGTATAGACCTGAAAACTAAGAGATGAGAGTCCTGTGTGGTTTGCCCCTGACTATCCGTTGTTTCCAGTGTGATAAAATTAAAAGCAAGTGGAACAAAAACTTAGAGATGAGAAAAATAGGCTGGGGTAACATGGAAACTCTCAAAGTTTTGTCCAATGTTTAATAAATATTTGTGTGCCAAATATGATTTACAAGAATAAAATCATATAAATTGTTTATATAAAATGGTTTAAGAAATTTTTTGCATAAAATATTGACACAACACAACTTTGATCCGTTCGAGAGAGAAAACATAACATGAACCGGCCCGTTTATAAGTAAACATGTCTAAATAGCCATGATATGAATTTACAAATTTTGTTCGACTAATGTATTCAAAATGATGTCAAATATAGGGAGTCAACATGTCACTAGCAAGATCCTGTCGAAAGTTATTGAGTACTGTAAAAAGCACGTTGAAACGATGAAAACGAGGGAAGGTAACTGGTGAGGCTCTAAAAGCTTCTGATTCAGAGTTTGTGGAAGTGGAGCATGGATCGAACGACTCTTTTTTACTTAATTCTGGTAAGTGTCTTTTGTTTCTTTTTAATTTCATCTAATTGAAATACTACAGTTAGATTTCACTTACCCAGTCGTATTACCAACATCGTTACGGTCCGCACGAGGAAAACTCAAAATGTTCTACCTTCTTGCTAGGGTACATTTATTATACTCAACGCTGCTGTGCTAGCTCCTACTACTACAATCTCACCCACAAAACCTCAATCCACGCCATTTGCAAAAACAACTAACAAAAAAATTCACAGGCCACTGGTATGTTATTCTTAGTTTGTAACCTACTAAGTTTACGTATTTTATTACCTTTTGATTAATTTTTATTAGGGGTAGAGATTGGAATTTGACCTTTCACTAACTTCACAAAAAAACGTAAAGTAGTTGAATGGTTGATATTTCGTACTTAGTTTTAAGCTGGAATAAAAAAGAGTAAGCTATCATCAATCTATGTAGATGCATGATGAAAAAAAACCTTGAGTAGATGTTACCTTTTACAGCTAAAGTTGTTAATACATTTAACTTATAAGTTATCTTTATAGGTAGTTATGTTGACCCACTCACTTATGAATGTGTTGTTATGTTATACTTCTAGCACTTCTAGCGGGTCAAGCTGGTAAAATAAACTAAAATAGCCTAAAATGTAAACGAGTCGATCTGGATGAAAGTCATCGAAAGTGTATTTTAAATTCATCTAAATCATATTTTATAAAAATTATATAACATATTAATATGCTATGTTGTTCCATTATCCGAATGGAGGATTTGTTTTATTTTCTTGGATGGAAAAAGCTGATAAAAGTAGTTTATGTATATAAACTGGTTATGGATTCTAAATTTAGGTAGTAGAGAATAAAAGCTTTCAATAACAAGTTTGCACAGAACTGGTAAGAAAGCAACTAAATCATTTATTCAACTAATTTTTTCTCTGAATTTCTAATTTTTGATGTGTCACTCTCTCTGACAGATTAGAATCATTTTTCAAACCTGTTCTTAGCACGTATGTTTCCATTAAAAGAAAGGTAAAGTTTCATTTGAATTTTGTTGATTCTTTTATCTTACTTTGTGTATTTCTTCTTAAGTGTTAATAAGTTCAGATACAACTTAGTTAGCATTGGTTTTCCATGGTAGTAGCCTTTTTTTCAATTATCACATTGATTCCTCTTACCATTTGTCTTCTTGAGTACGATATGGAACAAGTTAGAAAACAAACCTAATCTATTAGCTTTGACTTCCTTTTTCAAACTTTGAATCAAATTTTGGTTTCTGCTTCAACCTTTGAAGGGTGATAATGAGTGGAGGTGGGGGCTCATGGATTGGTATGATACTATGATGTGATGAAAGATGGATGTGCGGAGGGGTTGTGGTAGGTGGCAATGAAGTGTAATTGTGGTTATTGTTGAAGAAGGTGGTTAACAAAGGTTTGTGGTCGTTAATGACTGTGGTGGCTGGCATCGGAAATGCTATATCGTTTCTTTATATTATTCTCTAAAATTTTGAGATAAAATATGTAATTATGTATAGAGGGTGGGATGTGAACGCTCAAAAAACTTGAACATGAGTGTGACGATCAGCCTAGAGTATCATTCAAAACATCAACCTCTGCTACGTAGCAAGTTCATTGATTTTGTCGGGTGGTTCAAGCTGTCCTTAATACAAATTTAGTGGATAAAAAAGAAAGGTCAAAGAGCTGCTATAAGGGTTGACATTGTGTGTGTTATCATAATGAACGCGTTGTTTTTCTATTATAAAGTATTATTGGATAAAAAAGACGGGTCAAAGTTTTGCTTTCCAAATTGAAAACTTATGCAAATTTAGTGTCCCAGAAAATTATTAGCGCTTCTAAGTTTGTAAGGCTTGACTACGATATATTCCGTTTTGATTATTTCCCTCATAACAAGTGATCTTTAGACTCTAAGAAGGTTGAGCTCATCTTTATAAATGTAATTTTTATGACTGATTATTACTTTGTTTCTTTCTATTTTGATAAACATGTATACATGGGATGGCATTGACGAGAGTACCGAAGCCGCGGGATCAGGTAAATATATCTGGTAGTTCTTATTTTCAAAATCTCTGGAATTTGTGGTGCATTTTGTAAAAGCCTGGGATTGAATAAGGTAAATTTAAGGAATAATGGAATTTAATAATCCCAACTTTCATCAGTTGGCCGGCAACGGACCCAACTTCAAAAATAGCCACTGACGGTCCCAACTTTTGACATTTTGTAAAACATTGGACCCTTGCTAACACCGTCCAAGGGATGTTAGTGGTGACTGCCAGTGGTCCAATGTTTTAAGTTGGGACCACCCTCTCCTACTCTCCCAGCAAGGGTCCATTGTTTTACAAAATGTCAAAAGTTGGGACCGTCAGTGGTTATTTTTGAAGTTGGGTCCGTTGTTGGCCAACTGGTGAAAGTTGGGATTATTAAATTCCATTATTCCTAAATTTAATCTATACTTGGATTAAAAAAAAACCCTCCTTAAGCTCTCGAAAATGTTAAGAGATTTCCAAGTAAATATTTAAGCTCTTGAAACTGTTATGAGATTTGCAAGTAAATAAAAGTTGGAGAATTATATAAAAGCTTGGTTTTATAAGTGTTTGGTTAATTATAAAACTTTGGAAGTGCATAAATGATAAGGTCATCGGGTTTTCCAGCTCATTCCCTCATCCATCTTGGAAGCCCTAAAAAGGGACGTCGCACATACTCATTGAGAACTCCCAGTCGATTCTTTGTTTAATCTTAGGGTTTTCAATTCCTCTTTCAAAGGTGTGTTCATGATACACTTACTTTGCTTTATTTTACTGATTTAAGGAATAGCGGTTTAGAATCGGTGAATAACGGATATGGATGGTTCATCGTTGGAGGTTGATCACCATAGGAATGATGATATTGATAGTAATGCCTGCATCGGAGGAGAGTCTAAAGGAGGCTGCGGCTGGGGAGGATTCTCCCGCTTCACCAGCTCAACCCGTTCATTCTCAAGTACTGCTGGAACAAGATGGCTTACCCCAAAGTCAACTAATTCGTCTCCTGAGGTGTTCTTTTCTTTTTTTAGTTACCATAATCTCTATAAAACGTATTGTTGAGCTACCAATGTATGTAACTCTCTTCATATACTTGACTTCTTTTTGTCTAGGGTCAGGATGGAGTATTTCCATGCTAGCTGGTGCGGGGACTGTGTGCTAACAAGGTAATATATTTGTCTTTTATCCTTATATGATGCACTTTGTTTCTTACATGGAGTACCATAATAAAACTATTATACTTGCTTTCTTTCTCACATAGTGGCTATTCGATTTTACAACTAAACTAACTAGCTTATATATTGATAAGATAAAATATAAGTATCATTGGCTTCTACAGGACACTATAAAGCTCATTCTTCATAATTCTCAAATTGAAAACAACAGCTAACTTGAAGTTTAGAATCTATTATAATATCTATCCCCTTATTCTTATAAATATTAACAAGCTATCAAATTTAAGTATAAATTATTTTACTGTTTACTCATAGGTATCAATTTTTTTATACATTATTATGCCATCTACATCTACATGCTATAGGTACTACGTCAATGCCACTATATTTTGAGTTGGAAGACTCTGAACGGAAAATGAGGAGTTGAATGAGAATGGAGAAGAAATTAAATCAATAGATTTATATTGAAAAGTTTTTTCATTACAAAGTTCATCTCAATGTTAATAGATATTATATGTTTGTGTTAAGCCACCCGTGAAACTCGCGGGATCTTAGACTATATGAATTTAAATAATAATTTAGATTTGAAGTTTATATAAACTTGATGTCAATCAAAAGATGAAAACAGTGACCTTTCGTTGATCTATTAAAGGTTCGCTGGTATGTAACAGGCTTTTGGTGAGGGAAGTGATCACTCTGTTGGGTTTTGGGTTTGTACCGGTTAGGGTCGTATATTGTCTGTTTGACACCTATTTTAACCCTTAGACGTGAAGCCTAAGTTTGGAAAGGCCTAGAAGAAAAAATGATGATCTACATGGGCTTCAATGCCGTTAGATATTATATGTTTGTGTTAAGCCACCCGCGAAAGTCGCGGGATCTTAGGCTAGTAACTCATTATTACATTTGATAGATCTCCCGTCCTTGTTTTCAGGTTTTCAACACAAAATGGCATAACCGAGTGAAGGAGAATGAATTGAAATTTATGTAAGATGAGGAAACAAAAACCTTTCTTTTAGCTATACTAATCTTATACATGGATAAAAAATTCTAAGTCTACCTGTAGTGGGGCGTCAAAAGTGGGTTTTTTTAGGCCATAACGCCCCATAGCGTCCCGCACACCGTGACGGGCGGCGTTATGGGGCAAAAAAAGGGAGGAGGCGCCATGCATTTCGCGGCGTTATGGAGGTTCTTTTCAAAATTTTGACCAATCACAAAAAAAGCAAGGTTTTTTATAATTAATTAATAAAATTGAAAATTAATAATTTGGTAATGATGGGTATGAGCTTTATGACTACGGGCTCTAGTGATATAATGCCTCATAAAGTCCCCATGTGACGTGACATGACACGTGTCGCATAACGCCTCACAAGTGACTTTATGACTAGGGATGTGCTAATGTTATACTAGAGGGGAAAAGACATCAACTAAACTAGATACTATCAAAACCATGTAACCTTATCTAAAAAAAGGTCAAAGGGATTCTAAACAAGTTTGAAAAGACATCAACCAAACCAAATACTATCAAAACCATGGAACCTTATCTAAAAAGGTCGAAGGGGCTATAAATGAAATTGTAAACAAGTTTATAATAAGGTTGTAAACGGGTCAGCGAGTTGAATCAGGTTTATATCTTTTTGATAAACATTGTAAAAAATTTTAAATGGGTTGACTTGTCTAATTTTAAATAACGTAAATACTACACGAATGTAAAATGGGTTAAACAAGGCAAACCAAAACATGACATGTTTGTTAAACGGGTTATACATGTGAACCTAAACGACATGTCTATTAAATGGGTTATACTCAGGGCAGGTTCAATCATTTTGGTGGCCTAATGCAAACTAAAAACTCGAGGCCTTTTCCAAAAAAAAAAAAAAAAAAACTATTTGATAAAAACCCTCATTTACCCGGGCTTGGGACCAGCAAAATAAACTAAAAGATTTGTTGTTGGCAAAGTTAATTTTTCTTTTTTTTTTTATTTTTATATAATTTTTGTATGTGTAAAGATAAGTTCAATTCAGCCCAAAAGTCTATATATTATTTTTTTAAGTTGGAGACCTTATTCATTTGGAGGCGTAAAACCCAAGGCTCAAAATACTTAGGCTTGAGCCAGCCCTGATTATACTGACCAACAAAAACCTAATTATAGGGCTATAAACGAGCCGACTCGAGCCGGGCTAGACCCAGCTCGAGCTCGCTTGAACTCGATTCGAGCTGGCTCGGCTCGAGCTCGAATTTCAAATCGAGCTGAGATTTGAGGCTCGAGCTCGACTCGATTAGAATTCGAGCTAGTTCGGCTCGACTCGATCTAGCTCGAACTAACAAAAACCGCAAAATTTACTACTTAAAAAACCCTTAAAAATGAATTTCTTCATAGACTAAGGGCCATACTTGTCATTTAATTTAACCATATGGCTAAATATGCAAGTATAAATAGTTAATTCACTTCGTACATTGTCTTTATCTTCTTTTATAGGGGAAATACTCCCTTAGTTTTTGTTTTCTAAACGAAGTGTGACAAAAAAAATGAAGAATGTAAACCTTATCGAGCCAGCTCACGAGCCGAGCCAGACCAGGCTCGAGCTTGGCTCGTTTACAAACCTAGCCAAGCTGAGCCGAGCTCGTTAACAACCGAGCCAATTTCGAGCCGGGCTTTCTTCAAGCTATTTTCGAGCGAGCTGCGAGGCACCTAATTATTCTCGTATGGTGTTAGGGAGTTGTCTTCCCTAGACCACACCCAACCTTACGTCCTTAGCTCCTTAGTTATGAAAGTTGTTAGGAAAATAAGTTGATTCTTTTTAACACGATAAAGTGAGAATAGATGAGAACTCTACACTTCCTTCTATTTCACAAAACAAGAGACAACATTCTCTTAGTTTGGTTAGCAAGCACTTACCCTATCTCGTTTCATTCCCGGACTTCCATTTCACAAAACAAGAGACAACATTTGGATTAGCAAACATTTAACCCTATCTCGTTTCTTTCCCTGAAAGAAACATAGAAAACCCTAGTGCTATCCCAACGAGTGACTTCATCTCCAACAATAAACATACTGCTCTGACTTTTGTACATAGGGTACAAACTACAAACATAAATAGTCGTGAATTATGTTATAAACAACTTTATGTACAAACTACAAACATAAATAGTCGTGAATTATGTTATAAACAACTTTTCTTGTCATGTGGCCTTAGCCAAAGCAAATAATTCTAACTTGTTCATTTTTTGCCACCACAGATATTGGTTTGATTCCTCTCACCTTTTATTATATGTCTATTAACTATTTAAATGAAATTCGAGTATTCTCACAACAAAAACAAGCGCAAAATTTTCAAGGAGGTCAAAGACGAGGTTTATATATAGAATAGCATGTACGAATGTTGATTGAGTATACAAAATTGGATGGGTATGATTCCTCTCAATCCATATTAGGAAGACACTTATCAATTATCATCAATGCAAGTTTACTTACATTCTTTTTTTATAATTCTTTTACAGCATTCCAATTGCCAAAGGTTTATATATATATCGCAAGCTAACATCATTATTAAGATGTACATACTCAACCACTAGATTAATTATATGAATACTAAATGGTGCAAGTGTAAGACAAACCAAAGCTTTAATTGTTGGTGGCCATGGTTTGCTTCATTTGTAAGGAAGATGATGATGGTCTTGTGGACTTATATGTAACACAAGTGGGCTAAGTAATATTATTTATCAAGTGCTAGTAGAGGTGTGATTTAGCTCGGATGTGGTTGGGTTAGGTGGCATGACTCTGATTTGAATCCTAGGTTTAACAATAGATGTTTGATCGTACTCCTTAATTCGTGGTTGTCTTTGAGGAGGATCTCCACATATAAAATATATATTCATACGCCTTGTATTAAAAGTCTTACTGGTTTTTGCGATTTTCAACGCTGGATGTAAACACAATCACGCATCACACAAAAAAAAGAAGCAAACACACGTATACACATCCCTATGCATTGCTCCATCGATTTTGTAGTGAACCTTTTAGGCTGGAGGGTGTGGGGGCGCCACCCCCGCCAACTCAGCACCTATAGCGCCCCATAGGGCTCCATCACCACACCCTCCATTTTAAGAGGGGGGCGCTATACACACTTCGCCACCATGGTAACGCCAGAATTTAAGGGTTCAGGTGGGGCTCACAAGTTTTAAACCAATGATTTTTTTTTTTAAATTTTGTTTAATAGTGACTCTATCCACACAATGCAAATTAAAGGGGGCTCCATGGCTGAGGTGAATCCTAGGTGACGCTGACGTGGCCTGATAAAGCCTCTAGGGGGCTCCAACCACACCCTCAAGCCTTATATGATAGACATATGTGTCAGTCTATCAAATCTTTGCTTATTGGGTGTTTCAAGACAGAATTTTCGTCATTTTAAGAATTTTTCATTCCTTTACGTAACCATGTCTTTCTTCGAATTTGAATGTAATCTTTACATGATTTCCTGGACTTTTTTAAAAAATTGCAAAGTATAACGGGTTAGAACAGATATATATAGTGACCCATAAACACCTTAGCAACCTATATAAAAGAGGTCTAAACCCCATTTGTAGGATCTTCTCCTCTAATCGGTCTTCTCAAATGATGTGACGATCCTAACAGCCCAACAATCATCAATTACTTTTCCATTTATCCTTTTATCACATTAAAATTTAGTAATCTTGAAATTATCCATGCGACGTTTGTATTTCGATAAAGAGTAACACTTTAGTTATCATTATAACTTTCAAAATTTTAATTTCACCCCTTATACTATAAATAATAAAATTTTAACCCGTTTAATTTTCATCAATTTTATTTTCCCCTAAAACTTGCATTCATTAACTTAAAAAAAACTAATATGCAATCTATTTTTTTCTCAACAATATAAACCTTACTGAAAACGGAGTTGTGTTCAAAATAATTACTTTTTGGTATCGTAAATATACAAAGAACCGGTACCGTAACAAACCCAATGATACCGACCAAACAAATCGGCACCGACTAATATTATTATTCATTTTTTATAGTTATCAATCGGTACTGTAACAAACAAAACCAATACTAATCAAGATATGCATATCATCAGAACCAGTATCAATATTCATTTGTATGATTTCATCAATATAAAACTGTATCAATATCCTTTTGGTCTATACCACTAACAACCAACCTATACTAAAATAAAAAAAATAATAAAAAAAAAACCTTCCAAAAATTAAAGTAAAACAAGTGATGCAAATTTCAACACAAGAGTAATGTTAACCTTGATTAAAACCCCCCAAATTAGTTCAAGTAGTGGGTAGATGATGACATAACCCTGCGCACAAACAAACATCAACTTATCTCACAAAATCTTGATTAAAGCCGGCTTCTTTTGCTGTACCGTAAAGCATCATCATCGTGCATGCAACTCTCTCTCTCTCTCTCTCTCTCTCTCTCTCTCTCTCTTTCTCTTTAAGCATGCACTTTCTCCACCTTGCCTAACGCTTCCAACCGCCGGCAACTAACCACCACCGTCTCCGGCCACCTACAATCACCCTCCACCACTTCAACCGTTTGTTTTGACTTCACAACACCAACACAGTAAGTTTCTATTACGTCACAACATCATATGCTTACGAATTCATTGTTTCAGATGAATTAGGTCTGGAATTAGTTTAATTTTTGTGAATTTGAGTGGTTTGTTAGGTTAATTGGTTGATTTTTGTTAGTTAAAGGTTCTCTCCTGTTAAATTGGATTTGAATTAATTGGGATTAGGGTTTTGATGGAGAATAGAATATGCATGAATGAGTTGTGCGGAGCTTTGTTAGCAGCGGATACAGATGGTTTTAAAAAAGGTTGGCCTTTGCGATCTGGTGATTTTGCTAAACTTTGTGTTAAGTGCGGGTAATTACACCAGATCTCTTCGGTTTATGATTTGATAGTTTTGTTAGGGTTGCAGTTACTTGATATCATTCATTTCCCTAATTTTATTATCACACTGTTACATTCTTTTGCATTTTGATATATGAATGATTCAAGGTGTTAGTTGTTTTAGTTATTGCTTTTGAATATTGGATAAACATACTTAAGCTATGATATTCCATTTAATTTAGATAGATAGTTATCGATTTGTTTAAAGAAGTATGATAAGTTGGTATGCTCTGTACCTTGTACCAGAATAAAATATGCTATGTAGTTAATATCGCGATATATCACCGATGTATCGGTTATCAGTTCTCTGGTGAGATATCGGTGCAAAATATTGGTCAGAATATCGGTACCAGTATTATTGGGGATATTGACCGATATTGGACCGATATCTCACCGATTATCAGTACTTTTTTTCTTTGTTCTACCATTCTTCTTTCTTCTTATTGCTGCTATTAGTGTTTTAAGTCTTAATTGTTAATTGTTAGTGTTTTAAGTCTTAATCAGTTCATACTTGCTAAATTGTTTGTGTTATGCAAGTTGTAAAAGGTTATTTTGTCAATGGTAGGAGAGTATACTGAATTGTTAGTGTTATATTGCTATATATATAAATTCTGCAGGATATTAAAAATTTAAAATTACCGATATCCCATCGTGATTACGAATATCTCAAATATCGTCCTTGACCGATATCCGATTTTTTACCGCATTAACTGCTTAAAAGATATGACTAGGTTAGTTTTGGGATGGGGTTTTGCAGCCTGCATGATTTCTGCATAATATTTTTTTTCTTTTAATTATGAATTCAATCATGTGGAGGTTATCCTTGACTTTAACATACAAGTGTTTTGAGTAAAGCTATAATGCATAGTTGCTTTAAAATTTTATAAACTGAAAGAACAACCTAATAAATCTGATTATAGATTTGTTTGGCAGATACCGTTTTAGGCACAGTCTATCTTCTTTTTATCTGTTATAGGGTTTGCATATATCTTTGCTGAAAGTTTTGAGTAACATCGTAACACTTAAAGTTCTGTAATGTTTCAGTACTGCTTATGAACAACTAGCATTCTGTGAATTGTTCCACCTAGAAGACACTGGTTGGAGGGAGTGCACTTCTTGTGGGAAGGTAAACATGTACATACTAATAATTTAAACTAGGTTTCGTTGCATAAAATGCTGATGTACTTTCACTTATGTCCCGTTTTAGTCATTGTACATTTGATTCATTAAAGAGTAAAAATGCCATTTTCGTTCATGAGGTTTGGCTACTTTTGCGACTTTCGTCCAAAGGTTTGTTTTCCTGCATCTGGATCCAAGAGGTTTGAAATCTTGCCATTCTCATCCAACTCGTTAACTCCATTCATTTTTAACGTTAGGTCAGGGGTATTTTCGTTTTCTTAGACATTTTTTATAGACGGAAATGCCCCTCATTTAACGGAGAAAAAATGGATGGAGTTAACGAGTTGGATGAAACTGGCAAGATTTTAAACCTTTTTGACCTAGATGCGTAAAAACAAACCTTTGGACGAAAGTCGCAAAAGTGGCTAAACCTCAGAGACGAAAATGGCATTTGACTCTTTTTGTTTTAAACAAAACCCCTATATTTATGTTTTAATATTTTCTGCTGATTCAGCGACTCCATTGTGGATGCATTGCTTCTAGTGCTTTCATCGAACTACTTGAAAACGGTGGTGTAAATTGTGTCAGCTGCTCAAATAGTTTTAAACATGACCCTGTAAGATCAAGTTACATAAACTCTATTACTAAAAACATATGCTAAAAGTTTCAAATATTTATATTTGTCATATTACATACAGAGTACAAGTGAAGATAAGCCTGAAGAATGCGGGATTTCAGTAGAAAATAGCGTCGAAGAAATCCGTTCATCAATAAAAATGTTTAAACAATCATGTGATGCCACTGGTTACGATGACGATGCATCCACATCTCACATGAAACACGAAGAAATTCAAACTACATCGACGTCAATATCAATTTACGATACAGGGGTTAAAGATGTGCAAACAGAATTAACTATAGGCTTGGCTTCTTCTTCTTCACAAAAACCGGCTTTTTACCCTGTTGAAGATAGGGAATCGAGCAAACCGTATTCTTCGTTGCAACACGGGCCTTGGGCTCATCATATTTTGCCCAAAGTGCCGAAATCAGTTTTCCCACAAGGGTTTGATGCGAATTCTAGTATGGGTTCACCGATACGGGTGGCCCGCCCACCTGTTGAGGGGCGGGTCAAAAATCAGCTGCTTCCTCGTTATTGGCCCAGAATTACCGAACAAGAGTTGCAGCAGATATCTGGAGAGTATCCTTTTTTTGTGAAAAGTTCCGGTTCTGACCATTTTTCAAATAGTTTATACCTCTAAGAGCATTCTCATCCAATCCATCAAATTATACATACATTCCACTAAAAAACAACTCCTATATCAATATATTTTCACTAAAAACAAATACTTTTTCTCTCTCCTTTTCAATTAAATAATATTATCATTACATTTTTCTCTCTCCTTCACTCACAACCACTTTCAATATATATTAAAAAAATTATACTGGGTGAACAGTGTCCCCCCCAAATATACAGATGAACAGTAACATTTTCTCTCTCCTCCACTCACAACCATTTTTTATACCTTTTATAATATAAAAACTACCCCTCACATATTTTGATGGTTTGGATGAGAATGCTCTAAATAGATTTGATTTAGTAAAGTTAGATTATTAATTTAGCAAGATAGTTTTTTATAATCTTATGTGTAAATGGACCCAAAAAACGTGTCGCGTGGGTCACCCCAACCCGACTTGACCCGTATTACATGTACACGTTCTGACACTTTACCAAGCCTGCGCGACCCGCCAAACTTCTACCTTACGCTATAGTCTACAAATCACAACGTCACGATTTCCTTAATTTTGATTCTCTAAGCTCAAATGCCACCATTGTTCCACTTTTTGAGAAAGTTCTGAGTGCCAGCGATGCGGGTCGAATCGGTCGTTTGGTTCTCCCGAAAGCATGTGCTGAAGTAAGCTTACACCAATAACTTGTTGAAACTTTAGGAGGTGTTTGGTTTTTGAGGGCATGGGTTTTATAATGTTTCAGCATGGTTTGATATCCATAGAAGAGTAAAATGCCATTTTCATCCCTGAGGTTTGGTCAGTTTTGCGACTTTCGTCCAAAGGTTTGTTTTTTCGCATCTGGATCCAAAAGGTTTGAAATCTTGTATTTTCATCTGGCTCCATCCATTTTTCTCCATTAAGTCAGGGGTATTTCCCTCTTTTCTATTAACTTAAAGGGGCAATTCGGTCTTTTTCACTTTATATACAAGCATTTAGCATGATGTACAAGTATTCACTTAAAGGGCAATTCGGCATTTTTTTCACTTAACGGGAAAAAAATGGATGGAGTTAATGAGCCGGATGAAAATGGCAAGATTTTCAAACCTTTTGGATTCAGATGCGAAAAAACAAACCTTTGGACGAAAGTCGCAAAACTGGCCAAACCTCGGGGACGAAAATGACATTTCCTTCACACCCACCTAAAGGGTTGGATTTAGAAATCCATACCCATTCCCATCCTGTTATCAAACCCATAGTGAGTCCTATAGTAATGTTTGACTACTATGCAGGCATATTTTCCACCAATTTCGCAACCTGAAGGACTCCCGTTAAGGATTCAAGACGTTAAAGGCAAAGAATGGTTATTTCAGTTCAGATTTTGGCCAAATAATAACAGCCGAATGTATGTTCTAGAAGGTGTCACTCCATGCATACAATCTATGCAGTTGAAAGCCGGAGATACTGGTACTGATTCTATACTCTAATGTCCATAAAATACCGATATAACCTTGTAAAGTTTTATTTGATTTTTTTATTACATTTCCAGTGACATTCAGCCGTATGGAACCTGAAGGAAAGCTTCTTATGGGTTCCCGAAAAGCCTCAGTTAGTACTTCTGTTCAGGTAATGTGCTATTGTACTTATAGATAATATATTCTAGAGTAAATTACAAAAAAAGGTTCCTGTTGTATGGCGGAAAGTAGGAAAACAGTCCCTATGATTCATTGATTATGAAAAGTCAAAAACAATTACTCTTGTATAAAATTTTTTGACAACTCCCTCCCTTGCCTGTTAGACTATACTGCCTAGCTGTTAGGTTTCAAAATGACCATTCTACCCTTTTGAAACTGGTTCTTCTTAAAGAGGTACCAAATATATAAACAACGCAATGGAAAGAATTATAAAGGCAATATTAGAAATTGGTGTAAAATGCCATTTTCGTCCCTGAGGTTTGGGCAGTTTTGCGACTTTCGTCCAAAGGTTTGTTTTTCCGCATATGGATCCAAAAGGTTTGTAATCTTGCCATTTCATCCGGCTCATTAATCCATCCATTTTTCTTTGTTACGTCAGGGGTATTTTCGCCTTTTTTTGTTAACTTAACAGGCAATTCGGTCTTTTTCATTTTTTGTACAAGCATTTAGCATAATGTACAAATGTTCAAAAGACCGAATTGCCCTTAAAGTTAACAAAAAGGTGAAAATTCCCCTGACGTAACGAGAAAATGGATGGAGTTAATGAGTCGGATGAAAATGGCAAGATTTCAAACCTTTTGGATCCAAATGCAAAAAAAAAAAAAAAAAAAAAAAACCTTTGGACGAAAGTCGCAAAGCCAGCCAAACATCAGGTACGGAAATGGCATTTTACTCTAAAAACTAAGTACAAACTTTTTCGGACTAAGTGACTGAGTTTCAAAAGGGTAAAACTGTCATTTTTTCAAATTTATAGCTGGGCTGTTAAGTTTAAGGGGAAAGGGACCAAACTGCTAAAAATCCATATCACAATGACCATTTTTGCAATAAACGACAAGCCGGGACTGTTTTCGACTTTCGTAATATCTGCCATCATTTGTGTAATTTACGCTAATTGAATGGTGATCTACCTAGGAGTATTTTGCAATATGTAATCATCTGAATATAAATATAAACAGGATTCTCGTATATCTGCAATGCATAACGGTGCTATTGAGAATCTTTCAAATATGAATGATTACTCTAATCTTCTTCAATCGCTGAAGAGAAACACGGATTCGCATCTAAATATATTATCAAGGAACATGAACTTGCCTATCGGTGATGCCAAGTCAAGGGCAGATTCGTCATTCCAACCGGACAAAAAACAAAGTCGAAATATCGGGTCAAAAAGTAAAAGATTACTTATGGAAAATCAAGACGCTCTTGATCTTAAATATACATGGGAAGAGTTACAGGATATGCTAAACCCGCCCACTATGAACCCAAGTACTGTCACCATTGAAGATCATGAGTTTGAAGAATATGAAGTAAGTGATATCTGTTTTAATATATCCAATTTCAATATTATATGCATAAAATCGTTCATTTACGTCTTCTTTTTTAGGAACCTCCTGTTTTTGGAAAGGGGAGTATATTCACTGTTCGGTTATCTGGGTAAGAACCATTAAATCATTGCATTATATATCCTTATAAATATCACAATATCATATATAACCTATCTAAACAACTAAAATTAGTATTACCCCCCCCCCCCCTCGTTGCGGCGGGGACGTAAACCCGTGCCAAATAGCACCAATGCCATACCACCGCCAGCGGCCACCAACACTGAAGTTGTGGCGTGTTAATGCGAAGAAATTAGACCTAAAGGTAAATCATAGAAAAGAATAACTAAGTCAATCTAGTACCCGTGCGTTGCGACGAATATGCCAAACGGGAAAAATAGACGTTGAAATGTTGAACCACACGCGCACATTGCGCAGTGCTAACTCGCAAATTTAGAACGAAACGTAAAGCGGAATGTAAAAACGTTGAACCACACAGCACATTGCGCCGTGTTAACTTGCAAAATTTAGAACGAAACATAAAACGAAAATTTGCGAAAGATGAAAAGTATAGGAGGCCAAAGTTTAAAGTAAAAAGTCGTAAGGTTAAATTGCGAAAGATGAAAACTTTTGGGTTAAAAGTAAAAAAAAATCATTTTTTTAAAAACACCCTAAGCACCAGGTACAACAGCATTATGCATAAAAAAGTTGCAAGCTAATACTATGTAAATTATTATATATTTACTCATGTCATAGTAAATACAATAAGAATGGTTACTTACACCAGCATGTTTCACTGAATAAACGAAAAGAACATTACGCGCGGAGATGAATCTCACTCAATAAACCCTAAAACAAAAGTGGTGTTTCAGGGAGCAAGAACAGTGGGCCCAATGTGATAACTGTTCGAAATGGCGAAGGTTACCCGTTGATTTTCTTCTTCCGGCGAAATGGACATGCCAAGAAAATATATGGGATGGAAGCAGGTTATTATTTTTTTCTCCGTTTTATTGTAAAATTCAATGTTTATATGATAATTGTGTTTGTGTAACGAATTGTTATCATTTAGCTGCTAATGAATTGCTATTATTAGGTCTTCTTGTCTTGCACCAGATGAACTAAACCCTAGAGAACTCGAGCAGCTTCTTGGAATGATGAAAGGTATGATGCTTTCATTAGAGTAAAATGCCGTTTTCGTCCCTGAGGTTTGCCAGTTTTGCGACTTTCGTCCGAAGGTTTGTTTTTCCACATTTGGATCCAAAAGGTTTGAAATCTTGCCATTTTCATCCGGCACGTTAACTCCATCTATTTTTCTTCGTTAAGGCAGGGGTATTTTCGTTTTTTTTGTTAACTTAAGGGTATTTTCGTCTTTTTTGTTAACTTAAGGGTATTTTCGTCTCTTTTGTTAACTTGTATATTATGCTAAATGTTTGTACATAAAGTGAAAAGACGGAATTTCTCTTTGAGTTAACAAAAGACGGAAATACCCGTGACTTAACGGAGAAAAATGGATGGAGTTGACGAGCCGGATGAAAATGGCAAGATTTCAAACCTTATGGATTCAGATGCGAAAAAACAAACCTTTGGACAAAAGTCGCAAAACTGACCAAACCTCAGGGACGAAAATGGCATTTTACTCCTCTCATTATTTGTTAGCTTGTTCGTCTTATGAAACATGAGAACTTGAGCAGCTTATTTGTTGTGCATAATTCAGAACATCACAAGTGGAGGAATTCAATGAGCCATAAACCAGACCAGGGACCAAGTGGGCCCAATGAAACCGAACCATCGGTTGCAACCACCACCAAGCACCCAAGGCACCGCCCGGGCTGCTCATGCATAGTCTGCAGTCAACCACCAAGTGGCAAAGGCAAGCACAAGCCCAACTGTACATGCACCGTCTGCATGACGGTCAAACGCCGATTCAAAACCCTAATGCTACGCAAGCAACAACGCCAATCAGAACGTGAAGCCGAAATAGCAGAGAAAAGCCAACTCAAACTGGGTCCCAGTCCCACCAACAAGGAGACGGAAGTCAAACAGTCGATGTCCTCATCCGGCAAAGCACAACTAGACTTAAACATAGATCCTCATGCATCAAATACAACCCATGTAAGCATGATGAGTCTTCTTCAAGCAGCAAATCAACCACTCGAGACGTATATGAAACAACATGGTCTTACAAGCTTAATTTCCGAGCCACAAGCAAGCTCCGGTTCACAACCGTTGTTACAAGCTAGTTCTGGCCTTACACCCACGGTTCAAGAGGATGAGCCTCAAGGACCTAACCATAACGATAACAGTTCGTAAATTAGTTACCACTTGATGGAATTTGAAAAGGTTTTCATAGTTTTGGGTTGAAAAATGATATCTTTTTTCATACTTATGTGAAGTTGATGTGTTTGTTGTTGTGGTACAATTTGAGTGAGGTGTTATATGGTAATCTTTAGACAGATTGTGTTTGAATACGTAACCTTAATGTTGTATAACATATGAGACTGATTCTTTATATTATTAAAGCGTGTTTGCAGTTTGCATTTTGGTTTAACTTTATTTTTTAGTGACTTAATATTTCAATAGATTGAACATTATGCTTATCATCCTTCTATTACATTTACATAATTGCATTGTCATGTTGAACTTGAACTTGATATAACTCGATCTGTGAACCCTTTATCATTGAATTATTTGGATTTTAACCGAACATTTTACCCATAACCATTTATTTAGAACTCGAAAGCGATCACCTTATTGCTTTGAGATGATAGATTTCTATTCTTAAAAACAATTTCATCCCGGATGTTCAATAAAACAATTTGTTTCTGATTTGTGGCAAATCACTCCCTAAGATACAATAAAACAATGGATATATTACCTTATTAACAATGCATAGGTTCGAACACCATCACCAATGCTAGGTGTTAAATGCACCTACAAATACATCTAGTTAGTTGTTCCATCAAATTTTCATAAATACTCTAACAACACTCATTTTCTCTTCGACTCTACTAACATTCTTACCGATACTTAAATATATATAAATTCTTACCGATACTTAAATATATATAAATTAATCAAATATAATTTAAATAATTAAACATAGTTAATTGTTTTCCTGTAATTGATTTTTTTTTACTTTCTAAGATTTAGGGGTTGTTTGGCAATATCTGAATGGTTAAGTGCTGAACCAGTAAGATGTCTAAACCATTAAGTGCTGAACCATTAAGAGCCTGTATAATGGTTAACCGTTCAGAGACAAATGTCTGAACAATTCAGACATCTACTCGTGAAACAAACAGTCTGAACCAATTAAGAGTCTCATTAAAAGCTAAACAAACAGCCCCTTAGTTTGAAGTTAGAATATTATATGTTACTTTACCGTAAGACTTAAAAACTTTTTTCTAATAAAAAGCTGACAGTTTTTTTTTTTTTAATGTTATGTGTGTCGTTGGAAGGAAATAAAATTCTCCTATATATTAAAAGGGTCCTAATAAATCCACATAGTATCATCTTATTCTAACATGGTTGATACGGGCCGTATAACATTATACGGCCCGTATCAACCATGTTAGAATAAGATGATGCTGTGGTCGTATATATATTATACGACTACTTTATACGGGTCGTATATATCTATACGGCTCATTTCCTTTATTTTATTGTTTTATTACTATTTGACGCGACGTATTATTCCTCGATTCACGTGCGAGTAGATGTAAGATTCTCTGATTCGATGTTATATTCCTCGATTCTCGTGCGAGTTATGTGATTAGCCGTTAGATTCCTCGATATTCGTGCGAGTTATTTGATTCGACGTTAGATTCCTCGATTCGCGTGTTAATCATTTGAAACGATGCAATATTCCGTAAAATTCTCTATATAAACGACACTAATTTCATTCATTTTCATTCAACTTCTATTCGTTTCTTCTATTTTTCTCTGTATTCAAATTATTTACGCTATAATGTCGGGTTGGGGTAACCTTTTTAATGTGTCTGATAACGAGGCGAATCAGTGGAGTTATGATAACAATGAAGATAACAAAGCGGGCATGTTTGATCTGAATGATCAGTTAGATCCCATTCTTGCGTTTGATGCAGGTCAGGATACTTGGGGTTTGGATGCAATTCAGCCTAATTATGCTGGTTATTATCCATCGCAACACCCGGTTAATTTTGAAGACCCTCCTGTTAGTTTTGGACCACCGACTGATAGTTCTCAGTCTCCTCCCATAAGTGATGGACCCCCGGAGGGTCCAAATGCTGACCAGGAACGTAGTGAGTTTCAAAACAAGAAGGTATAACATTTAATTATACGTTTATTTGTTGTACATTAACTATTTTAGTGTTTTTACGTTTGATGTTGTTTTTATTAAAACCTTAGATTAGGGTTGCTCAACGGGCCGTGTTCGCGGGTGGTGGGTTCAACCCGACCTGAACCTGAAAATTTTACACAAACCCGAACTCGACCCGAACCCGAAAATCGTACCATACATAAGAACCCGAACACGACCCGAACTTTCATGGGTTGAACCGAACATGACCCATTAAACCCTAATTTTTTTATTTTTTTCTGAAATTAATATATTAAAGTTAAAATTTACTTAAAAAACACAAATATATATATATATATATATATATATATATCATATTTAAATTATGAAATCTATGTTAATATATAGTATAAATGTGTAACGGGTCAACCCTCCAACCCGACCATGTTGACCCGAACCTGACCCGTTAACCTAAACGGGTTCGCAGGTTCAACCTGAAACTGACCCGAACCCGTTTATACTAAAGCTAAACCGATTGGTTAATCATTAATTGACACATATAAGTGTTTTCGTTAGGAATTCGCTATCATGGATGAATTGGTAGAGTGGTGTAGAGACGTTGGACGCGTAAATGGCTACGCCCTCGTCACCAAACGCACCATCTACGATAAACAGGGTAGCGGTCAGCCGTTAAAAATCTGGCTTACGTGCGATTGTGCCGGCGAGTACAAATCAACAGCCACGGTCAGACGCAGCGGGACCAGGAAAACCGGTTGCAAGTTCCAACTAATCGGGGCATACAAAAAGAGGTTAGGTTATTGGGATCTAAGGGTTGAGGAAGCTAAACATAACCACGAACCATTTCTGTACCCAGAGGGTCATCCGTCCCTAATGAGGTTGACTCCATCAGAAGAGAGGACGGTGGAGCAAATGACGCATCAGAACATAAAACCACGAGACATTCTTGCTGCCATTAAAGAACAGAACCCCCATAATGTCTCAACAAGAAACACCATATACAACGCTCGGGCCAAATTGGGTCGAATGGAACAAGTCGGCGAGACTCCAATGCAGATACTTTTCAACCGGTTGGAGAAGGTTGGGTTTGTTTTTTACCATAGAACATCTCAAAACGGCGAACGGGTCGAGCATGTTTTCTTCATCCACCCGGAGTCGAACATGTTGTGGCGCGCCTTCCCGCATGTGTTGCTTATAGACGCCACCTACAAGACGAATCGGTACAAAATGCCGCTAGTCTAGATTATCGGTGTTACATCCACGTTGATGTCGTTTTGCATTGCTCATGCGTTCGTAAGCAACGAGAAATAGGAAAACTTCACATGGGTTCTACAGAGGTTGAAACACTCATTAGACAGTGTTATGGAACCCCGTGTAATAGTAACCGATAGAGATCGTGCCCTAATGAACGCATGTGCAACCGTGTTTCCTAGGGCTAGACATTCATTGTGTAGGTGGCACATACAGCAAAACATCTTCAAGCATTGTAGGCAAAGCTTTAAAACAGAGGATAAATGGAGGAGGTTTCTTTACAAGTGGGGCGAGCTAATTAACTCAACGACCGATCATGACTACAACTACTGGTACGAGCGAATACGATCAAACTTGCCACGCAAAAAAACCGACGGTAAGTTTTATATAATTTTTGTTTAATAATCGTATTTATTTGACTTATCTTAATTGCACTTGACTTTGATTACAGAGATTATGAACTATTTGGATTCAATCTGGTTACAACCATATAGAGACCGGTTTGTTTCGTTCTGGAGCGACCAACATCTGAACTTCGGTCAAAATACAACGAACAGGGCAGAGGGTCAACATGCCCTTTTGAAGCAGTACCTAGGCGACTCTAATTACACCCTGGAGAAAGTGGTACCACTTATCGATAAGCTCATAAGAAACCAGGTGACAGAAATCAAAGGCAGCATTGAAACAAGCAGGAGCCGAACATTGGGTCATCATAACAAACAAATATTTAATCTCCTACTAAAGAATGTTTCACATGCTGATGTGTGTAAAATGCAACATATAAATTACATCAAATGAGGCATAAAACTAACCCTTTTTAAGTACTAATGTTGGAAAAAGAGTGTTTTTGTCTTCCTTTTGTATTTTCAGGATTAAATGAGCTCAAATTCACAAAAGAAGCAAAAAGACAGCTAAACCTAACATAAATACAAGAAAAGGAACATAAGTGGATTGCCCGACCCCTCAACAGCATCCTCCCAAGCAATATAGAGAAGGCAAAAGACTGAACACGCCCCGTGCTCAGCCAGCACGGGGCCGTGCCCAAGAAGCAACAGAAAAGACAAACCTATAGAAGCTTCTATTGCCCACCACGGGGTCGTGCCCAGTGAACACGGGGGCGTGGCGAAAGTACAGCAGGCGCATTAATTGTAATTGCGAATTACAATTAATGAAGAGAGAGAGTGTCAGACAGGCACGGGGCCGTGTCCAGCGGACACGGGGCCGTGCCCAGCCTTCTGTTCAGCCTATAAATAGGAGTGCTTGGTTTCATTGCAACTCATCCTTGGCACACCACCTCTCTCACACCTCATCCACCACCCACCACCATCACAACACCATCATCCACCACAATCATCCATTGTCCATCATAGAGTGTGTGAGTCGTCTCGGGATCCAAGATTGATCGTAAGAGTTCTTGACAATCAAGGCCATGTTTGCCTAAGTCTCTTACATCACTTGGTGAAGACAAGTGTTTAGTATAATACTTTTTATTTTCAATCTTTTGCACTTTTTATTTGGTTTTGTATTAATGACTTTAATAACTAGTTGCTTATGTTGAAGGTGATCTTTCCTTATCGTTTGTCCGTGGTGTCTTGGCATTATTTTACTGTCTATATAAAATAAAAGATTTTCACCATTCATATCTCCACGGTCTATATGGAGGTATGTTGGCTACTTGGTCGGGGGTTAAGGGAACGGTTTGGTAAGGGTCTTGCCCTTGTTCAGCGTTTAGAGGTCCTGCAAGGGACCTGGGTCAAATTTAGTAGGATCTCCTTAAATGCCCATATGTATTGGATGGCGGGGATCCAAACTCTTTGACCCCCTCATAAGTTAACTACTATTAATACTATAACCCGGCTATTTAGGACTGTATCCCTGCTGACTCAGACTACTTAGTCGAGGGTAACGTCACCTCCAAAAGAGGGGCCTACCATAATTTGCATTAATAACTTAATTCATTATCTTTCAATAATCCGACCCTTTAGGATTGTATCCTTGCTGACTCATACTACTGGGTTGAGGGTAACGTCGCCTTCAAAAGAGGGGCCTACTACAATAACTAAGATAATCTCTTAAACAAGTGCAAAAGTGCGAAAATAATCAAAGGTTATACTAATACACGAGTCGGATCCAAGTGATTCATCTTGTCTATCTGTTTTTTATTTTTATTTTATTTTCAGCATTTAGTTAGTTTTTATTTTCTTAGTTTAAAAATCTTTTCTAACATTTTGATTTGGTTAGACGTTGAGAATAAACCGGTACTAAAAGCTCTTGTGTCCTTGGACGACCTCGGTATCTTACCAACACTATACTACGTCCACGATGGGTGCACTTGCCCATATGTGTGTTTAGTGTTAGTAAATATCGTGTTTTATAAATTTAAAACTTGGCTAAAAGTGTAAAAAGGGCTTAAATATACATCTAAATTATATACACACTTGCACGCATCAAGTTTTTGGCGCCGTTGCCGGGGACACAAGGATTTTAAGAAAGTTAGGAATCAACGGCCTAATCATATTTTTATTTTTCTTTTTATTTTTTTAGGATTTTCTTAGTTTTTCAGCTTCTGTAGAGCTCAGCACGGGCCGTGCCCGCTGAACACGCCCCCGTGCTCAATAATTGAAACTGGCAATCCTGTTTTAAGTCAGACAGTAAGCTGAACACGGGGTCGTGCTCACTCAACACGCCCCCGTGCCCAAGATTCACTTGCTGAAAACAGAACCGTTAGATCCTGGCGGTTGGTAATTTCTGACATAAACATGAGTGATTGTAATTCTTTTTATTTTCGGCACTCTTATGGTACGTGGTGTCAATTATGTGGAGGTGAACATAAAGAATTAGAATGTTACTTTCTAAATTATAGGCCCCACTACATAGACCCACTGATTCCTTATAACCTTAAGAGGGGCGAAAGTAAAAATAATCACTATCTCTCCCTCGAATGCGGCTAGCCAGATATTCTAGGGGAAATGCTCCTTGACGAGTTATTTCAACTAGAAGAGCTAATTTTAAATCGGTCAAAAGAGCTTAGGAAGGATTTTATTGATCCACCCCAAGACGATGACCATGAAGAAATGTTGGGATCGCATTCCGACAACCTCGTTGCTCCCAAAAATACCTTCATACCTAGCGAAGACTTGGACGATAGTCGTCCCTGTGCCGATTGTGCGGTGAAGGACTCTCCATCGACTTTGTTCGATGCATACATAGACCTGAGCGATTCGGCATACACCTTCTTTAACGAGAGCCCGGGAAAGGGTTGGACTTGTCCACCTAGAATGAAAATAGGAATTACCCTCACCGACAACCTCTTGCGTTCTCGCCTTGGTCTAGGACAATTAAGGTATCTTAGGCACTTTGGGGTTGTTCCAACCAGTCAGGAGCCACCCGATACTATTAGATTCCTTAAAAATTAGACAAACTTCATAAAACAGTCTCTCGAGACGGGGTAGTGTCCAGCCAACACGCCCCCGTGCCCACCAAAAGATTCCCTTCTGATCCTTACGTCAGAATACGGACAAACTGTGTCAGAATTCCATCTGCACACGGGGCCGTGCCCACTGAACACGGGGCCGTGTCCAGGATGCTGTCGTTTTCTATAAATGCAGCCAAGAATTCTGCACATTTGGACCAACTTGGGACAGAGATTTGAAGGAATCTTCTCTCAACTATGCTAGGTAAGTTCTAAAAGAAGGTTCCAACAACCCATCTTGTCCTTTCCTCTCTTAACCATTTCCTTCTTCTTCATTTTTCTCCAAGAACCTCCATTAAAGTTTGAATTTTTCAAGCTTTGTGGTAGGGATTGATGAGTTTTGTTCAAGGAATCTTAGTAAAAATATGTTGTATAACATTGTTTTAAGTTACTAATGTTTAAAAAGCCCTCACAAGTTCAGAAAATAACTTAAAACTTCAAGTTTCCTTGCTCCAAAACTCTGCAGAAAGATGAACACGGGGCCGTGCTCATTGAGCACGGGGCCGTGTCCGGTCTACTGTTTCGGCAAATAAACTATCTTTAGTTTGTTTTTCGTAGAATGTCGAGTGAAAACAGCGAAACATCTTCCGTGCATTCGTCAGACAATCGAAGAGGAAGGAGGCCCTCCATTGAAGCTACACTTGTGCATTATGTAATAGCATTAAGAGAGGCTCTCGACGAAATGACGTCGGTAGAGGAGGTCTTAATCGACCGTATTAACGATCTTACGGTGGGACTCGAGAGTAGCTTCCAAGAGATTAACCTCTTGCACCAGAGGTTAAATATTCTTGTAACACCCCCGATGGAACCGATCCTCCCTCAACAGGATTGGAACCTGGCACTCGGAGTTAACAACCCTACCGGGTGGGACGACTTTCAGGCGGAACCTCCCATGGAGCACCAACAAGAGATCCCGGTGGAAATCGCAACTCCTCAAACTGACGCTAATGAGCCCTCTTTTCTCCTTCCAAGGGAGGTGGAGGAGTGGCTCGCCGACATATGAGGAAAACCACACCCGGAAGAAGGAGTTCTATAAGGCCATATCTAACCAAGATTACTAGCTTCTTGGAAATTTTGCTAAT
The DNA here is from genome assembly GCF_002127325.2 of Helianthus annuus. Taxonomy (NCBI): domain Eukaryota; kingdom Viridiplantae; phylum Streptophyta; class Magnoliopsida; order Asterales; family Asteraceae; genus Helianthus; species Helianthus annuus. The sequence goes on from NC_035442.2 coordinate 36,306,571, forward strand.
TAAAATAACGTGTAGGCTAGAACTCCATGGTTTAATGCTTCTTTGTTTTCTTATCTAGCTTAATATAAATTTAGGACTATGTAAGATCTCTCTATGGTTTTAATGGAACGATGGTTTTAAGGTTTGGATGGTTCATAATAAATAAAACACACTCATGGTGGTAAAGGATGATAAGGGAAATGAGAAACATGGCCCCATGCACAAGAACAAGGCCACACGTCGACGATTTCTCCGTTACAGTAGGTTCAACACGGGCCGTGCCTAGCCAACACGGCCCCGTGCTGAACCCCCTGCAAGAAAATGGCCAGTTCAGGTAACTGGACACGGGCCGTGTTCACCAGACACGCCCCCCGTGTCTAGGCTTCTGTTTCTTTTTCTTAATTATCTTTACTGGCACCTGAACACGGGGCCGTGCCCGGTCCCCACGGGGCCGTGTCCAAACTGCCAGTAACATAAATTTTTGCTTTTAAACACCATGTTACACATTCAATCAACCTAAAAATTTATTTTTGGGACACATTGAGGACAATGTGTAATTTAAGTGTGGGGGGGGGGGATGCTAAAACCTTGAAATTTTGTAAGTCCAAATAACAAGCCTTATACAAAACTCTATTGGAACCGCTAATCACCCCAAATTTTTTTCAAAAATTTTTTTTTTCATTTTTTTCCTTGTCTAAAGTTTAAGTTGGGAATTCTAAGATTAATAATGTTATATTTTTGCAAGTTTACAACCGATAGCGTCGTGATAAAAAGAACTAACATAAGAAAATTATGAAACAGCATGACAAACTTAGTTAAAATTCGATTATATATACTTGATCACATAGAAAAACCCATTCCCATAAAAAGTGAGTTTTGAGCCTTTATTGAGCATAGAAATACACATCTTTAGACTAAATGCTCATTTTTCGTTTCTTGTGTGAATAGCCGCTTGGTTCTTACGACTCTAGAACTTGCCACGACGATTCATTCTCGGTCCTTACCAACTTAAACCAAGTAAGTAAATGATGGAGGCATTAGGACTAACCCTTTTTCTTTTAAAACCATTATTTTTATTTTTCTTTTCACCTACCCAAAAACTCCCCCTACTTAACCCTTTTGAGCCTAAACCTTACATTTCTTTACCCTAAAACCCTTTCACCCACCAAAACCCTTTTTATTTTTACCCTTTATTTTAGTAACAAGCTCGGTTTTCGTGTGACTAAAAAAAAATGATGAAGTTAGAAATAAACAAACAAAGCTCTTAAAACAAAAGTTTGTTTGAAGAAATACTTCATTAAGAATAAAAAGTCACTAAAACAAAATGTTTTACGAAAACCGACGCTTTTTACGCTTTTCGCCTTTTCTACTAACCACTAACCCAACTACCCACCTTTAGCCCAAGCCTTTACCCAAAAAGTCCTCTTGATATTTACAAAGGTAACAAGTTAAAAAGGAGGGGGATTGATTGCTTGGCAATCCTATGGTAGGGATAAGTTCCACGCCGCTCTCGAGTGATTCACTAAAAATACACCTTCGGCCGAGTGTGAGTGATTTCTCCCGTGAGGTATGTGAACTTGTATATAAATGGAATTTTAAAAAGGCATGCTATGCCGAAATAAGTAATTTCTCCTATGAAACGTTCTAAATAAATCATAACGAATAGGATTGTAAATAAATAAAAATAAAACCAAAAAGATCTTGGATTCCCGACACTCTATGACAAGCCAAAACCTTCTCTTCTACCCATTCCATTTGGGAGTGTAAGCCACGTATTAAAGAGTTTTGCTTGAGGACAAGCAAAAATTCAAGTGTGGAGGTATTTGATGTGTGTAAAATGCAACATATAAATTACATCAAATGAGGCATAAACTAACCCTTTTTAAGTACTAATGTTGGAAAAAGAGTGTTTTTGTCTTCCTTTTGTATTTTCAGGATTAAATGAGCTCAAATTCACAAAAGAAGCAAAAAGACAGCTAAATCTAATATAAATACAAGAAAAGGAACATAAGTGGATTGCCCGACCCCTCAACAGCATCCTCCCAAGCAAAATAGAGAAGGCAGAAGACTGAACACGCCCCGTGCTCAGCTAGCACGGGGCCGTGCCCAAGAAGCAGCAGAAAAGACAAACCTATAGAAGCTTCTATTGCCCACTACGGGGCCGTGCCCAGTGAACACAGGGGCGTGGCGAAAGTACAGCATGCGCATTAATTGTAATTGCGAATTACAATTAATGAAGAGAGAGAGTGTCAGACAGGCACGGGGCCGTGCCCAGCCTTCTGTTCAGCCTATAAATAGGAGTGCTTGGTTTCATTGCAACTCATCCCTTGGCACACCACCTCTCTCACACTTCATCCACCACCCACCACCATCAAAACACCATCATCCAACACCACCATCATCCATTGTCCATCATAGAGTGTGTGAGTCGTCTCGGGATCCAAGATTGATCGTAAGAGTTCTTGACAATCAAGGCCATGTTTGCCTAAGTCTCTTACATCACTTGGTGAAGACAAGTGTTTAGTATAATACTTTTTATTTTCAATCTTTTGCACTTTTTATTTGGTTTTGTATTAATGACTTTAATAACTAGTTGCTTATGTTGAAGGTGATCTTTCCTTATCGTTTGTCCGTGGTGTCTTGGCATTATTTTACTCTCTATATAAAATAAAAGATTTTCACCATTCATATCTCCACGGTCTATATGGAGGTATGTTGGCTACCTGGTCGGGGGTTAAGGGAACAGTTTGGTAAGGGTCTTGCCCTTGTTCAGCGTTTAGAGGTCCTGCAAGGGACCTGGGTCAAATTTAGTAGGATCTCATTCAATGCCCATAGGTATTGGATGGCGGGGATCCAAACTCTTTGACCCCCTCATAAGTTAACTACTATTAATACTATAACCCGGCTATTTAGGACTGTATCCCTGCTGACTCAGACTACTTAGTCGAGGGTAACGTCACCTCCAAAAGAGGGGCCTACCATAATTTGCATTAATAACTTAATTCATTATCTTTCAATAATCCGACCCTTTAGGATTGTATCCTTGCTGACTCAAACTACTGGGTTGAGGGTAACGTCGCCTTCAAAAGAGGGGCCTACTACAATAACTAAGATAATCTCTTAAACAAGTGCAAAAGTGCGAAAATAATCAAAGGTTATACTAATACACGAGTCGGATCCAAGTGATTCATCTTGTCTATCTGTTTTTTATTTTTATTTTATTTTCAGCATTTAGTTAGTTTTTATTTTCTTAGTTTAAAAATCTTTTCTAACATTTTGATTTGGTTAGACGTTGAGGATAAATCAGTACTAAAAGCTCTTGTGTCCTTGGACGACCTCGGTATCTTACCAACACTATATTACGTCCACGATGGGTGCACTTGCCTATATGTGTGTTTAGTGTTAGTAAATATCGTGTTTTATAAACTTAAAACTTGGCTAAAAGTGTAAAAAGGGCTTAAATATACATCTAAATTATATACACACTTGCACGCATCACATGCCTACCTAGAGTTGATATCAGACAAAATAAATGAAATAGAAAAATTAAAGTTATATAACCGTACATGCGCGTGCCGTTTGTATACAAGTTGTGGGTTGCCGTGCGCATGTCGGTTGGAACCGTATACAACGAATGGTAATACATTATTCGACCAACCACATTTTATAATCATAGCCTTTCATCACGCAAAATCTTATTGGCGTTTTATGTTGTTTGTTGATATGTTTCTTAGGTCAAATGATCCCGTTGGAGTTGATAGACCCTTTTTGGAGAAAGTTAAATTTGGACTCCATAGTCGAACCGAGCAAGGTGGACTCTTTCGACTTAGACGGTGAATTTGCGCTTCTCAAACAACATTTAAGTGCTCAGCCGAGAGAACTCAAGAAAAAATTGATTCAAAAGATAAAGGAGTTGGTACACCTCAATAAGACGGAGCTTAAACAACCAGTTGTGCAAAAAAACACACGGGGTCGTCCAACTTTAAAAGCTCAGCAACAAAGGAAGGATGATTCGTTTACGGAGCCTTCAAGACACAGTTTTTTTACAACGCAGGACCAGTATAGTGATTCACAAGATGGGTTTGGCACACAAGAGTCAAGGATCGAACCTACCAGGCACAGCTCGTTTGTCGAGTCACAAAGTTATTGTACTGAAACACCTATGTTCTTCAGCGAGATTGCGAAAGGCGCTAAGAATTCGAAAACGAAAAACAAGGTCGCAAAATCAAAGGAAGAGCCACCAGACTTACCTTTGCTGCCTGTCGGACAAGTTAATATGTTCATGCACTTCAAAAAGTACATTCCACCGTGCTTCTATCCACACCTCAGTCACATACAAAATGTGCAGGGTGATGGTAATTGTGGGTTTCGATCTATAGCGGTCGGCTTATCGCTTAAAGAGTGGCAATGGCCGTTCATACGGGAGCATCTTCATGATGAGTGCAACCGGTTCCACGAATTTTGGAAAAAGATAAATGATGTTCAGTATCAACAAGTTCTGGAATCATTAGTTTGGTCCAACCATATAGACGGAGCACCTCGACATAAGTGGCTACAAATGCCAGTCACTGGGCTTCTGATAGCAAACCGGTGGAATGTCATTTGTCTCTTATTAAGTGACCTTGGTTGTGCTTCATTTTTTTCCATGTTAACAACAGCCGAAGAAAGTATTCCGCATCGAACAGTCGCGCTTGTACATGTACACAGGAACCATTTTATTCACGTGAGATTAGAAGGGGAATATCCAATGCCAACCCCATCAGGATACTGGCGACAACCGACACGGAATACGCCAGCAGAAAGTTGGTATCACTATTACATGGAACGTATTGACCAATATAATACGATCGTTGATCAATACAGGACCAGAGATTACATAGATATAGGTACCCTATGAATATAAAATGTTATTTACATGTTTTGACAATTTGTAATGATCAACATACACGTTATATAAATGTTTTGGCAACTTGTTGAAATTGAATCTGAAAAAACATTTAAATGAATCAACGTTAACACATACCCACCGTATTTTCGTCAGTTCCGCATATAGTAATTGAAAAAAATTGAAAAATACTGAATTGTATACGGGCCGTATAAAAATATACGCCTCGTATACCGTGATCGTATATTAAGTATACGACAAAATTAAAATAAATTAAATTACTGTATACGGGTCGTATACTTTTATACGGCCCGTATACAAAGGAAAAAAGATCGTATAAGTTTTATACGACCTCATTTCCACCATACGGCCTCAACATTCCACCAAAAATTCTCTCGGTTTTCTCTCGGATCGTTCTTGGACAGCGTTCTTTGGCGTTTTTGGTGTTTTCTTCTCGTTCTTCCTATACGGTACGTTTTCGTATAGTAAACTCTCAAATCCCGTAACATGTTAGATTATGTTCTTGTATAGTAAAGCATAGATAGGCGTAACGATTACGATTGTATAATTCAATTTGAAAAAAAAAATTGAAACAGAAAATTATAACTGATTATTCAAGTGTATACGGTCGTATAAATTGTATACGATCGTATAATGTTTGAATATTCAAACTGTATACGACCTATACACTTTATACGACCGTATACACTTGAATAATCAAAGGTTTTACGAACGTATACATTATATACGCTCGTATAACTTTTGAATATTCAAACATTATACGATCGTATATTTATATACGATCGTATACCTGTTTGAATATTCAAACATTATACGAACGTATATTTTATATACGGTCGTATACTTGTTGAATATTCAAACATTGTACGAGCGTATATGATATGTACAATACGTTCGTATACAAGAACAGTATTCGTATAATACGTTAACGATAATTGTATAGTGATTGCTAAGTTATAATTGTTATTTGTTACAGACGATATGGCTGAGTCATCAGCAGCTGGTGCGGCCCGTAGAGGTCGAGGTTAGGGTCAGGGTCAGGGTAGGGGCCGTGGACGTGGACGCGGACATGGACGTGGACAGGAGGAGGAGGTTGTGCCCGATTTTACTGAGACGGGGCAGTTTCTTAGAGATATCCCCCGAGGTACGGTTGCCTATAGGGTTTTGGGCAAATTACGGGAGATGGTGCTGGATGCGCCTCAGACCATAGATTTTCAGTTTTTGATCGATATTGGAGCGACCGGTCAGGTCCGGGAGCTCATGCCAGCTAACTCCCCGTGGGAGCGCTTAATTGATGGCGCCGCAGAGCGGGCCCACAGGGAGATTACTTTAGAGTTTTTATCTACCTTTTCATTTACGGACACCCGGGGTGGGGGTTTTCAGCATTTTTTGACGACAGAGGCCGTAGCTTTTACTATTTGCGGCAAGACTCAGAGGATGACACTTCCTCAGTTCGCTGTTGCCTTGGGTCTGTACTCACAGGAGGACTCAAGGTCGCGCGCATTTTTTGATGCACCAGTCAGCACGTCCACTGACGTGTTGTGGCCGTGTTGGCGCACTATTGGGTTCGGGGAGTTCTCGAAACCAAGTCAGCGATCCCCGAAGGCACGGGCGACTGATCTTTACGACCCGTTACATCGATACCTACATCGGTGTATCGCCGTGACGATCGCCGGTCGTCATGATAGCAGGGAATGGGTCACCCAAAATGACCTATTCTTCTTGCACGACTTACTTAGCGGCGGGAGGGCCAACTTGGCGTACAAGTTGGCCGCATATCTCGCCGAGTACGCTTTTAAGCGACCCTCTTCCCACATCAGCTGTGGGGCCTTCGTCACCCGTCTGGCGAAGGGTTTCTTTCGCCTCCTGTCCCCGCAGGTGGCAAGTGATATGACCCTGACACGCCAGCTTGACAGGGTTGGGAGGGACACAACCCTATCTGTAACACCTGTCTAATTACTATTTGAATTTAATAATAATTCATATGATTGTTTTTGTTTTTAATAAAAGACGTCCAATTAAAACATAAGATCCAAAGTAACAGAACATTAGTCAACAACCGACTAATTCAAATATTCATAAGTTGTTTAGCAACTTGTTTACATCCCAAAAATATTGTCTATTAAAGTTAGATAACGCGGAAGCTTCAAAAGTGTGTTCGGTTCTTCAAAAACTTGCTTGATCGCCATTCGTAAGATCTCCATTATCACCTAAGGTCAAAACCACTAAGAATGTTAGTTTTGACATTGATATAGTGCATGTAAACAAGTTTCGACATCGAAATATGAAAAATAAAATAAAAATTTTCAAAAGTTAACCTGCCGCGTGTCGCGGCAGGTTCTATTCATTATGCCGCGTATCGCGGCACCTGTCGCGTGTCGCGGGGGATCTAAAGAATCCTGCCGCGTGGCGCGGGAGAAACGCTTTTCCAGCAAGTGCAGGTTTGTGACCTGCATTTGCTGCCAGCTCCGGAAATTCAGATTTTCAACTTCGTTTGGCCATAACTTTTGACTCGTAAGTCCGTTTAGGGTGATTCTTTTTCCTATACGTCTGTAAATTCATTATCGACGTGCCCATTACAATTATCATACCAAAAATTCAATTTGTGGGCCGAACGACTAAATGTCAATATGCATTTATTCGACCCGTTCTAACTTTACCCTTTTTGCTACCGTTTCGCTAGTAAGCCTATGGCGCCTTATGCCCATCATCCAGGGCTTAGCATCACTTGCATTTCCTTACCAAACCGATGGTTTAATGCTCTTGTGATTAATGTCGCCATTGCTAACGAATTGAAACACTAATACTACAATTTACACTATTATTCGACCCGTTGGCTCATCTTGTGGGAATCCTCCAATACGATGACTACCAAACGGTTCCTTATCAATTCTAACCCTATTAATTCGGGTAACGATCATGATCGCTATATTTCACACAACTTTTATACTACAATGCAACTACATATAATTTAACAATAATTTATTTAATGTAACGGGTTAAGTTACATACTTACATAATTCATCGTCATTGATTTCTAACCATAATTACCCATTCCCGGGCTTGTCCATCTTAGCGTATCACTTCCATTCCATGGTTTACGCTTTTATAAATCACAATCCTCAAATGACATTCAAGTCACTTCTAAACTACCTTTTTAAATCCTTGTTTGACCCGTTTGGTTGTCTAATGGAATTCACCATCTTAGTGACAAACCAAATATACTTTAGCAAATCCTTTGACCCGTTTTGATTAACTAGTGAAATTCATCACTTCTACAATAGACTACAATCTTTCATATTGCTAATTTCAAGATATTAACTACAATAAAAATGAAAGTATAATGTAACGAAACCAAGGTTACGTACCTTCAAAGCACTCCTTTCAAACGCGTGTCACCACCGGCTTGTCCGCTCGACGCTCCGGTATCTTTTCCTATAGAGTTCAACCATAGCTTGTTTAGAACTCCTTTTCCATTATATACTACCTAATCCGCCCAAACATCGCAATACACGTTTTTTAACTTAAATTTCAGTTTCGAGCCTTCTTTGAGGCATTTCTACAAACACTTATAGGGCAGAATTTTATATCTTTTATTTCCAAGTTCATAGCTTGTTATTTAGCTAAACCTAATCATCAATAAAGCTTTCATATAACATTTAAACTTCATCATTTCAGAAATCACTTTCTATGACCCGTATTACACTAGAATAATCATTTTAACCCTAGTGTTCACTAGTTTCCCACAAAACCCATGAATCACCTTCAATGTGTTCATGAGATTTTCAGGAATTAGCCATGATTTCGCATGTGATTGTCTAGGTTTTACTCCTAGACACTATATCAACCCTTTTCTACCCAAATAGCAAACATGCAACATCAATTTTCAGATTTCCCAATTTCATGAGGATTTCAAACAGAGAATTAACACCTAATTTTACATACCTTGTAACCCCCTTGTGATGAGGATCACTATTAGATGCTTGATTTTCGATTTGGATCCGAATTTGGTCTTCAATTTGAGCAATTTAGATGAACTAGGGTTTGATGGGGGTTTCTTGGTCGCCCCCTGTGTTTTGTACGACCAACGCACACACTTAAACTGTGTGTTTGGTATTTTTATTTTGTTTTAATAATTAAAGTTTCACACTTGACAACTTTGGTCCCCCATCTATTATTAAGTTAGATTTTTCCATGTTTTCAACTAAGTTTCTTGTTTTAACTAGACTTATAACTAACTAGGTTTTTTATTCCTAGTTAGTTTATTTTTGTTTATTTTACTTTATAATTTCAATATAAAGTTTTATATTTTCGGGGTGTTACACTATCGATGGGTTTGGCTCGCGAGGTCGAGGGAGGGCAGCTGGTTTGGGCTTATGGTGTGGGTGAGGGACCCCGTGGAGAGGGTGGTGATGAGGAGGGAGACGATGGAGAGGGAGGCGAGGGCGAGGGAGATGGAGGCGACGGAGAGGGAGGCGACGGAGAGGGGGTCGGTCATGCTGGCGATCGATCACAGGTAGCTGCGGAGGAGTTACGGGGTGATCGCCCGTACGTTCGACGCCGCGTGAGACAGCGTGTGATGCCTCCACCGGGGGTGGAGGAGAGACTCGTTCAGGTCGAGTCGGATGTAGCTGCAGTCAGAGGGGATTTAGCTGCAGTGAGAGAGGATGTACGGTGGATGATCGAGGCGATTGTGGCTATGCATTCTGCCGCGCCCCTACCTCCACAAGCTGGCGCAACACCACCACCACCACCACCGCCGTAGCTGCTTGTTGTCTTATTATTACTATTATTATTATTATTATTATTATTATTATTATTATTATTTTGAGTTAATTACACAAATGGGTCCTGTGGTTTATACCTAATTTCGCCTTTGGTACTAACTTTATTTTTTAACAGGTTTAGGTTCTATGGTTTCAATTTTGTAACACCTTTGGGTACTAACACCAAAATTAGTTAATTAATGACTAAAATACCCTTGCATTTTTTTAAGTTTATCAATGTAACACATTTGAGTACTAACACCTAATTTTATTTAAGTTTAAATCAATTTTACAAAATTTATTTTTTTTATTTTCATCTTTTTATTATATCTATTAATTAACATAAAGTCTATTTATTTTTTTATTTTCATATTTTTATTAAATTTCTTATTTAACATAAAATCTACTTGTTACACCAGTATCTTTTTAAAATAGATTTTTTTTTAAATAAGCCATTTTAACTTGTTTTTTTGTTCATTTACATTTTACTATTTTAGAAAGATATTTAATTTACATATAATCTACTAGTTGCACCAGTAAAATCTACTAGCTATATAGTTTTATGTAAATTAAATATCTTTTTTACAAAAAAAACGAGTTAAAAAAAGGCTTAAATTTTTTTAGTTTTATCTAAAATACCTAGCTACAGTGGCGGAGCTTGACTAAAAGTTTCGAGGGGGCGTAAAGTGATGGGACCCAATTTTTTTTCCTATCGTTATGTTTCGGGTCGGGTTGGGTCGGGTTGGCTATTCGATTCAAATCGGATCAACTAATAATAGTTCCAAATAAAACAAAGTGTATATTTACCAAACTACCCATCATTTATATACAAAGTTTATAAATATTTAGGATATACAATTTAAGAAAAATAATCGGGGGGCGATCCTATATAATTTTAAAATTTTCGAACGAAAAATCGGAACTTGTACACTTCTAACCGAAATATTGGGGTGGGCGGGTGCACCCCCGAGCACCCACTATCCTTCGCCTCTGCCTAGTTATATAGTTTTATCTAATACCTAGCCATATAGTTTTATGTAAATTAAATATCTTTCTAAAATAGTAAAATGTAAATGAAAAAAAAACGAGTTAAAAAAGGCTTAATTTTTTTTACATGAAAGATATTTATTATTATCAATCATTTCAATCCAAAATTGAAAACGAGTAAGGTTTACATTATTTAAAACGAGTAAGAAATTTAATTTATATAAAACTATATAGCTAGTAGATTTTATTTAAAATATCTATTTAAAAAAAATACTGGTGTAACAAATAGATTTTATGTTAAATAAGAAATTTAATAAAAATATGAAAATAAAAAAAATAAATAGAGTTTATGTTAATTAAGAGATATAATAAAAAGATAAAAATAAAAAAATAAATAGATTTTGTAAAATTGATTTAAACTTAAATAAAATTAGGTGTTAATACCCAAATGTGTTATATTTATAAACTTAAAAAAATGCAAGGGTATTTTAGTCATTAATTAACTAATTTTGGTGTTAGTACCCAAAGGTGTTACAAAATTGAAACCATAGAACCTAAACCTGTTAAAAAATAAAGTTAGTACCCAAAGGCGAAATTAGGTATAAACCACAGGACCCATTTGTGTAATTAACTCCTTTTTTTTGTTATTTTACGTTTGAAACTTTGTAAAAGTTTTATCTTTTTTTTTTTGTTTTAGATGTAAAACATTATAAATATTAATCTTATGTTCAGATGTTAACTTGTTTGTTTAATAATTGTTGTCGTAGTTTATCATAATCATATCACATATTTATCGTTTTACATAGTGGAAACTTACTAAACATTATAAATACGTTTTACTAGAAACTCGTAACATAATCCGATATATACAATACTATTTTAAAATTTACAAAACTTATTAAACGGTTTCCCGATTGCAACAAAAAATTAACTATTCTATACATATTTATCGTTTTACAAAGTGGAAACCTATGAAACATAATAAATACGTTTAAATACAAACTCGTAACATAATGCGATATATAGGGGTAGGGATATGGTAAAAAGTGTCTAAAATGTAAGAAGGGTAAGAAGTGTTTTAAACCATTGGATATTTGATCTAATGGTTGAGATCAATAGGGTATAAAATGTAAATTGTGTTTTAATTAGAAGGACCTTATGTAAAAATTGAAGGGCAATAGTGACTTTTCCAACGTTTCAAAATATGGTAACCGTTTCAAAACCCCCATCAACCTTCCTAAAGATCAGCGAATTATATGGTAACTAGCGAATTATATGGTAACCGTCATCAATCTCCAAAAAATCAACGAATTTCTTCATACTTTATCATAAATAGATCTATAATCAGATTCATGGCGTGGTGTTTTAAAAAGCTGGATAAATTGACTATGATTCAGGTCATGGTGTTTAATCTGGAGACATTGTTCATGTCGTGGTGTTTTATACGCTTATGCTTCAAGTCATGGTGTTTTATCTGGAGACATTGTTCATGGCGTAGTGTTTTATCAATAGAAAACGTTCACAGATTTTAAAACACCATGACTATGATTCAAGTCATGCTGTTTTATCTGGAGACATTGTTCATGTCGTGGTGTTTTAAAACATCTATGATTCAAGTCATGGTGTTTTATCAGGAGACATTGTTCATGGCGTGGTGTTTTATCAATACAAAAACATCCCCAGATTTTAAAACACCATGACTATGATTCAAGTCATGGTGTTTTATCTGTAGACATTGTTCATGGTGTGGTGTTTTAAACATCTATGATTCAAGTCATGGTGTTTTATATGGAGAGATTGTATAATCAGATTCATGGCGTGGTGTTTTAAAATAACTGGATAAATTGACTATGATTCAAGTCATGGTGTTTTATCTAGAATCCAGAAAACATTGTATTGCGATTACATCCATGGTGTTTTAACATCTGGACAATCAAAATACAAAACATTCCCATATTTTAAAACACCATGACCATGATTCAAGTCACGATCAGAAATGAGGATGACGAAGATGAAAGACGATGACGGTGAATGATTTGTGGAGACGAAAGAAATTGGTGACGGTGGTCGGATATGCATGTGTGTTCAAATCGGAGAAGATGATGATGAAACAATCAATCCCTAAAAATTCTCATGGCCAGTTTTTTTTTCAGTTATATTGTAAATCAATTAAATGACAAAAATATACAATTACTAATCTACCCTTTTGAATTAATTAAGAGGAGGGACACTTGTCATTCCAAGATTATTTCTTACACTTCTTACAAAAGATGGACTTTTTACAGGATCCTTTACCCGATATATAGAACACTATTTTAAAATTTTCAAAATTTATTAAACGGTTTCCCGATTGCAACAAAAAAATTAACTTTTCTATACATATTTATCGTTTTACAAAGAGGAAACTTATTAAACATAATAAATACGTTTAACTATAAACTCGTAACATAATCCGATATATATAACAAACGGTTTCCCGATTTCAACAAAAAATTAACCTTTCTATACGGGCTATACGGGCCATATAACATTATACGACCCGTATACAGATTTCAAAACTAAAAACCCTTGTCCAACCTTCGAAACAATATGCAAGTATGTATACGACCCGTATATAATATACGTCCCGTATACATATAAAAACAAAAAAAAAACATTCCACTCATTAAATTCTGTGCATAAACATTCTATACGGCCCGTATAATTATATACGGCCTGTATACAAATAGGGATGTGAAAATAAGATTATAGGGGTGTGGAAATAGAAGACCCCATATTAAAAACTCAACGATTTTGAACAGTAGAAGGGTTTTTTTTTGTAAATTACATACATGCCCACCATATAAAACCAAGCCCTGCCCTAAACCCACCATTAACGCTCTGTTCCCGAGTTAACTTAACGAGGGATAAGAAAAGAAAGCAAAAGTGAGAAAGGAAAGGACGAGAAAGGAAAAAAAAAAGATGACTTTCCCACCGCTTCCTCTCAAATCGGAAGGAAAGAAAAATTAAAGAATTTAGCCTAGTTTTCCTGTCATTTCCTTTCTTTTCCTTCCTTAAATGAAACTCGGGAGCACGACATGTTTTATTTTCCTTTCTTTTCCTTCCTTAAATGAAACTCTGGAACACAAAATATTTTTACTTTCTTTCTGTTTCCTTTCCTTTCCTTCCGTTAGTAAACTCTAGAACACAGTGTAAAAGAGAGATGCCAGGAGGTGGTTACCGCCGGCCACACGTGTTACCACCCTAGGTACAGGAAGAGGAAGCGGACCATAGAAAAAGGAACTCCGGGGAAGTTCCGCAGCTCATGGCGACGATCGTTTATCTGATTACAAAGCGGTGGTGGTTCAATTGAGAACTCAGACAGTCAACGGCTGGGGTTCATGAAAGCCGGCAAGCCACTGGTAGATTCCGGCCCGTTTTGAGTCTCAAACCACTAAACCGACACTAAGGAATCCGATGACGGTGACGGATCGTTCAACGCAACGGCGGTGGTGATGTTCTTAGTTGGCTTAGTCATAGCTCCGACGAAATTTGGGCTGCTATGAACCATGATGACGACGGTGATGTCTTACGGCGGCGGTGATGGTGTTTGAGTAACCATCAGCGATGTTGAAGAGATTCAAGGGAGATGAAGACGGCGGCCATACGAATTAGTTCCGGCATGTTTTCTGGCAAGTCTTTGGTAAGCTTCCTTTCTTTTGCACGTCACTCTTTTAACCAGGTTGGTGTTTTTTAGGAGTTTAAGTGGCGGAGACAAGAAGCTAGGGTTACGACGAGGTTCCGGTTGCCTAATTCAGGTGAGCATGTTATTGTTAAGAGTCGTGAATGTGGGATGCATGAGGAACAGGTGATGGGTTGGTAGATCGGAGAAGAGAGGAAAAAGAAATCATGAATGTGGGATGTTTGGTGGAGATCTTTGTTGTTGGCATGAGTGAAGGTCAAAACCTTAAACCATTACAGATCACATTACACATCTATTTCATCACCCACAACCTTAATCTTGATGTGATTGTTCATATTTGGTGTTTTTTTTTCCAGGTGTCATCTTTGAAGCTGCAATCTATTGTGTTTGTTGTTGCAGCCGTTAATGGGAAATCTTCATCTTTAGAGTTGGGTTTTGTTTCTGTTTTTGAGTTTTTAATCGATGATAATATTATTATTCAGGAAATGATTTGGTTGGTTTGTTGATTATGTAGGAAGTCTCATGCATGTAGCGTTCAACCCATCAAAGCTACTGCCACACACACAGACACCCTATAGTGTTTCAAGTAAGTGTTTCTAACATGCCTTTTATGTGTTTGATGAAATGCGAATGCCAGTTTTTTTTAAATTAAATTTTTATACTTGGGTTTTTTGTTTTATACATGTAAGTGGGTGTTTGGTAACTTTATAGATTTACTTTTGAATAGTTTGTGCATTGTTTACTCGCTGATAATTATAGTATTATACTATTCTACTATTAAAAATTGAACGTTTTACTATTAATTATTAATTCTACTATTAAAAATTGAAATTTGTGAACAGTAAATACAATAGTGGCCTATACCTGCTTGGCACTACGGTTGTCACGTTTACATCCTCTTGATAGCTTATACACCTTGCGAATGCATAACCAAAATTGCCTCCTTGATCTTCTAAAACGTCATCTCAAATCTTCTTTTGCAACCGATGAGCCTTTGGATTAGTCTGTGGGTGCCAATTAGAAGCAACAACCCCAAATTCTTCTTCAAATCCTTAGATCAACTGTTAAACCGGAGACTTGGCCCGAAAGTAACAACCATTGGGGCGGCGATGGTGATGAAACCGATGTTATTTCGGAAACCACCAGCAACCACCCCTGTTCCTCTCACCACTATATCCATTGCCTATCTTCATGCAACCACCGCTACCAACATCACCATAAGATAGGATTTGTGACTATTCTTCTTTGATTATAGGTGCGTTCCATACTATTTATCTCACTTTTTTAAAATTGTTTTCGTATATTTAATTATAATGGTTGTCCCATTATAGGAAAAAATATTACTTACTGGGTAGGTGATGGTGAGGAGGAAAACCCAAAACTTGATATTGAGAGTTTCAGTTCCGAAAGTTTTCTTTATTTGGGCAACAACTTGATATCAGCCAAACAACCCTGCCGTTGATGAACTCTCAGCCCATTGATCAATTGAAAGTAGGTAACAGTTAGTGGCTTAATTTGTTTCTCTATTCGTTTTATTGAGTGGTTAAATAGTACGTAAAATGAAGTGTTAGTGGAGGTGATAACGTATTTGAAATTTGCAGGTCCTGGTTGTTCGTCGGTTGAAGAAGGGTTGTTTGTGGAACATGGTCCGTGTAAACTGATTGGTATTTTGTTGTTAACAGGTCAGTTGCAACTTCGATTTTGTTGGTCACAGTCGATATTGCAGGTCACATTTTCTTGGTAGTGGGGTGGATTGCATATGGTAGTGTAATGGGTCAGATTTTTCATTTTTTAAGGTTTTTATAATCAGATTTTCTCAAGGTTTAAAATTACCATGGAATGTACATTGAAATTGCTAGAGGGACTAGCTGTAAGCAGAGCAAGTGTTTGATATGCAACTATGCTGTTTTTCTATTTAGAAATTAGAATGAATATTATATTTATGTTGGTAATATTTTGTTTTTTCAGAGGGTGTTGAGATCTTTTTTGACGAAAATGGTAATTTCCAGCAACCAAATGAAAGTTGATTGGTAATTTCCAGCAACCAAATGAAAGTTGATAATTTTTTTTATCTTACACATTGAAATGTGTAAATTTTCAACGATAGCTCATTTTTCTCCTTTCTTTGATTGTTAACAGATGTGAGCCTTGAAAGTTTGTTTCGAGTTAAAAGGCTCATGAAAGTTGTCCAATCCTGTGTATATGGAAAATTCAGGTCGGGCCACATCGTCGGCAAGTTTTGATGATGTGGGTTATATTAATTGAAATTGTATTAGCAGTAAAGAATTTATAGAACAAGAAAAAGACCGTACGTTAGTAATGTTCCTTTGTAGTTGCTTTTAATAATTAGTAGCATTATAATAATATATTGCTCCATGTATTAGAACATTCATGTAAGAATGTAGTTTTAACTACCTGAAAGCTATTGAAAACACATGGTTTTTTGGTTTTAATCCATCTTTGTTAATAGTCCCTATCCCTTGCTTGACTGTTTATTCAAATGTCTTTAGACAAAAAGTTATTGTAGCGACGCCAGCATCTAAACACATCTTCACATTGAACCAGCAACTAGACACCACTTCATATAAAACGTGGAATCCTGTTGTGTGGCGCAACGCGCGTGGGAATAAAACTATATTTTAATAAATGAAAAGGCTATTTTTACCGCATTTGAAATAAGATTAGAAAATTTACAACTACTACAAACATAACTTCCATATGTTGGTGGGAATAGTTGTTTTACTTGTTTGGCCAAAAGTGGTGGCAACCAATACAAGGTTTGTTTTTTTTTATATAGTTAAAATTACAATTTTCCCCTTAGTTAAAAATTACGACTTTGCCCCCGGTTGAAAATAAAATTATACTTTTGCTCCCAGCTATGGTCCTGTCAAATTACGATTTTATCCCCAGTTCAAAATAAAATTTTGTTTTTCCCACAGCTTAAAATTACGATTTTGCCCTCAATTAAAAAATACGATTTTGCCCCCAGTTTAAAATAAAATTATTGTTTTGCCCTCAGTTCAAAATATGATTTTGCCCCATTTCAAAATTACGTTTACCCGAGTTCAAAATTGCAATCTTGCCATCGTTTTTTTTTTGGACAAAACTATGGTAGTGTTTTATTTTACTTGGTTGACTCAGTGTAGTTTTTATTCGTGCCAAACAGCTGCCTAGCACTCGTTAATTGGTCCTAAAAAATTATTCTTTTGCCCCCAATTCTAAATTACAAGCTTGCCATCGTTTTAGTTATTTTTTTTGGTAAAACTATAGCAGTGTTTTGGTTTAATTGGTTCACTCGATGTATATTTTTTTAGATTGTGTTATAAATAGCATGTATAAGGGACCGAAATAAGATGTACATGTTATTAAATTAAAAAATATCTGGTTTAACGCCCCGCAACACGGGCGGGCATAACACTAGTATAAAACAAAAATTAACTTCTATGACCCGACCTCTTACTCAAATATAACGCACTTACTCAAGAACGTAGTACAAATGCATTTCCTCTCTAATGTTTAAAAAATAGAGGCTATGAATTTTGGTTGCCACATCACCCAAATGCATACCTAAATGCTATGCACTGGGTTTGGTCTAAGCCTCTACCTTTGAGTGCGGTTTGAACTATTGATTTACGTAATTGGAAGTAACCAATTAGGTTTACGACGAAACCTAGAAATCGATCACCGATCCAATTTGAGTACCTCTACAGGATAGACCTCAACAGAAAACTGAAGAGTAACGGCAGCAAGTGATTGAGTTCAGTAGTTCCTCATATAAAATTATTGACTTTAGAGATATAGTAATATGGAGAAGACAAAATTGCTTCAAGCACCGACAGAACCGGAAGTGCCCCTTCTTTCAAAGAGAAGAGGACGGATTATTCACATTTCATTTGATGGTCAGAGGCGAATTGAAAGCTAAGCAGTGGTAATTCTAAAGATTCCCGGGGGGAAAATAGAGATGTCTCCTACGTTACCCATAATATGTGGAAGTATCAACGTAATTTCATAGAGTCATTCGGTCTGAATGCAAAGGATTAGTATTTGCTTCAGACTTTTTCCTCTTGGCCGAGGACAAATTGTCGATGGATGGTCTGTCTATGATTGTCGTAAATGTTTAAGATAAGATTTCGTTTCAGGATTTTCGGCACCTATCAGGACCGCCAACATCCAAAGACCCTCCTCCCCATACTGAGCTTGACACTTTCTATTAAGGGTATGTTTGGCAAAAGTAGCTGTTGGCTGGTGGCTAGAAGCTGATAGCTGGTGGCTGGTGGCTGGTGGCTGTTAGCTGTTAGCTAGTAGCTGTAGTTTTTTAGATATATTTGGTGTTTGAAAGAGTAGCTGAAACTTTTAATAAAATGTATAAAATAACCAAAATGGACGTAACTAAAAATTTAAAAAGTTTTTTCATTAAAAAGTTCATTATTTTTAGAGGTTAAAAAAGTCATTTTCCCTAAAAGCTTGTAGCTCCTTTTAAACGCTACTAGTAGAAGCGTTCAACCAAAAGCTTCAAGCTCCTAACAAAAAAGCTTCAAGCTCCTTAAACCAAACAAGACTTTTTATTGAATATGAGTTTTTTCTTAAATTCTTAAAGCTAGAAGCTCCTAGAAAGCTCCTAAAAGCTTCCGGCCAAAAATACCCTAAATGAAGATATTTTGTATAAATCCCACATTGGTTGCCGAGGGCGCCGGTTCGTCTTGGATGGGATATGTAACAAGGTGAAGAGCGAATACCGGTGGCGCAGGTTCGTCTTGGATGGGAGGCGAGGTTTTATTGATTATTCCACTGTCGTGCCTTCGGTCAGGTGGAGGTCGGGTTTCCACGCATCTGGAAGTAGTCAACCTTGATCACAACGTCTGGTGTCACGATGGTTGACACGTCGTTCCTTGCCTTTGAAAAAAAGGTCAACGGCACCATAAAGAGTCACAATGGTTATTTAGTAAAACATAAACTGAAATGTCATCACCCAAACTCTCACTTTTAACAACCACAACCCTAAATAGCTAGGCGTTATTAATATAAACCTATGTTGTCAAGGCTTTTCCAGGCGCGCGCCTAGACCAACTTTTCAGACCCATCCCAGCCTTCTCGCTTCGCTTCAAAAGCCTCAGTTTTAGACCCTCCAGCGCATTTTCAGCATTTTCAAACCAAATTCCAATGAAATTCCGGTCAAATTTGTTTGAACATGTTTGAAATCCTAAACAAGCCTGAAAACAAGTAAAACAATTTAAACTAGCCTAAAGGAGCCTAAAAACATGTAACCAACCAACGTGAACTTCCTAAATCGTCTTCAAACCACTCTATGGGAACCAAACCAGTGTATGATTCTCCTTTCTATTTTACTAGGACTTGACCCTAAGTATATGTACATTTGTTTTTATCATTTTAAAACTATATTCAACATGTTATCACTTGTCTTCAATTGAATATGGAGGTTAATTGTGTTCATACACGTAATTAGCCGTGTAGCCATAATATTAGGATAAATGTGATTTGCATGATTCTGTACGTGCTATTTTACTTTTTTTTAGCTAAATCATGGTAGTTTCTTGCAAAACAAATAATAAAGCACGTAATATACGTACGTACGTATACGTACGTACATACATACATACATAGTTTTTGTAGTTTATCGTTATTCATATGTTACATATAAGAAAAATGAAAACTAGATGTCGTTGATAATCATTGAAACTTAAAATGTAGAAAGTGTAGGTAACTTTATTAAAGTTTAGAGGCTGTAATGTAAATTTGTTAAAAAAAACAAAAATATTCTTTTATTAAAATTATAGGGTCATATAATAAATTTATTAAAATTAAGAAATGTAAATGAAAATATGAAGCAAAAGATAAAAGTCATTTACTACTTTCAACACATATGAATCAAGCTTGTACTCTATGTTTATAAAATTATAAATCACTATTAATAAAAGTTGATAAATGTATTATTGTTAATTAACATTTCTAACGGGTCACCAAGATGATAATAAAGCCATGGACCAAAATTTTGTTGGAAATTTAGTGAAAATGAGTTTTTCACTAAACATTAGTGACATCAATAATATTTATATATGTGTTTTATAAACAATTATTTATGGGTTTGTGTTCAAACTATGTCCAAATAGAGTTAAGATGAATGAGATATCGAAGCTTGAAGTTGTATGTTTGAAACAAACAAAGATGAGAAAAATGGATTGAGATTTGTCACCGTGTCCCACATAGGTGGGATGGCAAAACTTAAATTGGTTTATAAGGGAGAGCACTCCTTGTATATTGTTTTCTTAAAGGCAAAAACTAGTGGGATCCTAAAGGGTGCGGCGCACCTTTCCTCGCACGTATGCGCGCGTGATGTGGGCTATAGGCCCAATATGGTGCACTTTGAACTTCGCACACCACCTTTGTATTTTTGTCATGAGCGCGTGATCAGATACATGGCGGGTCCGCTTATGGCGCACCCTTGGGTGGCGTAGGCGGATGCCATGGCGTGGCACATTTCGATGCGGCGCGAGCTCCGTAGGCGCATGGCGCACGTCATTGGCTATGGCAAAGAATGCAAGTGGCTCACAAGTTTGGATGGCGCATGACCAGGTGGCGTCCTGATATGCATAGTGGGATGCGTGTGGCGCGCGAGTATGGATGACGCATGACCAGGTGACGTCCTGGTATGCGTAATCGTATCCGTGTGGTGCACGACTCCATATGGCGTGACATGAGATCCTTGAAGCATGGCGCGCAGACTGGCGGACCAGTTCTAGCGCGCGCAGGTTTGCAACAGTAATAGAAGAGCTGGTTGGACCTAGTCAAACTAGTTGTCTCAAACCGTTTAATGCGTGTCATAATGAATATGACCGTTTTTTGACTAACCACTTAAGTCAATTTAATTGGAGATTAAAGTCATATTCATTATCTTGTTTATTACAAGATTAATGTTATAGTTATGACAAGATTAATGTCCAATTTTATTACTAGTTTTACTGAGGTTAAAACTATGGGTGTATAAATATGAACTTGGTGGTTCATACTAGATACACAAGAAAATAAGCATTCTCTTTAGTCTCGATTTTTCCATTGAGAGGAGTACTCTCAAATTTACACTTCATCTTTTTCCTAAATTTTATAAACACTAAATTATGCTCTGTGTAATCTTGGGCGTGAGTGTCATCTCCGGCAGTACAACTACCGCTTCTGTTGTTGTATCCTCGAAACAGACCGTCTGAGAGTAGGCGCGTAATCTGTTTTAAGGGACTCGTGTCAAACATGATCCTCAACCAAAACCGTCAACGACAGTTTGTTCATTTTTGCAGCGGAGGTTCGTACATGAAGGTGCAGTTGAAGTTCTTCTAAAGACACTGTCTTGAATCAAGATTGTTACAATTATATTGTATTTTATGTTTCATTTATTTAGTTTTTGTAACCGGTATTGTACTAGTCGAATTTCCCACAAATAACGAGAGTCTCATTATTATATATTTTGTAATATATTTTATAAAAAAGTGGACCTACTTCCTACAAATCCTATCTTCAAATTTCCGACAGATTACTAGCTGACATTCCATCGCATCAATAATCACCTCACTTAACCGTCGCAGATACCAGGGTTTACCGTGTATGTATATATTGGTTTGGACCGCTAATTCCCAATCAAATAGCGACGTATATATATCGATTCTTTTTCCAGATTTTGTTGGATTCATTAGTTATCTCCGAGCAATTCTTAGTGATCAATATGTCGATAGTATTGAGTTTTGTGTTGTACTTCCATTTCATCAATCGTCCATATAACTAATTTATAGCGTTTAATATATAATTTAGCATCAAGTTATCTTTTTATACAACTTTACTTGTAAAATCATAACTCTTAAAGGTTTAATGGGTTAGGTCTAACTTTATATATTATTCGTTAATCAAACAAATTTGATCCAAACTTGAAGGAACTGATGAATAAAAGAAAATGGTACACATATATATTTTACATCAAGTAAACAAACATGTTGAAGCAACAATAAACAAGGGATATATACGCTGCGTATTGGTCAATACTCAGCGTATATAAACCATGGATTTCAGTGCCTGACAACCAATCATTGCACAGAAAACAAGGGATATATACGCTGCGTATTGGTCAATACGCAGCGTATATAAACCATTAGATTTTTTGGGTCATTTTGGTAGGTTTGAGGGATATTTTTTCACAAAGTTTAAATACGCTGCGTATTGACCTCTAAGGAGCGTATATAAAGGTCTGAAAATGTCTTTTATACCCTTGTTTTGAGGCTATACGAAGCCAAATACAAGGGTAGTTGTGTCATTTTGGTCTCATACGCTGCGTAGAGACATCTAAGGAGCGTATATAAAGCTCCATTTTTGTATTTTTTTTATTATGTATTCCTTTATTTATTTATAAAAAAAAGAAAATTATTTATAAAAAACAATATTATTGGTAAATAATACAAATATAAATTATAAAAATAAAAAATAATATAAATATTATGAATTATAAAAATTAAAAAAGAAAATTATTTATAAAAAAACAATATTATTGGTAAATAATACTAATATATTGTTTTGTTATCGTTTAAATTAAATTATCGTATTCCTTTGTTTATTTATTAAAAAAGAAAATTATTTATAAAAAAAGAATACTATTCGTAAATAATACAAATATATTATATTGTTATCGTTTAAATTAAATTATCTTATCGTATTGCATCGTATCGTATCGTATCGTATTGCATCATATCGTATCGTATAGTGTATAGTATATAAGTCTCGTATAGAGGCCTATACGGGTGTTATTGTTTAGTATCGTATCGTATCGTATAGTGTAGTATAAGTCTCGTATAGGTTTCCTATAGGTCTTGTATATGCATATAGGATTAGACGGGACTTAAACCACACCTATACGATACTACGATATCACACTTATAGGCTTATACGAGGTTAATACGTGACCTAAACCACACCTATACGATACGATATCACACTTATAGGCTTATACGAGGTCAATACGTGACCTATACGACGCTATACGATACGATATCACACTTATAGGCTTATACGAGGTCAATACATGACCTATACTACGTTATATGATACGATATCACACTTATAGGCTTATACGAGGTTAATACGTGACCTAAACCACACCTATACGATACGATATCACACTTATAGGCTTATACGAGGTCAATACATGACCTATACGACGCTATACGATACGATATCACACTTATAGGCTTATACGAAGTCAATACATGACATATACTACGTTATTCGATACAATATCACACTTATAGGCTTATACGAGGTCAATACGGGACATATACTATGCTATACGATACGATATCACACTTATAGGCATATACGAGGTCAATACGGGACATATACTATGCTATACGATACGATATCACACTTATAGTCTTATACGAGGTCAATACGTGACCTAAACCACACCTATACGATACGATATCACACTTATAGGCTTATACGAGGGCAATACGGGAACTAAATCACACCTATATGCCTATACGGGTGTTATATCGTATCGTATAGTATCGTATCGGGTGTTATTTTCCTTTTTTTTATAAATAAACAAAGGAATACAAAAAAAAAAAACAAAAATAGAGCTTTATATACGCTCCTTAGAGATCACTACGCAGCATATAAGACAAAAATGACACAACTACCCTTGTATTTGGCTTCGTATAGCCTTAATACAAGGGCATAAATGACATTTTCAGACCTTTACATACGCTGAGTATTGGTCAATACGCAGCATATGTAAACTATAAGGGTTAAAAAGATAATTTTACCACAGGTTTGGGGTTAAAAATAATTTTACCACCCTTTAAATACGATGCGTATTGACCTATACGCAGCGTATATTAAGGTCTGAAAATGTCTTTTATACCCTTGTGTTCAGGCTATACGAAGCCAAATACAAGGGTAGTTGTGTCATTTTGGTCTCATACGCTGCGTAGGGACCTCTAAGGAGCGTATATAAAGCTCCATTTTTGTATTTTTTTTATTGTGTATTCCTTTGTTTATTTATAAAAAAAAGAAAATTATTTATAAAAAAACAATATTATTGGTAAATAATACAAATATAAATTATAAAAATAAAAAATAATATAAATATTATGAATTATAAAAATTAAAAAAGAAAATTATTTATAAAAAAACAATATTATTGGTAAATAATACAAATATATTGTTTTGTTATCGTTTAAATTAAATTATCGTATTCCTTTGTTTATTTATAAAAAAAGAAAATTATTTATAAAAAAAGAATATTATTCGTAAATAATACAAATATATTATATTGTTATCGTTTAAATTAAATTATCTTATCGTATTGCATCGTATCGTATCGTATTGCATCATATCGTATCGTATAGTGTATAGTATATAAGTCTCGTATAGAGGCCTATACGGGTGTTATTGTTTAGTATCGTATCGTATCGTATAGTGTAGTATAAGTCTCGTATAGGTTTCCTATAGGTCTTGTATATGCATATAGGATTAGACGGGACTTAAACCACACCTATACGATACTACGATATCACACTTATAGGCTTATACGAGGTTAATACGTGACCTAAACCACACCTATACGATACGATATCACACTTATAGGCTTATACGAGGTCAATACGTGACCTATACGACGCTATACGATACGATATCACACTTATAGGCTTATACGAGGTCAATACGTAACCTATACTACGTTATATGATACGATATCACACTTATAGGCTTATACGAGGTTAATACGTGACCTAAACCACCCCTATACGATACGATATCACACTTATAGGCTTATACGAGGTCAATACATGACCTATACGACGCTATACGATACGATATCACACTTATAGGCTTATACGAAGTCAATACATGACATATACTACGTTATACGATACAATATCACACTTATAGGCTTATACGAGGTCAATACGGGACATATACTATGCTATACGATACGATATCACACTTATAGGCATATACGAGGTCAATACGGGACATATACTATGCTATACGATACGATATCACACTTATAGTCTTATACGAGGTTAATACGTGACCTAAACCACACCTATACGATACGATATCACACTTATAGGCTTATACGAGGTCAATACGTGACCTATACGACGCTATACGATACGATATCACACTTATAGGCTTATTCGAGGTCAATACGTGACCTATACTACGTTATATGATACGATATCACACTTATAGGCTTATACGAGGTTAATACGTGACCTAAACCACACCTATACGATACGATATCACACTTATAGGCTTATACGAGGTCAATACATGACCTATACGACGCTATACGATACGATATCACACTTATAGGCTTATACGAAGTCAATACATGACATATACTACGTTATACGATACAATATCACACTTATAGGCTTATACGAGGTCAATACGGGACATATACTATGCTATACGATACGATATCACACTTATAGGCATATACGAGGTCAATACGGGACATATACTATGCTATACGATACGATATCACACTTATAGTCTTATACGAGGTCAATACGTGACCTAAACCACACCTATACGATACGATATCACACTTATAGGCTTATACGAGGGCAATACGGGAACTAAATCACACCTATATGCCTATACGAGTGTTATATCGTATCGTATAGTATCGTATCGGGTGTTATTTTCCTTTTTTTTTATAAATAAACAAAGGAATACAAAAAAAAAACAAAAATAGAGCTTTATATACGCTCCTTAGAGATCACTACGCAGCATATAAGACAAAAATGACACAACTACCCTTGTATTTGGCTTCGTATAGCCTTAATACAAGGGCATAAATGACATTTTCAGACCTTTACATACGCTGAGTATTGGTCAATACGCAGCATATATAAACTATAAGGGTTAAAAAGATAATTTTACCACAGGTTTGGGGTTAAAAATAATTTTACCACCCTTTAAATACGCTGCGTATTGACCTATACGCAGCATATATAAAGGTCTGAAAATGTCTTTTATACCCTTGTGTTCAGGCTATACGAAGCCAAATACAAGGGTAGTTGTGTCATTTTGGTCTCATACGCTGCGTAGGGACCTCTAAGGAGCGTATATAAAGCTCCATTTTTGTATTTTTTTTATTGTGTATTCCTTTGTTTATTTATAAAAAAAAAGAAAATTATTTATAAAAAAACAATATTATTGGTAAATAATACAAATATAAATTATAAAAATAAAAAATAATATAAATATTATGAATTATAAAAATTAAAAAAGAAAATTATTTATAAAAAAAACAATATTATTGGTAAATAATACAAATATATTGTTTTGTTATCGTTTAAATTAAATTATCGTATTCCTTTGTTTATTTATAAAAAAAGAAAATTATTTATAAAAAAAGAATATTATTCGTAAATAATACAAATATATTATATTGTTATCGTTTAAATTAAATTATCTTATCGTATTGCATCGTATCGTATCGTATCGTATTGCATCATATCGTATCGTATAGTGTATAGTGTATAGTATATAAGTCTCGTATAGAGGCCTATACGGGTGTTATTGTTTAGTATCGTATCGTATCGTATAGTGTAGTATAAGTCTCGTATAGGTTTCCTATAGGTCTTGTATATGCATATAGGATTAGACGGGACTTAAACCACACCTATACGATACTACGATATCACACTTATAGGCTTATACGAGGTTAATACGTGACCTAAACCACACCTATACGATACGATATCACACTTATAGGCTTATACGAGGTCAATACGTGACCTATACGACGCTATACGATACGATATCACACTTATAGGCTTATACGAGGTCAATACGTCACCTATACTACGTTATATGATACGATATCACACTTATAGGCTTATACGAGGTTAATACGTGACCTAAACCACACCTATACGATACGATATCACACTTATAGGCTTATACGAGGTCAATACATGACCTATACGACGCTATACGATACGATATCACACTTATAGGCTTATACGAAGTCAATACATGACATATACTACGTTATACGATACAATATCACACTTATAGGCTTATACGAGGTCAATACGGGACATATACTATGCTATACGATACGATATCACACTTATAGGCATATACGAGGTCAATACGGGACATATACTATGCTATACGATACGATATCACACTTATAGTCTTATACGAGGTCAATACGTGACCTAAACCACACCTATACGATACGATATCACACTTATAGGCTTATACGAGGGCAATACGGGAACTAAATCACACCTATATGCCTATACGGGTGTTATATCGTATCGTATAGTATCGTATCGGGTGTTATTTTCCTTTTTTTTATAAATAAACAAAGGAATACAAAAAAAAAAACAAAAATAGAGCTTTATATACGCTCCTTAGAGATCACTACGCAGCATATAAGACAAAAATGACACAACTACCCTTGTATTTGGCTTCGTATAGCCTTAATACAAGGGCATAAATGACATTTTCAGACCTTTACATACGCTGAGTATTGGTCAATACGCAGCATATATAAACTATAAGGGTTAAAAAGATAATTTTACCACAGGTTTGGGGTTAAAAATAATTTTACCACCCTTTAAATACGTTGCGTATTGACCTATACGCAGCGTATATAAAGGTCTGAAAATGTCTTTTATACCCTTGTGTTCAGGCTATACGAAGCCAAATACAAGGGTAGTTGTGTCATTTTGGTCTCATACGCTGCGTAGGGACCTCTAAGGAGCGTATATAAAGCTCCATTTTTGTATTTTTTTATTGTGTATTCCTTTGTTTATTTATAAAAAAAAAGAAAATTATTTATAAAAAAACAATATTATTGGTAAATAATACAAATATAAATTATAAAAATAAAAAATAATATAAATATTATGAATTATAAAAATTAAAAAGAAAATTATTTATAAAAAAACAATATTATTGGTAAATAATACAAATATATTGTTTTGTTATCGTTTAAATTAAATTATCGTATTCCTTTGTTTATTTATAAAAAAAGAAAATTATTTATAAAAAAAGAATTATAAAAATTAAAAAAGAAAATTATTTATAAAAAAACAATATTATTGGTGTTATTTTCCTTTTTTTTATAAATAAACAAAGGAAGACACAAAAAAAAAATACAAAAATGGAGCTTTATATACGCTCCTTATAGATCACTACGCAGCATATAAGACAAAAATGACACTACTACCCTTGTATTTGGCTTCGTATAGCCTCAATACAAGGGTATAAATGACATTTTCAGACCTTTATATACGCTGAGTATTGGTCAATACGCAGCGTATATAAACTTTGTGAAAAAATGATCCCTCAAACCTACCAAAATGACCCAAAAAAGTCTAATGGTTTATATACGCTGCGTAGAGAGCTATACGCAGCGTATATAAACCTTGTTTTTTGTGCAATGATTGGTAATTAGGCACTGAGATTCATGGTTTATATACGCTGAGTATTGGTCAATACGCAGCGTATAGGGTTAACCCTATACGCTGCGTATTGACCAATACGCTGCGTAGGTAAACCCTAAGTGTGCAGATAGGTAAACTGGGTGTGCAGATAGTTAGGGCTGGTGGCTGTTAGCTGTTAGCTAGTAGCTGTAGTTTTTTAGATATATTTGGTGTTTGAAAGAGTAGCTGAAACTTTTAATAAAATGTATAAAATAACCAAAATGGACGTAACTAAAAATTTAAAAAGTTTTTTCATTAAAAAGTTCATTATTTTTAGAGGTTAAAAAAGTCATTTTCCCTAAAAGCTTGTAGCTCCTTTTAAACGCTACTAGTAGAAGCGTTCAACCAAAAGCTTCAAGCTCCTAACAAAAAAGCTTCAAGCTCCTTAAACCAAACAAGACTTTTTATTGAATATGAGTTTTTTCTTAAATTCTTAAAGCTAGAAGCTCCTAGAAAGCTCCTAAAAGCTTCCGGCCAAAAATACCCTAAATGAAGATATTTTGTATAAATCCCACATTGGTTGCCCAGGGCGCCGGTTCGTCTTGGATGGGATATGTAACAAGGTGAAGAGCGAATACCGGTGGCGCAGGTTCGTCTTGGATGGGAGGCGAGGTTTTATTGATTATTCCACTGTCGTGCCTTCGGTCAGGTGGAGGTCGGGTTTCCACGCATCTGGAAGTAGTCAACCTTGATCACAACGTCTGGTGTCACGATGGTTGACACGTCGTTCCTTGCCTTTGAAAAAAAGGTCAACGGCACCATAAAGAGTCACAATGGTTATTTAGTAAAACATAAACTGAAATGTCATCACCCAAACTCTCACTTTTAACAACCACAACCCTAAATAGCTAGGCGTTATTAATATAAACCTATGTTGTCAAGGCTTTTCCAGGCGCGCGCCTAGACCAACTTTTCAGACCCATCCCAGCCTTCTCGCTTCGCTTCAAAAGCCTCAGTTTTAGACCCTCCAGCGCATTTTCAGCATTTTCAAACCAAATTCCAATGAAATTCCGGTCAAATTTGTTTGAACATGTTTGAAATCCTAAACAAGCCTGAAAACAAGTAAAACAATTTAAACTAGCCTAAAGGAGCCTAAAAACATGTAACCAACCAACGTGAACTTCCTAAATCGTCTTCAAACCACTCTATGGGAACCAAACCAGTGTATGATTCTCCTTTCTATTTTACTAGGACTTGACCCTAAGTATATGTACATTTGTTTTTATCATTTTAAAACTATATTCAACATGTTATCACTTGTCTTCAATTGAATATGGAGGTTAATTGTGTTCATACACGTAATTAGCCGTGTAGCCATAATATTAGGATAAATGTGATTTGCATGATTCTGTACGTGCTATTTTACTTTTTTTTAGCTAAATCATGGTAGTTTCTTGCAAAACAAATAATAAAGCACGTAATATACGTACGTACGTACGTATACGTACGTACATACATACATACATAGTTTTTGTAGTTTATCGTTATTCATATGTTACATATAAGAAAAATGAAAACTAGATGTCGTTGATAATCATTGAAACTTAAAATGTAGAAAGTGTAGGTAACTTTATTAAAGTTTAGAGGCTGTAATGTAAATTTGTTAAAAAAAACAAAAATATTCTTTTATTAAAATTATAGGGTCATATAATAAATTTATTAAAATTAAGAAATGTAAATGAAAATATGAAGCAAAAGATAAAAGTCATTTACTACTTTCAACACATATGAATCAAGCTTGTACTCTATGTTTATAAAATTATAAATCACTATTAATAAAAGTTGATAAATGTATTATTGTTAATTAACATTTCTAACGGGTCACCAAGATGATAATAAAGCCATGGACCAAAATTTTGTTGGAAATTTAGTGAAAATGAGTTTTTCACTAAACATTAGTGACATCAATAATATTTATATATGTGTTTTATAAACAATTATTTATGGGTTTGTGTTCAAACTATGTCCAAATAGAGTTAAGATGAATGAGATATCGAAGCTTGAAGTTGTATGTTTGAAACAAACAAAGATGAGAAAAATGGATTGAGATTTGTCACCGTGTCCCACATAGGTGGGATGGCAAAACTTAAATTGGTTTATAAGGGAGAGCACTCCTTGTATATTGTTTTCTTAAAGGCAAAAACTAGTGGGATCCTAAAGGGTGCGGCGCACCTTTCCTCGCACGTATGCGCGCGTGATGTGGGCTATAGGCCCAATATGGTGCACTTTGAACTTCGCACACCACCTTTGTATTTTTGTCATGAGCGCGTGATCAGATACATGGCGGGTCCGCTTATGGCGCACCCTTGGGTGGCGTAGGCGGATGCCATGGCGTGGCACATTTCGATGCGGCGCGAGCTCCGTAGGCGCATGGCGCACGTCATTGGCTATGGCAAAGAATGCAAGTGGCTCACAAGTTTGGATGGCGCATGACCAGGTGGCGTCCTGATATGCATAGTGGGATGCGTGTGGCGCGCGAGTATGGATGACGCATGACCAGGTGACGTCCTGGTATGCGTAATCGTATCCGTGTGGTGCACGACTCCATATGGCGTGACATGAGATCCTTGAAGCATGGCGCGCAGACTGGCGGACCAGTTCTAGCGCGCGCAGGTTTGCAACAGTAATAGAAGAGCTGGTTGGACCTAGTCAAACTAGTTGTCTCAAACCGTTTAATGCGTGTCATAATGAATATGACCGTTTTTTGACTAACCACTTAAGTCAATTTAATTGGAGATTAAAGTCATATTCATTATCTTGTTTATTACAAGATTAATGTTATAGTTATGACAAGATTAATGTCCAATTTTATTACTAGTTTTACTGAGGTTAAAACTATGGGTGTATAAATATGAACTTGGTGGTTCATACTAGATACACAAGAAAATAAGCATTCTCTTTAGTCTCGATTTTTCCATTGAGAGGAGTACTCTCAAATTTACACTTCATCTTTTTCCTAAATTTTATAAACACTAAATTATGCTCTGTGTAATCTTGGGCGTGAGTGTCATCTCCGGCAGTACAACTACCGCTTCAGTTGTTGTATCCTCGAAACAGACCGTCTGAGAGTAGGCGCGTAATCTGTTTTAAGGGACTCGTGTCAAACATGATCCTCAACCAAAACCGTCAACGACAGTTTGTTCATTTTTGCAGCGGAGGTTCGTACATGAAGGTGCAGTTGAAGTTCTTCTAAAGACACTGTCTTGAATCAAGATTGTTACAATTATATTGTATTTTATGTTTCATTTATTTAGTTTTTGTAACCGGTATTGTACTAGTCGAATTTCCCACAAATAACGAGAGTTTCATTATTATATATTTTGTAATATATTTTATAAAAAAGTGGACCTACTTCCTACAAATCCTATCTTCAAATTTCCGACAGATTACTAGCTGACATTCCATCGCATCAATAATCACCTCACTTAACCGTCGCAGATACCAGGGTTTACCGTGTATGTATATATTGGTTTGGACCGCTAATTCCCAATCAAATAGCGACGTATATATATCGATTCTTTTTCCAGATTTTGTTGGATTCATTAGTTATCTCCGAGCAATTCTTAGTGATCAATATGTCGATAGTATTCAGTTTTGTGTTGTACTTCCATTTCATCAATCGTCCATATAACTAATTTATAGCGTTTAATATATAATTTAGCATCAAGTTATCTTTTTATACAACTTTACTTGTAAAATCATAACTCTTAAAGGTTTAATGGGTTAGGTCTAACTTTATATATTATTCGTTAATCAAACAAATTTGATCCAAACTTGAAGGAACTGATGAATAAAAGAAAATGGTACACATATATATTTTACATCAAGTAAACAAACATGTTGAAGCAACAATAAACATAGTTTGACTCAAGTTTATTTAGACTAAGATCATTATTAGTCACACTATAGTGCTTGTATATCTCATGCAGCTTCACTTCCATTAATATATCCTTCTTATTGTACCCTGCAACATAAGTTGAAAAATCAAAATACATTCATTACTATGCATTAATATTAACTGTGTGTGCATGCATATATTAAAAAAACATACGTAGAGCAATCGAAGGTAGGGGTAATCTTGTAAGGGATATGAACATCGCATTTTTCAGGTAACATATTAGCGTATTTTTCGTTAATTCCGGGGACCAATTTGGAGGCTTGTTCCATGCACCGGCAAGCCATCTGCCGGTCCTCTTTCGTGTTGGCGTCCTTGTATAGTGACTGCACACCATTGCAGCACTTTGTAGGAACCTGTCCTCCTCTAATGAGGTATGTTGCGCATGGAGTTAGGCTACTCACCACCGACTTGCATGTCACCGCACTCTCTGTTGAAGGGAGTGTTGTCGCTGCCACTATCGCGATGAGCACCGCCACAAACGCCACCTTTGATCCCCCTGCCATTGGTAGGATTTTTTGTAGGTGTTTTAGAGAGAAAAAATTAGGGTTGAAAATTTGAAGGTAAGTATAGATTGTGAAGGTTAGAATGAGGGGTGTTGGTTATATAATGTGTGATGCGAGGAAAAAGGATGTGTATTTTGTGTGTTAAGATAAATTCTTACAAGAAACTTCTTGTTGTGCGTCTAGGATTCTAACATCTAAGGTTGTAACAGAAAAATATATATTTTTCGTATTTAAAACCATACTTTCAAGCTAGAAAAAGAGCTTCACCAACACCAACGTAACTGATATCATCATGAATGAAATGGTACAATCAATCACTACCAACAAATGAGTGTCACTCATGGTCCAATATATATCCGAAATCTATCCGTGAAGGGACGTTACCGACGGAACTCTATTGGTGAATGGCTGTCATAAATATTACCGTGGGTAATCAAATTTGCAATAGATTAACGAGGGATCACCAACGGATAAATTAGTGACAGCTCAGCGACAGCATTTGGAGACTCGTCCACACCTCTCTTTTTTGATATATTACCGATAGATGCGTTGGTGATGGATCACTTGTAAGATTAAATATATAAATTATGTATTTAATCTACTCATCATTATCATTTATATTATATGGATCAAAATAATAATAAAATCTTTG
Organism: Helianthus annuus; assembly: GCF_002127325.2. NCBI lineage: Eukaryota > Viridiplantae > Streptophyta > Magnoliopsida > Asterales > Asteraceae > Helianthus > Helianthus annuus. The sequence continues at coordinate 36,340,457 of NC_035442.2, forward strand.
GAGTAAAATGCACGGATAGTCCCTCTGGTTATGCAAAGTAACACTTATACTCCTCAACTTTTGAAAATTACACCGGTGCTCCCTCTTTTTCACAACTTTTGTTATCATGTAAATGAGAATTTGACAAAACGAAAATGGGACCTATAAATTTCATCCATTGTAACCGAAATTCATGAGAAATCATAACATACTTGATAAGGATGATTTTTCATCTAATCTCATTCTCAGTGATTTTAAATTATGTGTTAGATACCTTAAACATTACTTGGCTTAAGGAATAAATATGGGTCCACCAAGTTTTGTGGAACTTATTCCAAATGGAATATTCAAACATAATTCATTTATCAATTAAGACTATCTACTTGTATCTAAATCTGTCTCCCGTGGTCCATGGTTTTAAAGAGATCTATTCGTGTGTGTGTATATATATATATATATATATATACATACAATTAACATGATTTCTAGAGTAAAATGCCCGGATAGTCCCTGTGGTTTTGTAAAATAACACATATAGTCCCAAACTTTTGGAAATTACATCGGTGCTTCCTGTGGTTTGACGAGTTGTTACTCGGATAGTCCCTGGAGTGGATGTCCGTTAGTTTTCTCCGTTAAGTCCATCTGAAATTACTTATTTACCTCTCTCTTTAAAAAATAAAAAAAACAAATATGGATTATTAAAAGTGTGGGACCCACCACTCACACCCAACTTCATCTTCAACCTCTATCACCCAACCCTCTACCATCACTTTTTTCCATCAAGAACCACCCAAACCTGAAACCCCACCTCCATGACACCCTACCGCCCCTTCTTCGGCCGACGAGCATCCCGTTCCAACTGATCGGTCCATTGATCTATTCCATAGTTTGTTAAATTCAAACAAGTTACAACTCAAACGTCCACCGGTCAGCAATATTCGAAACCAAATTGAACAGATCTGAAACACCGAAAACACATCATCCAATCAAACGATATGTTTCCGCCAGTTTAGACACTCAATTTTCCAATGAGGAATTATCGAAGCAGATTAATGAATTAGCTTATTGTTCAGTGAAAAAAGAAGCAGGTGAATCCGCTTATTGTTCAGTGAAAAAAGAAGTAGGTGAATCCGCTTATTGTTCCGTGAAAAAAACAATTTTAAGGTTAAATCGATGGGTTTATTTGGGATTTAAAGTTTTGATTTATTTTTTTAATTCAGATGGAGGTAAAGAGAAGACCATTAGCAAATTACATTGAGAAAGTGCAAAAAGATGTAACAGTTAGGGGTGTATCGATTGATTGGTTAGTAGAAGTTGCAGAAGAATACAAGCTTCTTCCAGACACTTTATATCTCACAGTTTCCTACATTGATAGGTTTTTATCAGTAAATGTTCTTAACAGACAAAGACTTCAACTTCTTGATGTTTCTTCAGTGAAAAAAAGAAGCAGGTGAATCCTCTTATTGATAGAGAAAATGGTGATAGTAGAGGGTTGGGTGATAGAGGTTGAAGATGAAGTTGGAGGTGAGTGATGGGTCCCACACTTTTAATAATCCATATTTGTTTTTTAATTACATTTTTCGTCCCTATCGTTTGTCACAAATCACTATTTCAGTCCATTAGTTTAAAAATTACGATTTCATTCCCTGTGGTTTCAATTTCGTAACTATTACAGTCCACCCACACTAACGACATCCAGTTATTCTGTTAGTTTTATGTAAAATGACCATAATGCCCTTGTTATTATTAAAAACTTATCAAAAGGGGCTCACCTTCTTCATCAAACACCACCGCCAACTGCCGACCACCACCAACTCCAGCTACTGCCGACTCCGACCACCACCAACTCCGGCCAATACCAACTCACTACATGGTTTAAAGCTCACAAATTGATGCTGATATCCTGTTGTTCTTACTGAAATTCAGAAGAGTTTGCAATATTTCCATTTGGGTCGGACCCACCAACTACAATTGCAATCTCACCAAGACTTGCAGACCCGAATAAACATTTAGGCTCTTTCATTAACTGCCCAAATGACCATGAGTTAGTTAATAAACTATACTTATATATTACAGGATCAAGTACTTCTTTCACTAGCACAAGTAATTCGGTCCCGACGGCTAAAGACTCTTTATCAGTAAATTAAATTGGAAAGATGTGTTTGATGACACTGTGGGCAGATCTTGATTCTGTGGAAAACTCTGGTGAAACTGAACCGTTGATTAACCGGCATTCCCCACCACCGTTGATGAACAAGAACCACCGGTCGAAATCTTTTTTAACCAAATCAACGGATTTAATCAAAAAGCTTGAATTTTGAACACTACCCATTAGTTATCAACAATATCCTCATCTGGGTCATCCTCCAATTGCCCTAATTGTTGATAATTCACAATTTCTTGATTAGGGCTTTGTTCAAGATTCACAATTGGCAAAAATGGTTTCTTGAATTCATGATGATGATGGTGACGATAAAAACAAAAAGAAACTTATTAATTGAATCTAGAAGTGAAGATGGAAAATGGGAATTTGGGGATAAGATGGTCAGGGTGGAGATAGAGATATTTATATAAAAAAATGTTTTTTTAATAACAGGGGTATTATGGTCATTTCACATAAAACTAACAGAATAACTGGATGGCGTTAGTATGGGTGGACTGTAATAGTTACGAAATTGAAACCACAGGAACTGAAATCGCAATTTTTAAACTAATGGACTGTAATAGTTACGAAATTGAAACCACAGGGATGAAAAACGTAATTAACTTTTTTATTTTTTAAAGAGAGGGATAAATAAGTAATTTCAGATGGACTTAATGGAGAAAACTAACGGACATCCACTATAGGGACTATCCGAGTAACAACTCGTCAAACCACAGGGATCACCGGTGTAATTTCAAAAAGTTGGGGACTATAGATGTTATTTTACAAAACAACAGGGACTATCCGGACATTTTACTCTGATTTCTATTAAATATGTCCCTAAGATTCTTATGACATTTGGACATTAAGGAAATCATACCAAGTCTAACATATGTATGACAGTTTCCCACCACACATACATCATTGAAACTCCTTTTGTAGCATTCCTAGAGATATCAAAGATCAGTGAGAGCATTAAGTGTCTTAATTCTAACTTACAAAAGTTGCAAGAGGTTGGGGAGTGAAAACCTCACATTACTTCAATTTACACCTCTTGTACAAGACGCTGCTCCATCCCGACACTGTTCCAATAAAACTTGTCTCTTTAAAATCTAATGCTACTCTTACAAAAGTTTTCATTGTTGCTTAATTGTGGGCACACTCAAATTTCATACCTAAACTAACATAATCCTCAACAAGAGAATCTACAACGACTAACGTCATTAATTTGTTTCTCTATTAGAATCTGTTGGTCGTTAAATATTGACCATAAGCATGTTGAGTTCCTAAAGACTAGAAGTAAAAGTTTTTATCGTGACTTATAAGGAATACAATAGGTGGGGGGAAGAATGTCATTAAATTTCGCTCCGAATTTAACTCCGATTACACCTCTTGTACACCATACTGTACAAACTCTTACATACTTAGAATCCTAAAAATGATAGCAACCTAACCAATAGCTAATCCATAATACTGAAACTTTTAATAAACCTAATAATCAACTCAGGATGTTATCTAGGTTAAAAGTCTACTAACTTTGATGATTACATATTCTCCCTGACTAAAGATGAAATGGATAATAGAAAGTTTATTGATCCTACCTATCTAATTAAGCCATTAATGCCAATCAATCTTCTAAATGGAATAAAACTGTTTTCAAGTAAAACTGATTTTATGTGTTCGAATAACGTTTGAGATTTGATTGAATTACCAAAGAATGTTCATAATGTGACAACCCGAGATTTCAAGGTCTTTCATCTACGCATCATTTGTTTCAAAATCCTGTTTTATGTTGTATCATATGCATCGTGTTTGAATGATTAAAGTATTGCTATGTTTGAATGTTACATGAAAACTTAGGAGTTGTTTAAGGGTTAGACATAACATGTTCATATTTAACTTTGTGCAACACATACTTGAGTCATGAAGAACCCAAGCCGACGAAGAACTGCAGTTCTTCATCACAACCACTCCTCGACGAAGAAGGGTTCTTCGCCGAGAGGTCTTTCGCCAGAAAGGGCCTTGGCCCAGGTTTAGTCGTGGGCCTGACTGTCACTTTGTTTGTTTAACCCCTCATAATCTACGAAGCTTAGAACAAACGTAAAACCCTAAAGTTCTCTCTCTCTATCCTTCGTGCGATGGCAGTTTTGGTTATCTCGAAGCTTTTCTATTTCGTTTAAGCTAATCTTTTCGGTATCACAGTTAGTGTTCATCCTTGTCTGTTGCTAAAATTCTGATGTTGTGACTTTACGTAAACTAGGGTTTCATCCATAGGATTGTAAATCTAGAATATGTGATTGATTATGGTAGGAAACTATGGTTGGATTTGGTGATTAGAAACTTGGGGTTTACAAACTGATGATTTATCGGTTAGCATGATGATCCACGTGATAAGTTGTTAACTGTGATTAGTGAAATAACAAGTGTTGTAACTATTATGTTTTGAATGGATTGTTGAATTGTTGATGATTGATCATAATTAGGGTGTGTGATCTTGGTTAAAAGAGTCGTTTAATCTGATTTGAGAAACTGTCAAACCTGTTAGCATTAATCACGGCTGGAACTAAGAAAATTGTAACTGACTGTTGAAGACAGCGACGGAAGAGTCCTCTCCACAAAGAAAGTAGTTCGATGAAGAACCCGGTTCTTCGTTGGTTCCTGACGAACCACCAGGGTTCTTCGTCAAGCACAATTTCGGCGAAGAACAGTTCTTCGCCATAGGGTTCTTCGCCAAGGAGGCATCCCACAAAGAACTGGTTCTTCGTGGTGATGCTGTAAGTGAACAATTAAACAGAACTGTCTGTGATGATGAATATTTATGATTTCAAAACTCTATCTGTTGCATGTTAATAATGTTAAATAGGAATGAGAAACTTGATGTGAATCGTGTGAGTAGCCAATTCATCTGTTAATGGATTTTTATGTGATATGAAAATGGGATGTGAACTTAAATGAGTATTGAATACGTGCTACGTGTTGTGATGAATGCAATATGTGAAAAACTACGTGACTTGATTGATTATGAAACTGATTTCGTTGGTAACCTCGGTAGGGTTTGGTTGACTAACTGGAACGGGTAATTTATTATACCGAGCAAATCTAAGGTGAGTTCATTTCTCTTAAGCATGCGTCCCGGTGATGGGACAATCAAATGGGTATTCCTGAGAGGAATTGGTCTTTTGGGTAAAACTAGAATGTTAGATAATACACTCATTTCCTATCACCTTAAGTCCCATCTTCTACCGAATAATTACCTGAGAGGTAACGAGGTATTAATTGATAGCGCTAGTAGGCTTGGCAACCTCACACCGTACCTGAGAGGACGGGCGTGAACTAATGACCTTAATTCATGACCAATGTTTAGATAGGGGGCATTGGGGACGGGCAAAATAATCTGGAAGCCATCTTGTACGGTACCCGAGTTATTATCAACATTATAATCAATGAACTGAACTAAACACTTGATAACTAAAGTTTTCGTAAAACTATGAACTCACCAGCGTTGTCTGATTCACTTGTTGCATGCTCGCAGGTCGTTAGGTACTATGGATAAGGAACTTGCTATCTGTGATTGGTGGAGTGGTCATGGGTCGTATTGCTTGGATATGCGTGACTTACTCACTAATTTCACATACATTTGGTTTTGAAATGTTTAAACAATGATTTACTATTTACTTCCGCAGAACTTGTTAAACTTGGATTATGTTATGATTGTTTTACCATAATGAATGAAAACTTTGTTTAATATCTTAATATTAGTTCACTGTGATTAGTAGCTAGATCCTGGTACGTCACACGCCTAGCGAGGTTTCCGCATGTGGTATTTTGGGGGTGTGACAGTTTGGTATCAGAGCCACTGGTTATAGTGAACTAGGTTTTAAAACGTTTTTATAAAACCAGACTATAACCAAACAGATCAGAAGTCGACCATGACACTCAGCTCCAGATTTCAAGGTTCGTCTCTCGTTTACTTATTACACATCATATTTAGTGAACACTTGAGTATGACATCGCCTGTGAATGCACACCTAGCACTATAGTATGAGTCCTTGTGTTTCCAGTCTACGTTATGTGATTGATAGTGTGACACTTCTCTAAACCTTCCTGAACTATGTTGTGGTGTTTTTGTCTTGCTATTCGAATTTGAGGAACCTTTTAGCATAAGTTGGGAGGAGCTGAGATAAACATGCAAATCGCATTGTTATTATGGGTGCACACATAATAATAATGTGGGGGTACATGTGAGTCCCAGTGAGGCCTGACGAGTGTGAAAGGGGTTCTGCTCCGTTGTCTGAAGTAATGATAGAACTCAGTAATCTGTGGAAGTCATAGTGATGCTTGACTCCTACTCAAACCTGACTTTTAACCTTTTCCCACTTGTTTTATATAGAATCATGAGTGGACGAGCTGGCGGACGTGGTGGAGGCCGCGGCAGTGGACGTGGCAACATGAATATGTCCCAGGCTGAGTTAACCGATTTGATCAATACTCGTGTGGCTGAAGCCTTGGCGGCTCAGCAGGCTGGTATGATATGTGCCAAGTACCCTTTATCCTTGTGTCACGTATTCGAATCTTACCTGTGTGTTGTATTTTCTTTCGTCTTTAGGTCAACCCATGAATCAGAACAATCCGCCTGTGTGCACGTATAAGACGTTCATGGATTGTAAGCGACAGACATTCAGTGGGACTGAAGGAGCTGTGGGACTACTGCGTTGGTTTGAGAAGGCGGAATCGGTGTTCGCGATGTGTAACTGCCCTGCTGGGGACAGAGTGAAGTATGCTTCAGGCACACACGAGGATGGTTCCGTGACTTGGTGGAATGCCCAAGTCCAGATGCTGGGTATTGATGCGTGTGTAGTGTTATATATTTTTATGTATATTTTTAGCCCTTTTTAACACTTTAGTCAAGTTTTAAATTTATAAAACACGATATTTTACTAACACTAAACACACATATGGGCAAGTGCACCAATCGTGAGCGTAGTATAGTGTTGGTAAGATACCGATGTCGTCCAAGGACACAAGAGCTTTTAGTACCGGTTTATTCCTCAACGTCTAATCAAATCAAAATTTTAGGAAAAAGGTTTTAAACATGAAAATAAAAACTAAAAAAAAGCTGTAAATAAAAATAAAATAAAACAGATAGACAAGATGAATCACTTGGATCCGACTCACCTTTAGTGTAACCTTCGATGTTTTCCGCACTTTTGCACTTTTTAAGAGATTATCTTAGTTATAGTAGTAGGCCCCTCTTTTGAAGGTGACGTTACCCTCAACCTACTAGTTTGAGTCAGCAAGGATACAATCCTAAAGGGTTGGATTATTGAAAGATAATTAATTAAGTTATTAATGCGTAATGTGGTAGGCCCCTCTTTTGAAGGTGACGTTACCCTCGGCTAAGTGGTTTGAGTCAACAGGGATACAATCCCAAGTAGCCGGGTTAATGTATTAATAGTAGTTTACATATGAGGGGATCAAACCATTCGCACCCCCGCCATCCAATACCAGTGGGTATTGAAGGAGGTCCTAGTAAGCTTGACCCAGGTCCTTGCAGGATCTATACACTGAACAAGGCAAGAACCTTACCAAACCATTCCCTTAACCCCCGACCAGGTAGCCAACAAATCTCTATATAGACCGTAGAGATATGAATGGTGTAAATCTTTTATTTTATATAGACATTAAAATAACGCCAAGACACCACAGACAAATGATAAGGAAGTTTCACCTTCAACATAAGAAACTAGTTATTAAAGTCAATAATACAAAACCAAATAAAAAGTGCGAAAAGATTGAAAAACAAAACTATTACACTAAATGCTTGTCTTCACCAAGTGATGTAAGAGACTTAGGCAAACACAGCCTTTGATTGTCAAGAACTCATACTATCAATCTTTGATCCCAAGACTACTACACACACTCTATGATGGATGATGGTGGTGGATGTGGGTGTTGTGATGGTGGTGGAGTGTGGGTGAAGTGGGAGAGAGGTGGTTTGCCAAGGGATGCCTTTGAAGTGAACCAAGAACCTCTATTTATAGCCTGCACAGAAGCCCGGACACGGCCCCGTGTCCATTGGGCACGGCCCCGTGTCCATTGGGCACGGCCCCGTGTCCATCCACTTTCTCTTTCTTCATTAATTGCAGTTTGTCTGCATTAGTTGACCACGCCCCCGTGTCCGCTGGGCACGGCCCCGTGTGTAGAAGCGTATCTGTACTATCAAGATTTGCTTGGATTCTGCGAGTCGTAGCGTTGACCACGGCCGTATTGAGCTGGGCACGCCCCCGTGTTGGGAAATAGAAGCTTCTACAACTTTGTCTTTTCTACAGACACTTAAGCATGCCCCCATGTCCACTGGGCACGGGGCATGTTCAGCCTTCTGATCTCTTGTTTTTGCTTGGGAAGATGCTGTCGAGTGGTCGGGCATGCCACTTTTATTCCTTTTCTTGTATTTATGTTAGATTTAGCTGTATTTTTGCTTCTTTTGTCCATTTGCGCTCATTTAATCCTGAAAATACAAAAGGAAGACAAAAGCACACTTTTTCCAACATTAGTACTAAAAAGGGTTAGTTTTATGCCTCATTTGATGTAATTTATATGTTGCATTTTACACACATCAAATACCCCCACACTTGAATCTTTGCTTGTCCTCAAGCAAAACTCTTTATAATGTGGCTTACACTTCCAAATGGAATGGGTAGAAGAGAAGTTTTGGGCTTGTCTTGAGTGTCGAGATTCCAAGATCTTTATTAGGCTTTATTTTTATGTTATTTACAATCCTATTCGTTATGATTTATTTAGAACATTTCATAAGAGAAATTACTTATTTGGGCATAACATGCCTCTTTAAAATTCTATTTATATACAAGTTCACATACCTCACGGGAGATCACTCAACACTCGGCCGAAGATGTATTTTTGTGAAACACTCGAGACCGGCATGGAACTTAATTCTACCATATGCTTGCCAAGCAATCAATCCTCCTCCTTTTTAACTATAAATCTTTGTAAATATCAAGAAGACTTGGGGAAGGGTTAGGCTTGGGTTAAAGGTAGGTGGTTTTGAGTTAGTGGTTAGTAGAAAAGGGTGAAAGGCGTAAAAAGCGTCGGTTTTCGTAAAACTTTTTTATTTTTGTGACTTTTTATTCAAACGAAGCAATTTTCAAACAAAGTTTCTTTTGAGGAACTTGTTTGTTTATTTCTAGTCTTCATTTTTTAAGGAATGTCACATGAAGACTGAGCTTTTTACTAAAATAAAGGGTTTAAAATGAAAAAAAGAGTTTTTGGTGGGTAAAGGGTGTTTGTTTTGTGGGTTAGAAATGAAAAGGTTTAGGCTCGAAGTGGTTAACTAGGGGGATTTTGGGTAGGTGGTAAAGAAAAATAATGGTGTTGAAAGAAAAATGGGTTAGTCCTAATACCTCCATCATTTACTTACTTGAGTTTAAGTTGATAAGGACCGGGAATGTATTGTCATGGCAAGTTCTAGAGTCGTAAGAAACCAAGCGGCTATTCACACAAGAAACGAAAAATGAGCATTTAGTTTAAAAATGTGTATTTATATGCTCAATTAAAGGCTCAAAACTCACTTTTTGTGGGAATGGGTTTTTAATGTGATCAAGTATATATAATCAAATTTTAACTAGATTTGTCATGCCGTTTCATAATTTTCTTATGTTGGTTATTTTTATCACGACGCTATCGGTTGTAAATTCGTAAAAATATAACCTTTTTAGAACTAGTTATTCCCAATAGAGTTTTGTGTAAGGCTTGTAATTAGGACTTGTAAAATTCAAGGTTTTAGCATCCCCCACACTTAAATTACACATTGTCCTCAACGTGTCCCAAAAATAAGTTTTTAGGTTGATTGAATGTATAAAAAGGTGTGTTAAAACAAAAATTTATGTTACTGGGCATCTGGACACGACCCCGTGTCGGATGAGCACGACCCCGTGGTCAGATTGCCAGTAACGAGAACTTACAGAAGGTGGATTCAACCTCCCATGTGTATTCGGGGCCTCTACGGGCATCCCACTTAACCTTCACAATCGGCACGTGCTTCCTTCGAAGCTTCTTAACATGTCGATCTTCAATCGACAAAGGTTTTTCAACAAACTTTAAGCTCTCATCAATATGTACATGCTTATGTGACATGGCTAGCGATTCATCGGCTAGACATTTCTTCAGATTGCATATGTGGAACACATTATGGATTCCACTGAGCTCTTCAGGCAGATTTAGCTTGTAAGCCTCTGTTCCGACACATTCGATGATCTCGAATGGTCCTATGTATCTCGGGCTTAGTTTGCCTTTCTTGCCAAACCGCATCACCCCTTTCCAGGGTGATACCTTAAGTAACACCACCTTGTCACCTACCTCGAATTTCAGAGGTTTACGCCTTTTATCTATGTAGCTTTTCTGCCTATCCTTGGCAGCTTTGAGACGATCACGTATCTGCATAATCTTATATGTCGTCTCCAGGAATATATCAGGTCCTGTTAGTTGGACATCTCCAACTTCCGCCCAGCAAACTGGCGTCCTACACTTTCTTCCATACATAGCTTCAAAAGGTGCAGCTTGAATACTCGAATGATAGCTATTATTATATGAAAATTCAATCAACGGAAGATGATCATCCCAACTTCCACCTAAATCAATAACACAAGCTCTTAGCATATCCTCAAGTGTTTGTATCGTACGTTTGCTTTGACCATCCGTCTGAGGATGATATGCAGTGCTGAAATTTAATCGAGTACCTAATGATTGCTGAAAGCTTTTCCAAAAATGTGATGTGTATCTTGTATCCCTATCAGAGATAATAGACACTGGTACTCCGTGAAGAGATACAATCTCGTCCACGTACAGCTGAGCTAACTTGTAGGAGCTATGATTTTCCTTACTAGGTAAGAAGTGGGCTGACTTGGTCAGTCTATCTACTATAAGCCAAATAGTATCATTTCCTCGCTTTGTTTTTGGTAACTTAGTGATGAAATCCATAGTTACCATTTCCCACTTCCAGGTGGGAAGTTCAGGCTGTTGTAGCAAACCTGACGGCTTCTGGTGTTCGGCTTTAACTTGCGCGCACGTCAAACATTTTGCCACATAAATGGCTATAGATTTCTTCAAACCTATCCACCAATAATTTGCCTTTAAATCCTGGTACATCTTATCACTGCCAGGATGAACAGAATATTTGGAGCTATGGGCTTCTTGAAGAATAACGTCCCTGAGTCCCCCATAAATTGGAACCCATATTCGTCCATTCAATCTTAGGATTCCATCCTTGCCATAGGATAACTGTTCAGCTGTTACTCCCAACTTCTCATTTGGATAGTTAGCTTCTAATACAGTTTCCTTCTGAGCGGCTAACAACCTTTCATTCAAGCTGTTTTTCAACTTAATGCTCTTGGCGTTGATCCTAATGGGCTTAACTCTTTCTTTTCTGCTTAAGGCATCGGCGACTACATTCGCCTTGCCTGGATGATATCGGATTTCACAATCATAATCATTCAGTGTCTCCATCCATGGATGTTATCTCATGTTCAGATCCTTCTGGTTAAACAGATGCTAAAGGCTCTTATGATCAGAATATATCACACACTTGGTACCATATAAATAATGCCTCCAAAGTTTTAGTGCAAACACAACGGCACCCAATTCCAAGTCGTGGGTGGTGTAATTCTTTTCGTGCACCTTTAATTGTCGTGAGGCATAGGCAATGACCTTGCCTCTTTGCATGAGTACACAACCCATTCCAGTGTGCGATGTGTCGTAGTATAGCACAAATTCTTCTATTCCTTCAGGCAGTGTCAAAACCGGAGCATCGCTCAACTTCTGCTTGAGAATCTCAAAGGATTCTTGTTGCTTAGGACCCCAATCAAACTTTATATTCTTTCGAGTCAATGAAGTTAGGGGTGCTTCAATCCTCGAAAAATTTTCAATAAAACGCCTATAATATCCTGCCAGACCCACGAAGCTGCAAATTTCTGTGGGCGTCTTTGGTTCTTGCCAATTCATGATGGCTTCAATCTTAGCGGGATCCACCTGGATACCACGCTCGCTAACTACATGTCTAAGAAATTGGACTTCACGAAGCCAAAACTCGCACTTTGAAAACTTGGCGTAAAGCTTCTCTTGCTGAAGAAGTTTAAGGATACATCGAAGGTGCTTTTCATGGTCGGCCTGATTCTTTGAGTAAATAAGGTTGTCATCAATGAAAACAATGACAAACTTATCCAAGTAGGGTTTGCAAACGCGATTCATGAGATCCATGAACGCTGCTGGTGCATTAGTGAGCCCGAAAGGCATCACCAAGAACTCGTAGTGTCCATAACGAGTCCTGAATGCAGTCTTATGCACATCTTCGTCTCTGACCTTCAGCTGATGGTAACCTGATCTCAAATCAATTTTGGAGAAGTAACTTGCCCCTTGCAATTGATCAAACAGATCGTCGATCCTGGGCAATGGATATCTGTTCTTGATTGTAACCTTGTTTAGCTCGCAATAATCAATGCATAAACGCATTTATCCATCTTTTTTCTTCACAAACAGAATCGGTGCTCCCCAAGGGGATGAAATAGGTCGAATAAAACCTTTTGCCAACAAATCATCCAGTTGAGTCCTTAACTTTTTCATCTCAGTCGGTGCCAACCGGTAGGGCGCTCTTGCAACTGGTGCTGCACTAGGAATGATATCAATTCTGAACTCCACTTGCCTATCTGGGGGTAAACCAGGTAGTTCTTCAGGGAATACATCTGGACATTCAGAAATAACAGGGATGTCTTCGATCTTGGGCTTTGGTTCGTCAATAGTCACTTGTGCCATGTAGATGACACAACCCCTTTTCAAACACTTCGACGCCTTAAGCATAGACACTTGCTTAGGCAACCCATACTGAATATCTCCTTGTATAGTCAGTGGTTCACCATAAAGAGTCTTAATAACTACTTGCTTCTTATCACAAACGATCTAAGCTTGATTAGAAGATAACCAATCCATACCTATCACTATGTCAAATCCCGCCAATTTCAAAGGAAGCAAAGATAGTGGAAAAGAGTGGTTCCTAATGGATATAAAACATCCATCTAATACGGTTGAAGCAGTTTCTATGGTACCATCGGCCAATTCTACTTCATACTTTATGCTTAGGGTTTTCAGAGGCAAATTTAACAACTTACAAAATTTATTATCCACAAACGACTTATCTGCACCCGAATCAAACAATACCCTTGCATAAACATCATTGATAAGAAAAGTACCTATTATAACGTTGTCATTCTGAACTGCTTCCTATGCATTCATTTGAAAGACCCTAGCATTGGTCTTTTTACCCTCTTCAGGTTTCTTTGCATACTCTGGGCAGTTGGACTTAATATGCCCTTTCTCGTTACAGTTGTAACAAGTCGCATCCTTTATCTTCTTGCAATCCAATGTTTTATGCTCACTAGATTTGCAGATTCCACAAGGTCTGGGCTGCGATTAGGATTTTGATTCCAACCTGCACTTTCTTAGATGGCGCTTCTTGCAGGTCTTGCATTTGGGTTTCTCACCTATCTGTTGGCTATCCTTCCTGAACCCTGAACTCTTCTTGTGATCAGAGTTCCCCTTATATTTCTTATCATAACGGTGTGAGTTCTCATCCTCGCGTTTCCTCTTCCCCTCATTAGAATTCCTAAGCAATCTCTGCCTGACCGCATCAAGGGTAAGAGATAATGACAAATCAGCTACTGACCTAAAGGTAGTAGGTCTTGATGCTTTCACACTTGCTTTAATCTCTGGAGCTAAACCTCCAGTAAATCGAGCAATGTGTTTTGGTTCCGGTGTGACCAAGTAAGGAACCAATCGAGACATAGTGTTGAAGCTCGTGAGATATGCCTGACAGTCTAAGTTCTTCATGGCCAATGTCAAAAAGTCAGTCTCAATTTTCTCAACTTCATGTTGAGGACAAAAATTCTCTTTGATCAAAGCAACAAACTGATCCCAAGTCAGATTATACAATGGGAACTTCCCTGTAGCTTGGATTAGGGACCTCCACCAAGCTAGAGCTTCTCCTTTAAATGATTGTGATACAAACTTCACAATGTCTTGCTTTGCACAACCACTAATATCGACCACTGTATCCATCTCGTCTAGCCATGTCATGCAATCAATGGCTCCTTTTTCCCTAGTGAAATCCCTGGGCTTGCAGGAGACAAAATACTTATAGGAGCAGGTTTTAACACGTGGCTCTTGATCGAATATAATCTTCTTAGACGGGATACTATGCTGATTTGATGAGTGACGGGCATCGTCCTTCTTTGACTCTTGAGTTTTAGTAGGAGTCTTACTATGAGCCACAGATTGAGGCTTAGAGTGTGATTTAGAATGAGGTACAGATAGGGTCTTGCTCCGAGTACCACTTGATTCTTTAAACTGCCTGTCCATGGCTTTAGTAACAGCATTGTCAATCAATGCTTGAAGTTCCACACCAGTTACGTTGATCCTGGTAGTGTCATGATTTTCTAGAGGGTGATTGTTGACCTCTTCTGATTCTGCCATGTAGCTTGATTGCTACATAAAATAATGACAATGATTTATTCAGAAGTCTATAACAAAATTGTCATTCTTAATGACTCATTAACCATGGTATCAATAAACCATATTGGTAATTTTGTTGGTCATAATTATTCAGGATTTTCATTATAATTAATCCTTAGTTATAATTCATTAAATTATTAGAGTGGCACAAAAGGCTTGGTCACAAGGACAGTAATAAATTATAAGCCATGATTTTTATAAGATCAAGGCATTAAGGCTTGAACATAGTTCATCACCTTTTCTTGACAGGGAGTCGTAGACTACAACTGTCTTTTGTCTTATAGGACAATAAATATGGCCCGTAGGCACTTCATCACTAATGGATGATTAAATAATAAATAGTGAAAAGGAATTGGAAGAATCCAATATAAGGATGACTTGTGTGATTCTATCGAATCACATTTGCCAGGAGTGTTAACATGTTTTTAGATGTTAACAAGAATTTGAATCTTAATAAGGTACTACCATCATGGCCCAGTCTTAAAATGACACATGGCTAGGTTTTGCCTTTAAGATTTTGTTTACTATTTAATGGCAGATCAAATACAAAAAGGAATGATATTTTTATTTATTTCATATATTATATTCATGCATATAATGACAAAATGAAATTTTGAATCAAACATTCCACTAAATTTAAAAGGAGTACATAAATGCCCTAAACAGGACTTTAACAGAAATAACTTGCCCACACAGGGGCTAAACTGAAAATACAAGTCCTCGCAGGGACTAAGTACATAAATAGATGTCCATACAGGGACTTAATTGAAACTGAAAATTTCAAAACAAACAAAAATAAGGAATTTCAATAATCCCTTCCCTTCTTCCCTTTGATTAAATCAGCCAAACCCTTAAGTAGAACCCGACGGCTCCTACGCTCCCTCTGAACATCCCGCTCCACCTGATTCAGCCTCTGAAGGATCTCCTGCTGCTGCCGTGGTTGGACAAGTGGGGGATGCGGCTGCTGCTGTGGCTGAGGCTGAAGAGGTGGTGGGTATTGATACCCATAAGCTGGGTACCCAGTCTAGTAGGAAGCTGTGTAGGGCCCTTCAGGATGAAGAGCATTGTAGTTTGCCGCAACAAGATACGGGTCAACATCGGGGCATTGTAGTAGTTGTGGCCAGAGTAGGCTGGCTGCTCAAAAGGGTTATACGCCGCTGCACTGGCGTAAGAAGGTATTGGGTTATCAAAACCCATTTGTGGTGCTGGTGGTGGTGCGACTGGCAGAGAGTCGACCTCTGAAACTGGGTTTGAAGGCCCACCCATCTGTGGGTCTTCATATAGTGGCGGGTAGTGACTGCCACTGGAGTGTTGGGGGGTGCTGAAGTGGAATCCCCCTCACACAGACATCCGTGCTCCTGATCTCCTTCGCCTCGGTGGTTCTGGAGGCGGTTGCTGCTCTGGCGGCGGCGGTGGCGGTGGTGTGACCGCCTCAAAATGTGGGTCCTCTGAGGGGACCTGCTGGTGTGGTGAAGAATGGTGGGAAAGTGTATACTCCCAGGGGTAAGTGGCCCACCTTTCTGCAAAGCTGTTTGGACCCCTGTATGGCAAACCGTGAAAAGACGATCCGTCTGAAATCTCTATGGGATGCGTGGGCATCCCAGTAGGTGGCTCGGCAGGCTCTGGATCTGGATCCTAATCCATATCCATACCCTAGGCTTCAGGATAGTGGTCATCTGGTCCCAATGGGTTGTGGCCCATTGGTTCTTCAATCACGTTCGCCGGGTTAAACCGGCTCTAAAAGTACGGGGTCGGGTCCTGAAAAGCCCGATGTGAACTCGACCGCTGCAGTGGAAGGAAAGAATGGTGAGAATCGTTGGGCTCGTTTTCTGATTGTGGCTCAAAGGAGTGGTGATACGAGGGTGAAGAGCTTAGCAAGACAGAACGCCTCGCGGGTTCCAAATATGTCCTCCAGTCTTCTTGAGGACTAGTGCTCATGGTTAATGAAGGAGTTCGCCGATGTGATGGTCCGGCCTCGTGGTCATGACTGGGGAAAATTAGGGCTTTTCCGCCTCTTCCTATTCCTCTAATATGCGGTGACATTCTTTTGTTCCTGTCAAAACAAACAAAAGAAAAAACAAAGGAAAACAATAAAGGACAAAATAAAAGATTAGGATTAGTCCTAATTCTTTGCCTAGACTCGGAAGTCAAGGAATGTGCAACTGTGTCATTGAGATTAAACACAAAAGGCTAGTGTTTAATTCACTCAATGTTGGCTCTGATACCAACCTGTCACACCCCGATATTTCCACGTATTACCGGTGGGCCCGGTGGGGAGTATCGTGACGTAGTTGATATCATCATAGTCAAATAATCACAGTTTAATGCACAACGGAAGTCTAAAGTAAAATATTACAAATCAACTGAAAGTAACATAAATTATTACACAACATGTTGTAAAAAGATCCACAGGCAGATCAAAACATAAAGAAATATTGTTCAACAGATTTAGGCATCAAAAGCTTGCAAGACTCTTTATTTGATACTAGGAGTAGCCAGCCCATTTCACTTAGTACCTGCACTTAGCCTTTTTGGAAAATATGTCAGTTTACACTGGTAAATACAATTAACTGACTCTTTTAAAAAGTGTTTATAAAATTGATTTAAATGCACAAGACACAAATATTCTTTTATAACTTGGGATAATTATTTAAAAATAACCTTGTAAAAGAATTATATGTTTGTTATGCGTTCAGTAGCCCGGGTTAAAATACCGGGTTAAAGATTAATAGACACACCACATAATATAACCCATAGCGAGTTATTCTCGAACAAGCGGGTATATCATTTTACATACGCACCGGCAGGTGTATGCCTGTGCCCCGTGCTTAAGTCGTGGCCATTTTAATGAATAAGCCGAGGATATCCAGGACATGGTCATTAACCCCCAAAGGCTTAAAACAAACAAAACAGATTAAATGGGTTATCTCAATGATTTAACCTTCATACGATTAAAGATTCGATACCCGACCAAGCAGTATTATTAAATACCGTACCCCAAGCCCGTATAAGGGAAAATAAGTTAAAAGTATTTACCTAAGCAAAATTACAAATTTATCTCAGCCGTATAACAATCAGCAAGGGCAAATATCTTTTACTGGACTCCTAAATCTGGAACGAAGGTTTTAATAACCTATTAGATTCCTAACGGGTCTTACTTAAGTTTAAACTTAGACCGGTTAGTTTTAAAGAAAGGTATACGGTTCAAAACGCAAGATTAAGCGAAGACCGGATTAGAATTTGATTTAGACCCAACAAGTATAAGGACTTGTATAATATGGGTAAACTAAACACATTCTGGATTTTGAAGCAAAAATGATAAAGTTTGACCCATTTCGGTCAATTTATGCAAACTAGTCACATAAACTGTACCGAACGCGAAAAATGCATAACGGGTAACCAAATGAGTCATGTACAGGTTCCACAAGTTAATATGCCTTAAATATGTTGTGATATTAGTAGGATACCTTCCATTATGCCCAAAACGGATTTAAAACCAACTTAAGCCCCGTAGGGGTATTTTGGTCATTTTAAAAATTATAAAAGAGGTTAAATGACAATCTGAGGTTTTGGTCTAAAATGATCAGTAAAAATATTTATTTTTGCAAGTCATAACGGTAAGATATTGTATATATGTGAAATTTATCATTTATGACCAAACTATGCACCAAAGGGGCATTTTGCTCATTTCACAAAAGCTTTAGGGTCAAATC
The DNA here is from genome assembly GCF_002127325.2 of Helianthus annuus. Classification (NCBI taxonomy): domain Eukaryota; kingdom Viridiplantae; phylum Streptophyta; class Magnoliopsida; order Asterales; family Asteraceae; genus Helianthus; species Helianthus annuus. The sequence continues at coordinate 36,358,865 of NC_035442.2, forward strand.
TGGAAATCTGGGTTTAAAACTTTTACCTACTGTTATAGTATGAAAATTTACTTATAATATCAGTAGGTAATGGGTCTTAAATGTTAAATATAGTTTTAACCCATACTATGTGGTTAAAAAGCGTAAAAAGTCGGTATTTGCTGGTTTTCGGGTTATATAAGGAAAGCTGAGGTTTTAATCAGTCCATAAGTCTTAAAATATTTTATTTAATATATGAAATCAGTAGAAAAAGGTTTGGTATCAAAATGCTATGTAAAACTCATTTTATTAGCAAAAAGAGCATAACCGTCAATACCGAATTTACATTAAAACTCTATGGTCTAATCAGTTTAAAATTTAGTAAAAATTTCCAAAAATCCTTAAATATTATAATATATCAGTAGGTATAAAGTTTGGTGTCAAAATTTGGGTTTAAATAGGTTTTATGCCGAAAATGCCGTTTAATTAATAAAAAGCTTTTAATTTACGATATTGAGCATAACTCCCAATTTAAACAATAAACTGATGTCAAATTTTTAGGACATGTTTATAAATCAGTAATAAAGATTTTTGTCCTCTCACATTTTCAAAAATCTCGTTTTAATATCAAAAGGGCATAATGGTCAACTTTTAGGCATTTAATGGAAACATGCATTGAACTATGATTTCTAAGGAACCAAGTTATACAACCTCAGAGGGTTATAATAACATGTAATATGGTCCTAAAGGAACCCTAAGGCATATCTAAAACAAGCTAAATCGGGACAGAACTGAAAGTCAAAGCAAAAGTCTACTTTTGCGACTTTCGGTTCCGAACCGAGTCTAAACTCAGAATTGTCAGGTTGAACATGGTAAAACATGTTCTTATACTATTTACCAAGTTATTTTAATGTTTAAACATGTTCCATAACCTCTGCATTACTAGTTATGAATTTATTTGTAAAAATAGCTTCTGTTGACTTTTTAATAACAAGTTTGACCCGACAATTGACCAAGTTAGAGTGAGAATCAGTAGGTGCCCTTTTAAGGGTTTATTATCTACATAGTTACCAACTCATAGCCACTTTTAATTCGAATAATGGCTGGACCATTAGTGATTAATCACTAAGTCAAAGCTTAATTACGATGGCTTTGACTTTGACTTTTTGTCATTAAACTAATAAAACTTGAACTTAAGAGGCTAAGAACACTTACTAGGGTCCTTAGCACGAGTTTAGAACAGAAGATGGCTCTCTTGAACTCCAGGAAGCTCCAGAGAATGTGTTGTGAATAAATTTAAAAGATGCAAATGAACAAGTGCAACAACAAGTGCCTTATATAGGATTTTCTAGTTCATTTAATCAACCCACATGTCCCTATAATCTCCCTGATGCTCCCAGGTGTCCCTAGTGCATGAAAAAGCATTGGCACAGTCCCTGGTATCGAGTTATTGCATGCAAAGGCGGTGTAACAGGCTGAACTTGCAGCTGTGCAGATTTTTCTACATCTGGCACTCTTACGCGACCCGCGTAAGAGTTGGCCTAAGGGTTACGCGACCCGCGTGAAGGGCAATTTCCGGTAAACAACTTTGCAACTTTGCAATTTCAGTCCCTGGTCCATTTAAACTTTATTTAACTTTCATTTATTACATTTAGGACCCCCATAGTTAACTTTTAAGGACCTTAGGTCATAAACTAACTCCGTTAAGCTCTTGGTTAGTTGTACGATCACCCGAAAAATCTTGTATTCGTCAAAACTCCACAAAATTAATATCCATTATTCTTGAGAGCACAATATATAATTATTACAATGTTTTTGGGATTGTTAAAAGGTCACTCAGAGGTTACTTTCAACATGTTGACACTTTTAACCCCTATGCTTCATAAGATCCTTATTTTAAGCACAAACGACTTTCTAAGTTTGATAAATTATTCGTTAAAGAATATTAATGTCGTGTGAGGTCAATCAGAGGTACAAGAATGGCAAGTTGACACTTTGGATCCCTTTTACTAACATATTTACATTGTTTGACAATTTTAGTCCCTCGAAAACAATTCCTTACACGTTTAAAGCCCATGACATGTGTCTTTATTATATTAGTCGCGATTTTATGAGGTGTTACAAGCTTGACACGCTCTTTACGACTCAATGTGTCAGCCACAACATTCACCTTACCAGGATGGTAGCGAATTTCGCAATCATAGTCGTTTAGAAGTTCAACCCAATGTCGTTGCCTCATGTTAAGTTCCTTCTGATTGAGAATATGCTGAAGACTTTTGTGGTCAGTGAAAACCACACATTTCGTACCATATAGATAGTGTCTCCAGATTTTGAGAGCAAAAACTACAGCACCTAACTCAAGATCATGAGTCGTGTAGTTCTTTTTGTGAACCTTTAACTGTCTCGATGCGTAAGCTATGACTTTGTTCCTTTGCATGAGAACACAACCAAGACCCAAATTGGATGCATCACAATACACGACAAAATCATCGTTGCCCTCAGGTAAAGATAGAATAGGTGCATCACAAAGTTTCTGTTTCAAGGTCTAAAATGCTTCTTCTTGTTGAGATCCCCATTCAAAAGGGTTGTTCTTCTGAGTTAGAGCAGTTAGAGGAACTGCAATCTTGGATAAGTTTTCGATGAAGCGGCGGTAATGCAAGACCAAGAAATGAACAAACTTCAGTAGGAGTAGCAGGCGTATCCTAATCCTTAATCGCACTGATCTTGGAGGGATCTACATGAATACCTTGTTCGTTGACGATGTGTCCCTAAAATTGAACTTCCTTAAGCCAAAATTCGCACTTGGAGAATTTGGCGAAAAGTTGTTCTTTCTTCAGGAGTTCCAGAGTAAGACGAAGATGTTGCTCATGATCAGCTCGTGTCTTAGAATAAATCAAGATATCATCAATGAAAACGATGATGAATTTGTCCAAATAAGGCTTATAAACCCTATTCATCAAGTCCATGAAAACAGCAGTTCCCATTAGTCAAACCGAATAACATAACAGTGAACTCATAATGCCCATATCTAGTACGGAAAGCAGTCTTGGGAATATCTTCCTCGAGCACTCGAAGCTGATGATACCCAGAACATAGATCAATCTTTGAGAAACAAGTAGCACCCTGTAATTGATCAAAGAGATCATCAATGTGAGGTAGGGGATATCGATTCTTGATGGTAAGCTTGTTAAGCTCACGATAGTCGATGCACATCCTGAAAGAGCCATCTTTCTTCTTGACAAAAAGAACGGGAGCACCCCAAGGTGAAAAGCAAGGACGACTAAAACCTTTGTCAGAAATCTCCTGAAGCTGCTTAGATAACTCTTGCATCTTAGATGGTGTAAGACGATACGGAGATCTAGCGATAGGATTAGCACCAGGTACAAGATCAATACGGAACTCAACTTGATGTGCTGGGGGTAAACCAGGTAATTCTTCAGGAAACACTTCAGGATAATCCCGAACAACAGGGATATCTTGAATAGACTTACCGTTGCCTTTCTCTTCTATTACATGCGCCAAGAAGGCCACATAGTTCTTGCGCAGGTACTTCTGAGCTTGAGTACAAGACATGAGTTTGAGACTACTAGCAGGTTTCTCACCACGAACCTCTAGGACTTTACCAGTTGAAAGAGGTATACGAACAATCTTCTCAAAATAAACTACCTCTGCGTGATACTTGACTAACCAATCCATTCCCACTATGATATCGAAACTTCCAAGTTACATAGGTGTGAGGTCGATAGAAAAAGACGGCCATTAAGGTTCAATTGGCAGTTTCGAAGAAAAGAATCGAGAACAATGGGTTCACCACTAGCAACTTCTACTGTCAAGGGCTTTCCTAGTTTTGTTCTAATCATGCATAGCAAAGGCTCGAAAGATAAAGACACAAAACTCTTATCGGCACCCGAATCAAAGAGAACAGATGCAGGCTGATTGTTAACAAGGAACGTACCATTGACCACCTCATTGTCTGCCCGCGCCTCATTAGCATTCATGATGAAAACTCGATCACGAGCCTGCGCCTGATTTGCATTTGCTAACCTCGGGCATTGGTTTCTGTACTGGGTCAGATCCCCACAATTGTAGCAAGATCCAGGCAGATAATGAGGTCGTGCAGCTTGTGCTTGTTGTTGAGCAGCTTGCTGAGCTGGGTTATGTGGGGCTTGATTGGGAGCAAAACGACAAACATCGGCAAGATGACCCGATTTTCCACAGTTAGCACAGAAACGACCCTGAACCTATGGTTGATGGTGACTATTGCATCTGTTGCACAACGGTGCTTTGCCAGCGTACTGTTTCTTTGCTGGTGGTTATGCAGGTTGGTTGGGAGCTGCCTGGTTGGCTTGTGTAGTAACAGCAAAGTTCTGGGAAGCCTTGTGCTTCTAAGACCTCCTTGAAGACCCAGATTTCTTTCCCTTCTTGTTTTCATTCTTGTCAGACGATTGTTTCTTATCACCCTTCCTATGAAGCTTACCCTTTCTGATTTGAGACTCGGTCAAAGTCGCAACTAACTCGATTGCCTGTCGAACTGTGGTAGGGTTGCTACCAGTGATGATGTCTTGCACGGGGTCAAGTGAACCATCGACATACCTCTCGATAGCTTTCTCGAGTGGGGTAACCATTGTAGGGCATAACAAACTCAATTCCTCATACCTGTCAGTGTAAGCCCGATGTTCACAACTATCCTATTTCAAATCATCAAACTCTCTTTCCAACGCCCTCTGTTCGTGACGAGGACAGAATTCCCTCATCATTAAAGCCCTAAGCTCTGCCAAGGTCTGTGCTAAAGCAACCTCAGCACCACGGTCTCTCATTACCCCGTTCCACCAAGTAAGAGCCCTCTTTTGAAACACACTAGAAGCAAACTCAACTTTGCGATTATCAGGACACTGAACATGACGAAAAGTACTCTCAATGCTTTTAAACCACTGTAGGAGCCCAGTTGCTCCTTCAGAACCACTGAACTTGAGTGGTTTAGCCGAATTGAAACTTTTAAAGTTGCATGGAGCATTATTGTTGTTATTGTTGGCTTGGTTGATTTGAGTGATGAAATTCGGGAGTGCAACAGCCATTTGTTGCGCAATGATTGCTGCCATTTCGGCATTAGGTAACTGATTATTGCGTCGAGGAGGCATTCTAAAAGAGGAAACATGAGAGAAAACGAGTGAGATGATTAGATGAAAACGAGATGATACAAATATCGACAAAAAGCATGGATGGTGGTCATTCGTTCGTACCACAAAGCAAACAAACGACACACAGTGACTAATCAAAGTAAATGGGTCAAAATAATGTATCATGAAGACATGCTTTAGCCTATAAGTGGACACTCACCCCAAGAGTTCCCAGGTAAGAGTGACTGGTCCGATTATGTGGATTTGTACGAACACTCTAGCCTAGATAGAAAACTCGAGATACAGAAATCCACCCTTCCAGATTGCACGTGTTCACATTATTTAGACCCAAAACTTTGACGAGATTTTGAAAACTTAGAAGGCATTAAGCCAAAATAATCATTCAACAATGGATAATTGATTTTCAAAATTGCTTTGGAAAATTATGTTCTTGTTTTGGTAATCACCTAAAGATAGGTGACGGTAATGTTTTGAGATTTAAACACAAGATAACTTGTGTTGGCTCCGAGAAAAGTTATAGTCTAGGTCAAAGTATTACTAATAACATAATTCCCTATAACCATTGCCTCTGATACCAACTCTTCTGTCACACCCCGACTGCGTAAAACAACAAACCGCGGCGGAAACGTCGGGGAGTAGAGTGGCAGAATTATTGTTTCACAACCATGGTATTTACAGTTTTGTGTTATTTATTAACAAAGCGGTTACATTGTCTTAAAACGAAAGAAACAAAGAGTACATAACATAATTTAAACTAATCTTGCTTCTTTTATATCACTAAGGCCCGAGTCCGCCCTAGTGTATCCTGATCAAACCTATGCATCAGCTCCTGAAAACACATGTGAAAATAGGCACGTTAGCATAAAAATGCATGTGAGATACATAGGTTTATTGATTTAGGATTCATGACTTGTAAGTTTAAAGAAATGTTTAACAAACGTTAGTCATGAATCTTGTAAAGTGTTTTCTTTTATAAATCATACGAAAATGGATAAGAAATCAGATGATATAAAAGAAAGATGTGTGGTTAAATAAATAACCAGGTAAAATGAATTTATATAAGATATGTTGTTTGTAAAACAATGTTTTGTGAAGTTATGTTCTTGTATAAAATGTAATATGTCTAAATTGAAATGGTTTAAATAACGCTACGATATATAATATCATAAAAGCACTTATATATAGGAAGTACCAGCGGCGTATCCACCATGCTTTTATCATATTACACGCGCCTCGTTATTTAAGTCAATTACCCAAACAAACCACCAAAATACCTTGTTTAAACCCATGTCAAAATGTTTATGTGTAAACAATGTCAAATGCCAAATGTAAATGACGTAATGTATAATCAAAGGTTATGTATGGCAAGCGAAAGGTGTCAACTAAAGCCATAGGTAAAATGCACAAAAAAATGTATTTGAATAAATCATTGTTTAAATCAAAAGTTATGTTTTGTAAAATAAATGCTTTATTGATACAAACATCTATGTGGTAATGTTAAAACGCATACATTCAAGCCTTGCGACTGTGGAGACAAACCCTTAAACAAATTAAAGGTTTATCAAAATTTATGTATATCGGATTCAGTCATTTCCTACTTCCAAACAAACCTAGGAAGCCATAAACGGGAGTTGTCAATTCCTATGGTACCATTACTTACTACCGAGCGGCGTGATCAATGTTAATGAACGTATTTATGACCCGTTAAACAAACCAAATGTCATACCAAATGTAAGCATGTTATGTGAAAACAAAGTACTAAGTATGCTAAAAGAACATACATAGCATGAATGTTATGTAAATCAATGTGTACAAATGCTGAAATAAACATATGAAACAAATGTGTTTATGAAATCAATGTACTAGCATGATAATTAAACATACATAGCATAAACATGGATGAAATCATGTGCTATATGTGTACTAATGAACATAGCAAGCATATGTTATAAAAGCACGAAAGTAATAAGTAGGCACATGTGTTTCACCCCAAAATGTTTGAAAACAGTAAAAGAGGGGACTGTGTACTCACTTGATATTGCTAAATGATCTTGAAACAACAATCAAACAATGCTTGAGGGATCACGAAAATCAAACGGCACCTAATATAGGTAACTATGTTAATAAACCGGTCTTAAATCGGAAGATCGGATAGAATCGTAAACCAAATGAGTATGGGAACTCATGTAATATGGTTTAACAAAGCCTACATTCTAAAACGGAACCTATCCTAAGTGTTTATGACCCATTACGACTCGTTAAGGTAGTCTACGCTACTTTAACGCGTTGTTCGCGTAAAACGCGTTCGGACCGCCTAACTAGTCCTATGATAAGTATTATATGCCTTAGCATGTCTAATGATGTTGCCTAATCAGTTTATATGTCAAAATTTAAGTTACATATGCTTAAAATGAAATTATGCGAAAAAAGGACATTTTGGTCATTTTCCTAAGGCATATAAACTACCTACCATACAACTAACTAAACAAAGTGACCATAAGGTATAACCTCGGAAAGTTATGCCCTATACAACTATGGTCACAAAATGTGTTTGGTCGGATCCTAATGATCGACCAAACGGGTCGGGTTCGAAAGTCTAAGTGGTTGTTTAGACCGCTTATCTTACGACCCTATATAAGCACTAAACTAAAAGTGACGAGTTAAACATGTTAAAACATGTTTAACGAAGTTAGAAAACAAGTTTAAAATCAAAACAAAGTGTTTTGATACCCAAAGATAGTTTCGTTGCAAAATACGCATAACACATATTTTAACTGAAACCATGACTCGTCACTACGCCTAATCAACGTGGTAATCAGTAGGTATAGTCACAAGGGACTATAACCATCGTGATTACGCTCACGTTGCGAAGTTCAAACGAACTTCGTGTTGACCATTGACTGGTCAAAGCAGAAAGTCAAACACTGTTTGACTTTCACGCTTGAAAAGCAATAATAAGCATGAAAGAAACTTACAAAAGGTCCAAGAAATGAAGAACTTGATCTAAAATACTAAGGTATGAAGCAAAGGCTTCAACTTAGAGTATAAATTCAAGGTGGGTTTATATAGATTTCTCAAAACCGTTAGGATCGTTTCTTGAATTTCGAGCTTCAATCTGGACCATCCATGTGTGGCACACTGATTTATAATACTAGGGGTGTTCAAGACCATCACACGGTATAGAGAATGTTACATAAAAGCCCCTGAAATTTGACCCAGTTGCTAAAAATGGATTTCTGCCCAGTTACCTCTGTCGCGTGGCGCGACAGCAACAGCATAAGCTGTCGCGTGGCGCGACGGCTAAGTTTGGCAGCTTGTCAATTTTGGTCCCTGCAAGTGTAAAAGCTAGTTTTCGATGCGTTTAAGCCCCGTTAACCCCATTTCAAGGCTCGACAATGAAGTTAAAGTATAGGGAACTTATAATATGCTTGAAAACATCTCGGATGTCGGTTCGTTTGGTCGTACGGTCACGTTATTCGGTTAATTACGCGAAAAACGATCCAAATTACACGACGAATAGAATTTTAGCATTCCAAACACTAAAATAAAATATTTTAATGTTTACAAAATTTTTTTGGATGTTTAGATATGTTCAGAACGTAAGATATGCGCGAAAATGCGAACTTATACACTTTTTGACGCTTTTAGTCCCTGTTTAATCAAAAAGTTTATTTTAGCGTACCGAACCCCTCAAAGCCTATTTCTAGGATACGTAAAGGATATTTAGGGTATGTTTAGCTTATGATCAAGTTCCAGAATGTTCGTTACTATACGAATCGGCATAGTTTCACAGTTTGTCAAAAATAGTCCCTGTAAGCGAATAAACTTGATTTTGCCATACCAAACCCTTCAAAACTTATTTCTAACTTATGTAAAGGTTATTTAAGGTATGTTAAGCATATGTTGATGTTCCGGAGTGTTTTTCGTGTTAATCTGATTACGTTTATGCATCATTTTGCGTATAACTCTCCAAAAAGCGATATAGAGTTTGAAATTGAACAAAAATGGAAACATGCAAAATGTCAAACATAGTTAAAAGATATTGGGATCAAATAATATTGTTTTATTGATAATTGAACTATTTAAGGTTTATACAATGATTATAAGCACAGATGTCACACTATGTGGGTGATAGAGTACGGATCTGGATCCTCAAAGCTTGAATCTGGATATTCGATCCTTGGTTCCTCAAAATACTCATATGAAGTAGATGGTTCACACCATTGTTCCTCATTGTAAGTATATGATGGATAAGGGTCGTAACATTGTTCTTCATAATACTCATACGAGGTGGGTTGTTCACGCCATGGTTCCTCATAATAAGCATATGAAGGTGGAGACTCATATCTTGGTTCCTCAAAGTATGAGTATGAAGGCTCATACCTTGGTTCATCAAAATATGAGTATGAGGGTTTTCATAGGATGTATGTGAAGTGGAAGGCTCGTACCTGGGCTCATCATAGTAGGTGTATGAAGTGGATGGTTCAAAGAGGTCACAATATTGTACCAAGTGAGGGTTATCACAAATGGTGCAATAGTCTTCCCTATAATCTTCCTCCTCATAGGTGTAGTTGTAATCTCCTGAGTATTGATCCATGAGAATCACTCAGCAGACCACAACAGAGTCCCGGGACCAGGAAACAAAAATAAAGACGGAAACAGAGACTGGACACGGCCCCGTGTTTAGTGAGCACGGCCCGTGTTCAGGTTCTGTATCTGGGCGTTTTAATAAAAGTAACTGGTTTTATGCAGCATGGGGGCGTGTTCGATGAGCACGACCCCGTGTTCAGACTCTGTATCTGGGAGTTTTGAAAAAATGTGCAACACGGCCCCGTGTTCAGTGAACACGGCCCCGTGTTCAGTGAACACGGCCCCGTGTTCAGTCTACTGTAAATGCAAAAAAATAACTAAAATGCAGAAAGTGTGCGCGCGTTTTAAAAAGGTTTTGAAAAACTTATTAGGCCGTCGATTTTAAGCTTTCTTAAAATCCTTGTGTCCATGGCAACGGCGCCAAAAACTTGATGTGTGTGTAGCATTATATATTTTTATGTATATTTTTAGCCCTTTTTAACACTTTAGTCAAGTTTTAAATTTATAAAACACGATATTTTACTAACACTAAACACACATATCGGCAAGTGCACCCATCGTGAGCGTGGTATAGTGTTGGTAAGATACCGAGGTCGTCCAAGGACACAAGAGCTTTTAGTACCAGTTTATCCTCAACGTCTAATCAAATCAAAATTTTAGGAAAAAGGTTTTAAACATGAAAATTAAAACTAAAAAAATGCTTAAAATAAAAATAAAATAAAACTGATATACAAGATGAATCACTTGGATCCGACTCGCCTTTAGTGTAACCTTTGATGTTTTCCGCACTTTTGCACTTTTTAAGAGATTATCTTAGTTATAGTAGTAGGCCCCTCTTTTGAAGGTGACGTTACCCTCAACCCAGTAGTTTGAGTCAGCAAGGATACAATCCTAAAGGGTTGGATTATTGAAAGATAATTAATTAAGTTATTAATGCGTAATGTGGTAGGCCCCTCTTTTGAAGGTGACGTTACCCTCGGCTAAGTGGTTTGAGTCAGCAGGGAACAATCCCAAGTAGCCGGGTTAATGTATTAATAGTAGTTTACATATGAGGGGATCAAGCCATTCGTACCCCCGGCATCCAATACCAGTGGGTATTGAAGGAGGTCCTAGTAAGCTTGACCCAGGTCCTTGCAGGATCTATACACTGAACAAGGCAAGAACCTTACCAAACAATTCCCTTAACCCCCGACCAGGTAACCAACATATCTCTATATAGACCGTAGAGATATGAATTGTGTAAATCTTTTATTTTATATAGACAGTAAAATAACGCCAAGACACCACGGACAAATGATAAGGAAGTTTTACCTTCAACATAAGAAACTAGTTATTAAAGTCATTAATACAAAACCAAATAAAAAGTGTGAAAAGATTGAAAAACAAAAGTATTACACTAAATGCTTATCTTCACCAAGTGATATAAGAGACTTAGGCAAACATGGCCTTTGATTGTCAAGAACTCTTACTATCAATCTTGGATCCCGAGACTACTACACACACTCTATGATGGATGATAGATGATGGTGGTGGATGTGGGTGTTGTGATGGTGGTGGAGTGTGGGTGAAGTGGGAGAGAGGTGGTTTGCCAAGGGATACCTTTGAAGTGAACCAAGCACCTCTATTTATAGCCTGCACAGAAGCCCGGACACGGCCCGGTGTCCATTGGGCACGGCCCCGTGTCCATTGGGCACGGCCCCGTGTCCATCCACTTTCTCTTTCTTCATTAATTGCAGTTCGTCTGTATTAGTTGACCATGCCCCCGTGTCCGTTGGGCACGGCCCCGTGTGCAGAAGCGTATCTGTACTATCAATATTTGCTTGGATTCTGCGAATCTTAGCGTTGACCACGTCCGTGTTGAGCTGGTCACGCCCCCCGTGTTGGGAAATAGAAGCTTCTACAACTTTGTCTTTTCTTCAGACACTTAAGCACGCCCCCGTGTCCACTGGGCACGGGGCGTGTTCAGCCTTCTGATCTCTTGTTTTTGCTTGGGAAGATGCTGTCGAGGGTTCGGGCATGCCACTTTTATTCCTTTTCTTGTATTTATGTTAGATTTAGCTGTATTTTTGCTTCTTTTGTCCATTTGCGCTCATTTAATCCTGAAAATACAAAAGGAAGACAAAAGCACACTGTTTCCAACATTAGTACTAAACAAGGGTTAGTTTTATGCCTCATTTGATGTAATTTACATGTTGCATTTTACACACATCAGTATTGAAATGGCGAACGCAACTACTTGGGACGATTTTAAGGAGCTGATGCGTGAAGAGTACTGCCCTCGTGACGAAGTGCAGAAACTGGAGAACGAGTATTATGATCTGAAAATGGTGGGGTCTGAGATTGAGGCATACACGAAACGGTCTCATGAATTAGCTAATATGTGCCCGAACTTATCACGACCTCCACACCGAAGAATCAAACTGTACATCATAGGATTAGCCCCGCAGGTTAAGGGCTTGGTCACTGCAGTGAACCTCAACAACTTACCTCAGATAATTCGGCTAGCTCACAAAATCACAGATCAGGAGGTGGAGCGTGGCTCGCTACCACCGCGTGTTTCTACTACTGCTACAACTGCTACAGCTACTACTCCTGCTACTGATAGCAAACGTAAGTGGAATGAAGTGGACAAGGTGTCCAACTCGAATCAGTCACAGAAGAAGCAAGAAAACAGTGGCAATCGCAGTTTTGTCCAGTCATCTTCTGCAAACCAGAATCAGGGCAACAACTCGAATCAAGGCTCATACGCAGGGAAGCAGCCAAAGTGTAACAAGTGCAACTTTCATCATCGTGGGCCATGCACTCGAGTCTGTCACAGGTGCAACAAGGTGGGCCATATGGCTAGGAATTGCAGGGCCCCACTCCCAAGACAGTAGCAACAGCAACCTCCACTGCAACAGCAGCCACAACAACAGGAGAGGCAGCAACCTCAGCAGAATTAGGGAAATCGTAAGGGGTGTTTTCAGTGTGGAGACGAGGGTTATTTTAGGTGGGATTGCCCTCAACTAAATTAGAATGCCGGTAACAACAACAACACTGGGAACAACAACGGTAACAATGGAGGGAATGGTGCACGTGGAAGAGTATTTACTATTGGTGTTGGGGAGGCTAGGAATGTTGGCAATGTTGTGACCGGTACGTTTTCTGTGAACAATCTATTTGCTTCTGTTTTATTCAACTCTGGTGCCGATTGGAGTTATGTGTCTTTGGGGTTCAGTTGTCAGTTAGGGTTAACTCCTACACCTCTTCTAAGCAAGCACATAGTAGAATTAGCTGATGGTAAATTGATTGAAGCTTCACATGTTCTTCTTGGGTGTAAACTCGATCTTATGGGTCAAGTGTTCGATATTGACCTACTTCCCGTTACTCTTGGAAATTTTGATGTAGTCGTTGGTATGGACTGGTTGTCTAAGCATCAAGCGGAAATTCTCTGTAAAGAGAAAATCGTGCGTATTCCTCTCCCTAGTGGAGAATCTCTATCGGTCCAAGGTCATCGTAGTGGTGCAATGGTTGGCATCATCTCAGCTATGAGGGCCCAAAAGTGCCTACGAAAGGGCTATTCTGCTATTTTAGTGCTTGTTATTGATACTCAGCCTGAAGAGAGGAAAGTCGAAGACCTTGCAGTTGTTCGTGAGTTTTCTGATGTTTTTCCTGAAGAACTTCCCGGTTTACCTCCACATCATCAAGTAGAATTCCAGATTGACCTTACACCAGGAGCAGCCCTGATTGCTCGTGCTCCTTACCGTCTTGCACCAGGAGAGTTGCAAGAACTGTCAAACCAACTCCAAGAACTGTTGGATAGAGGTTTTATCCGACCCAGTTCTTCACCTTGGGGAGCACCGGTTCTATTTGGGAAGAAGAAAGACGGATCCTTTCGTATGTGTATTGATTATCGGGAACTCAACAAGGTGACTGTCAAGAATCGTTATCCTTTGCCACGCATCGATGACCTGTTTGACCAGTTGTAAAGGTCAAGTTTTTACTCGAAAATTAACTTAAGATTGGGCTATCATCAGATGAGAGTCCGGGAGGAGAATGTCCCTAAAACAGCTTTTTGAACACGGTATGGCCATTATGAGTTTCTGGTTATGCCATTCAGGTTGACAAACGCACCGGCGGTTTTCATGGACCTCATGAACCGTGTGTACAAGTCGTATCTCGACGATTTCGTCATCGTGTTTATCGATGACATCTTGATCTACTCTAAGAGCAAGGAGGCTCACAAGCGACACTTGAGTCTTATCTTGGAGCTCCTGAGGAAAGAGCAACTTTATGCAAAATTCTCTAAGTGTGATTTCTAGATTCGAGAAGTACACTTCCTTGGTCACATTGTTAATGAAATGGGGATACACGTGGATCCTGCTAAGATTGATGCTATCAGAAATTGAGCGGCACCGAAGAATCCTTCGGAGGTGCAACAATTTCTTGGTCTCACTGGGTACTATCGCAGATTTATTAAAGACTTCTCGAAGATCGCTCAACCTCTTATTTCGTTGACACAGAAAGGCGTGGTATATTCTTGGGGAACGAAGCAGGAAGATACTTTCCAGCTCTTGAAAGAAAAACTCTGCAGTGCACTAATCTTGTCATTACCTGAGGGTACCGAGGATTTTGAGGTGTATTGTGATGCTTCTATTCAGGATCTCGGTTGTGTGCTAATGCAACGCGAGAAGGTGATAGCGTATGCTTCTCGGCAGTTGAAGGTTCATGAGAAGAATTACACGCCTCACGACTTAGAGTTGGGGGCCGTGGTCTTTGCGTTAAAAATCTGGAGGCATTACTTGTACGGTACTAAATGCACTATTTATACCGACCACAAGAGCCTTCAGCATATTTTTTTTCAGAAGGAGTTGAATATGTGACAGCGACGCTAGGTAGAACTCTTAAACGACTACGATTGTGCAATCAAGTATCACCCAGGTAAAGCTAACGTTGTAGCTGATGCCCTTAGTCGAAAGGAAACGAAACCCAAGCATGTACGATCCTTACAGCTCACTATTCACTCAAATCTTCCTGATCAGGTTCGTTCGGCTTAGACTCAAGCGTTGAAGGAAGAAAACCTAGAAGCTTAATATTTGCGGGGCATGGAAAAACGACTCGTGGAGAGATCAGACGACATTTATTATTTTATGGATCGGGTACGGGTTCCTTTGTTTGGAAATCTGAGGGAGCTTGTGATGGATGAAGCGCACAAGTCCCGATACTCTGTTCACTCGGGTTCGGATAAGATGTATCAGGACCTCAAAGTCTTGTATTGGTGGCCGAAGAAGAAAGCTAACATCGCGACATATGTGAGTAAGTATTTGACTTGTGCGAAAGTCAAGGTAGAGTATCAAAAACCCGCAGGCCTGCTTCAGCAACCAGAAATACCCTTGTGGAAATGGGAGCAAATTGCTATGGATTTCGTCACTGGTTTGCCAAGGACTCAAAACGGAAACGATACCATCTGGGTGATCGTTGACCGTCTCACAAAGTCAGCGCACTTTCTAGCAATCAAGGAAACTGATAAGTTCACTCAGCTTGCAGCTGTTTATCTGAAGGAAGTGGTTTCTAGGCACGGCGTGCCAACCTCTATTATTTCTGATTGCGATCCGCGTTTTATATCCGATTTATGGTAGTTGATGCATAAATCACTTGGCTCACATCTCGACATGAGTACTTCTTACCACCCTCAAATGGATGGTCAAAGTGAACGAACCATTCAGATTGTCACACCCCGATCTCCACGTGTCACCGGTGGGCCCGGTGTGGGGTACAGTGACGTGGTTGGCATCGTCATAGACAAACAACACAATATAATAATGCACAGCGGAAGCAGAAATAGATTCATTTCAACTTTAATTAAAATGTAATAATAAACATCATAAGTAGTTGAAACGGATCCACAGGCGGATCAAATAAAATAAGATAAATTGTTCAACAGTTTATTTGTCGTCCGAGCTTGCGAGACTATAGTGGACGCTCTTAGGAAACAGCCAGCCTAGTTCGTTTAGTACCTGCACTTAACCTTTTGGGAAAAATACGTCAGTTTACACTGGTAAATACAAATCAACTGACTCATTTTGAAAATGATTGAAAATTTATTTAAATGCACAAGGCATAAATATTTTTATTAACTTGGGATAATTATGCAATATAAACTTGTGAACGAATTACATGTTACTCGTACATTTGGTGGCCCGGGATCTGCTGTCCAGGCTAAAGATTAAATGACACACCACATTAAAGAGTTATACACGCCGGGTGTACGCCTACACCCCGTGCTCTGGTCGTGGCCATCTCGTAAGATAATGCCAAGGATATCCGGGACACGGTCAATAACCCCCCAAACCCTTAAAGTAAAACAAGACTGTTTAAACGAGTCGCACAAACTATTCAAGACTGGACACCCAAGGGTGCAGGATTTGTGCGCTCGATCAAGCGGCATTTTAAATACCGTACCCCAAGCCCGTATAGGGAAAATAAGTCAAAATGTATTTACCTGAGCAAGTATGAATCACAATTGGTAAGTGTAGGTAGCTTTTACTGGGCCTCCTAATCTGGAACAAAGGTTTATAATAATCCTATTAGATTCCTAACGGTCTTTTATTTAAGCTTTAGCTTAGACCGGTTAGTTTTAAGGACGATACGGTACAAGCGCACGATTAAGCGAAAGACCGGATAGAATGTGATTTAGACCCGACAAGTTTGAATACTTGTATAATATGGGTATACTAAATACATTCTGGATTTTGAGATAAAAATGATAACGTTTGACCCGTTTCGGTCAATTTACGCAAACTAGTTACATAAACCGAACCGAACGCTAAAAGGGCGTTACGGGTAGCCAAAAGAGTCAAATGCAAGTTCCCTGAGATAATATGCTTTAAATATGATATAATATCAGTAAGTTATGTTCTATTATGCCCCGAATGATTTTAAACTCAATTTACACCTCCTAAGGGCATTTTGGTCATTTAAAAGATTATAAAAGAGTCAAATTGGAAATCTGAGTTACGGGTCTGATTTATACAGTAAATATACTTCATTTGATATATTATAACAGTAGAGTATGACCCGTATACAAAACTTATCATTTAAAATCAAACTATGCACCGTAGGGGTATTTTAGTAATTTCACAAGGGCTAAAACTGCCAAAACTGGAAATCTGAGTTCAAACATTTATACTTACTGTTATTATATGAAAATATACTAATTACATCAGTAGGTATGAGTCTTATATGTTTAAAATGAGTATAACGCCTACTATACGCTAGAAACGCTTAAAAATGCGATTTAGAGCCGTTTCCGGGTTTTTAAAAGAAAGCTGAGATTTTTATATTTCCAGAATGCTCAAAATAATTTATTTAACATATAAAATCATTAGAAAAAGATTTGGGGTCAAAAGAATGTGTAAAACTCATTTTATGGCTTAAATGGTCAAAACCGGCATTAACCGAATCGACTAAGCGATCTATGATACGATCAGCCAAAAATTAAATAAAAATCATCAAAAAACCCAAAATAATATATAATATCAGTGGGTAAAAAGTTTTATATCAAAATGTGGCCTGAAATAGGTTATACGCTAAATGCGTCGTTTATGTAACTTTAAGATATAGTTTTACGATATCGGCCATAACTCAAAATCTGGACCACTAACTGATCTCAACTTTTCGGTGCAAGTTTATATATTAGAAATAAAGATTTCTACTCTTTCACTTTTCCAAAAATCACGTTTTATATCAAAAAGGGCAAAATAGTCAACTTTAAGCATAAATCGGAAACATGCAAATGAATCGGCTAAGTATAGACTCGAGATATAAAAATTCCAGAAAGTTTAACCAAAATAAAAGTGGTCAAAAATAAGTTCCAATACAGATCTCAAACATGCATGCACGGATCCGAATCGATAGTCTACGAAAAAGTCGTTTTACAAGACTTTCGGTTCCGATTCGTATTTATACTAAAGATTGTCGAGTTGATTATGATAAAACACATTCTTATATTCATTATAATTTATTTTTGATGATCAAACTGATTGCATGTCATCTACATTACCATTTAAGCTATTTTTCGCAAAAACGATTTCTGTTGACTTTTTAATAACACCTTTGACTCGACAATTAGCATGCATAAAGTGGGAATCAGAGAATACCCTTTTGAGGGTTTGTTTCCCACATAAATACCAACATATCAGTGGTTTCAATTTGAGAAATGACAGAGCTAAACTCGTTTAATCGAAAAGTCAAACTATATGAACAACGGTTTGACTTTTAACTACTAATCAAAGCAAGAACGAATTATAGACTGATATGGAAGCTTACAAAGGTCCTAATGAAGCTTAGCTAACACTTGGAGGTGGCCTTGTCGTTCAGAATGCTCCTGGAGAAGTCTTGAGAGTTCTTGCAATTGCTAGTGTTCTTGTTTACAATGCATGTGCCCAAAAATGAGAGCTTTTGATCTAATTTATGATGAAATCAGATGTTTCCAGAGCTTCACAGGTGTCCCAACATGCAAGCATTCTCATTGGTGAGTTTAGGAGGTGTTGCAAGCTGTTTACCACTTCAAAAATGGACCAGAATGCAAACAATTCGCGAACTCAGCATCTGGTAGGGGCACGCGGCCCGCTTCAGATATCCCAGGCGGGCCGCCTGGGGTTCTGCAGGCCCAAAAACTTTCAAACTTTGGCAGCTTTGGTCCCTGTCCTTGCACGCGATGTTTTGGCTACTTATCTTGACTCGTAAACCCCCAAACTTGGTTTTTAAGAACCTTGGGACATTTACCAACATGGTGATGTCCTCGGATAACTTTGCGCTCAACCGAAAAGCCATGAAATTCGACGTTGACGCTTTTAGTCCCTCAAGTACGGTTTTGGCCATAACTTTCTCATACGATATCGAAACTTCATGAAATTTTTACCTCATATTCTAGTGAGTATATTTTAGCATTACAATGCTTCGGGTCTGCCAAAAGTTCACTCAGAGGTATAAATTCAACATGTTGACACTTTTGGCCCCTATAGTTTGTAATTCCTCACTTTTGTGCAATTTCCGCGTCGTATGATCCATGAACCATCCGTTTAAGGTTATAAACATTATGTAGGGTTATCATAGAGTCTATTTATCCATTGTTGACATTTTGGACCCTTACGTTCCATAGTTTTCACTATTTGTCAACTTTAGTCCCTCTAAAGTTTGTTTTCACATACCGGAACCTTATGACACGTGTCAAGACATTATTGGACGAAATTTTTTCGAGGTGTTACACAGATCCTTGAAGACATGCTGCGAGCATGTGTGATCGATTTTGGTAAGGGGTGGGAGAAACACTTGCGGTTGATAGAGTTCTTTTACAACAACAGCTACCATACCAGCATCCAGGCAGCTCCGTTCGAAGCGTAGTACAGACGGAAATGTCGTTCTCCTCTCTGTTGGGCTGAGGTGGGTGACAGCCAGATCACAGGTCCAGAACTTGTACTTGAAACTTCAGAAAAGATTGTCCAGATTAGAAATCGTATGGCGGAAGCGCGTGACCGGCAGAAAAAGCTACACTGATAAGCGTAGGAAACCCTTGGAGTTCGCTGTAGGAGATCGTGTTATGTTGAAAGTCTCACCCTGGAAGGCTGTGGTGCGCTTTGGGAAGCACGTGAAGCTTAATCCACGTTATGTCGGGCCATTCAAAATTCTGGAGCGAATTGGTAAAGTGGCTTACAGGCTCGACTTACCTGCTGAGTTGGGTAACGTTCATGATGTCTTCCATGTGTCGCAACTGAAAAAGTGTTTGTCCGATGAAACACTTGTGGTACCACTTCAAGAACTGAAAATCGACGACAAATTGCAGTTTGTCGAAGAACCCATCGAAATTATGGATCGGGAACTCAAGGTTCATAAGCATAGTCGAATCCCGATCATGAGAGTCCGTTGGAACTCAAGACGTAGACCAGAGTTCACATGGGAGCGCGAAGATCAGATGAAGCTCAAGTATCCTCAACTATTCCAAACTGACCAATCTAATCCTGATGCAACTGGTGAATTTCGGGACGAAATTCCCTTTCAAGTTGGGATGATGTGGACCCCGAGATTTCAAGGTCTTTCATCTACGCATCATTTGTTTCAAAATCCTGTTTTATGTTGTATCATATGCATCGTGTTTGAACGATTAAAGTATTGCTATGTTTGAATGTTACATGAAAACTTAGGAGTTGTTTAAGGGTTAGACATAACAAGTACATATTTAACTTTGTGCAACACACACTTGAGTCACGAAGAACCCAAGCTGACGAAGAACTGCAGTTCTTCGTCACAACCACTCCTCGACGTACAAGGGTTCTACGCCGAGAGGTCTTTCGCCAGAAAGGGCCTTGGCCCAGCTTTAGTCGTGGGCCTTGGCGGGTGGTCCGTTGGACAACCCTTAATCATGTTAAAAGACGAATTAATCCTTCACTTAATCGCGTAATTATCTTGAATTAGATGACTATGGTTGCTTATGTTTCAGGTGCGGTTCGGGAGCTAAAAAGGGACAAAACGCAGCTTTGGAAGGTTTAGAGATGAACGGGTCATGCGTGGGAGGAATGAACAAACAAAACACAAAAGTTAGGGCTCCACCGTAAATTACGGTGGCCACCGTCATTTACGGTGGCCCTGAATGCTGAATTTTTCCACCGTAACTCAGTCTTTGCACACTGTAACACTTTGAATTCCACCGTAAATTACGGTGGGTACCGTAATTTACGATGGAGGCTGTGAGGAACTTCGTAACTGCCTTCATAAAAACCGTCTTTGGGTGTCTTTTCACATTATCTCATCATTGGACGTTTCTCTGGCATCTTAGGGGCGATTTTGGCTGATTTTACTTGGTTGCAAACATTTCTAAACATTTGGTTGATGTTTTTGATTGGTATGAACATTAAACTTGTTGCTATGATGATTCACCAAGCTATGTGTGGCTAAACTTATGGTGATCATCCTAAATTGAAGGTTTGTCTATGACTTTTGTGTTTGGATTTGTATTTCTAGAATAATAGACTTGCAATGTTTGTTTGTTTATTATGGTGTGTGAATGTTTGTTTGTAAATTGTTGATTGATGTTATGATCATATTCTAAACCATACGTTCTTGGTGTCGCTGACAATCGAGATATCACGGGAGGGATTAGGGTTGGATATTAGTCAATTGGTTATCGGGTAACAACCTCGCGTTTTCATAATCCGAGTACTTAGTTCCCTTTTATCACGAACAAACAATCATACGTGAATCATGTCTATGTGATTCTTTCTAGTGAATTTGAACATAATTGTCAAAAGCAAACCGGAAGTTTAGGATGGTCGCTTTCTCCTAATCTGCTTTACAACCAACCTTTGATTTGAATCAATTTAGTTAATTTTAGTTTTAAAACCAAACAATCCAAATTATTGATCTTTACTTTCTGCAAATTAGTTTAATTTTAGTTAAAGTGCAAAGCTATAAAATCAACACATTATCCACATACTCCTTGAGTTCGATACCCATTTACCACTATCTATAGTTGTTATTTGGATTAAATTTGCGTGTACCTACGACAGCACGTCAAATTTTGGCGCCGTTGCCGAGGAGTAATGCGCAACGTGTGTTAATTTAGTAGTTTCGTTTTTGTTATTTTCGGGTTTATGCTGGTTGTGTTTAGTGTGCAGGTACTTTCAGGTGTATGCATACTAGAGGCTCTTACAAGTCGTCACCACTATCGTTTGATCCGGAAATCGAGAGGACGTTAAGGCAAAACAGAGTGTTATTACGAGAAAACAGAATTGTTGGTTCACCTACCTCACCTATTACACCAAGAAACATCATGCAAGAATCTCAAGTACCACCCACAACGGGTCAAACGACCTCAACTTTCACACCTACTGTCACACAACCATCACCAAACACCACTATACCTAACACCATTACTGAAGTCACACCAACCAATCCCACGCAACCAATCACTACCCAAGTTGCACCCGCTATTACCTTTAACCCTTCTACCACAATCCCACCACTTTCCCATTTCTTTCCCCCAACTACGGGTCAATCATCCTCTAACTTCACAATCGCACCAAATTCAACGATTGTGCATGCTACGCCATCTTTTAGACCACAAAACCAATCGGGTTTTCAATATTCAACTCTTCCCTTTGGGCAATCTTTGGGAATTTAAGGGGATGGATACGACGATAGGTATGAAGAGGAGTTTCGGGGATATGAAGAGGAAAATTTTTACTATGGGGGTGATGGAGGATATTTGGGATTACAGGGCGAAGCGGGTCAACAGAGTCAACCAATTCAACAATTTCAAAATATGAGTAGACTACTGGTTGGCATGCAACACATTAGACCGCAAGGGCCACAATTGCAACGCCCTACACCGCTACATCAAGTGCGGCCTCAAAACATGCAACCTCAATTTCAAGGGCCTATTCAACAACCAATGCATCAACATCAATATCAACCACAGTTTGCTCCTCAAGGGCCTATGCACGGGCAAATGGGTCAACCAAGAGCACCATTAGGTGCCCCGCAAAGACATCAAAGGGAAGTAGTACAGGGAATTGAAGCTCAATTCTGGCCCATTATCACTAACAATCCTTCGCCGGTAGTCATTCCTCATCGTGCGGATGGAAGAACCTTTGAAGTTAGAACAACCGCTCTCCAAAGTTTAACAAAGTTCAAAGGGTTAGCAATGGAAGAACCCTACTTTCATTTGGAGACATACGACTCCATTTGCAACACTATTGGAGGTCAAGAGTTTTCTGCAGATGATGTCAAGTTGGTTCTTTTCCAGTTTTCCTTAGAGGATCAAGCAAAGAGATGGTTTCACACATTGCCCTCCGCGTCTATTTTTACATGGGCCGACATGCAGCAAATATTCTTAGTTGAATACTATACTTCTCAAAAGACCAACGATGCTAGAAGAGGTTTGAGAAGTTTTCAACAACAGTCGGGGGAGATGTTTCATGAAGCCTTCGAAAGGTTTAATATGATGTTACGGAATTGCCCTCATCATGGGATCCAACTTTGGGAATTGTTGAATGCGTTTCATGAAGGGTTGAGTTCGGAGGATGCACGAGATCTAATGTCAATCACCAATGGTACATTCGGTACTAACTATGAACATGTTGATTGGGCATTTTTAGAACAAATGGCAGTGAACTTGAAGAGGAAAGCTCAATCTTCAAGGCGAGCAAGGCATGTGACACAAAGGCCACAAGTGCATGGAGTAGAGAGTGGCAATGTTCAAACCACAAACCAAGTGTACAACGTGTGCACTAATTGCAATGAAATAGGCCATACGGCGGAAGTTTGTGTAGTGGGAGTGGTTAATGAGCAAGTAGAAGAGGTTAATGCAATTCAAGGAGGGGGTGGTCGAAATTTCAACATGAACTCCAACACATATCACCCCGGGTTGCGAAATCATCCAAATTTTCGCTATGGGAACGCGGCGAACCAAGCTAACCCAAACTTTCAAGGAGCTCAAGGTAACTTTGCACCTCGTCAACAATACAATCAAGGCAATTATCGGGGTGGAAACAATTATGGTTATCAAGGGCAATTCCAACAAACGGGTCAAGGTGGTTCGGGTCAAAGCTCATCAAGCGGGAATGAAGTCATGGATATGCTTCGGGCTATGCAACAAGATATGCAAAAGTGGAATCAACTCGATGAAGTCCGGATGCAAAAGGATGAAGTTCGTGACAAGAGCATCCAATCACTAACAACTCAAATGGGTCAATTGGCAACCGATATGGCGGAGTTGAAGAAAAACAAGGGTCAACTTCCCAGCGATACTAAGGTAAATTCTTCGCATGGTTCGTCACGAGGTAACAATGTTAATATTAATCATGTTAGTGTTTTGAGAAGTGGCAAAGAATTTAAGGCTAATTTATCACCGGGTTTGGTCGAGGGGGTAGTTGAGGATGTCACGGGTAATGAAAGTGACGATGATGTTTCGCCGGTGACACATAAAGAATCAAATGTTAATAAACCGGTGTTGGGTGAAAACGAGAAAAGTGAAAAAGTGGAGGGTGAACCGAGTCAAGTCCCATTTCCATCGGCCTTACTTAACCCGGGTAGAAAAATTTTATTGCATCAAGAGGTCCCCAAAAAGAAGAATTGTGGGACATGTTCAAACAAGTAAAAATTAATCTTCCACTACTTGATGCAATAAAACAAGTACCCGCTTATGCTAAATTTCTTAAGGAATTATGTACACAAAAACGACAACAAAAGAAAAAGATGCCTAAGTGGGTAGACTTGACCGGGCAAGTAAGTGCGGTTTTGAACGGGGAGCTTCCCCCTAAGCTCAAAGATCCGGGTACGCCATTGATAAATATACAAGTTGGTAATTTTCAAATGGCAAAGGCGCTACTTGATCTTAGAGCCGGGGTAAGCATTTTACCGGGGGGCTTATATGACCAATACGACTTTGTTCCATTAGCAAGAGTGGAGACAACAGTTGTTTTGGCCGATTTGTCTCATAAGTTACCCCGAGGGATGGTTCAAAATGTAATTGTAAAAATTGATGAATTTTATTACCCGGTTGACTTTTTAGTCTTGGACTACTCATCCGCGGACCCAAAACAACAATAAAATGTTATTTTGGGTCGGCCATTTTTTAGCACCGCGCATGCTGTGATCAACTTTAGATTTGGTACAGTTGATATGACTTTTGGGAATTGAAAAATGCGCTTGAATGTTTTTACTAACAATTCTAATGATGTTGGTGTTGATGAGTGTTTCATGGCAGATTTAGTCGATGGATGCAACCCGCACGAGTACGAGGATGATGGCATAGATATTTGTTTGTGTGATTTTTCTGAACATGTACATGCATGTGCACTAGGAGTTGAAGAAGAAAGGCAAGATGCTATGGCCTTGAAGGAAGGTCGACCACCATGGACTCATCAATTTGAAAGCTTGCCGGTGGAGATAGACTCGGGTACTAAACCATCGCTAGAGGACCCGCCAAAGTTGGAACTTAAAGACTTGCCGAGCCACTTGAAGTATGCTTTCTTAGGGGATAATGACACTCTACCGGTCATTATTGCCTCTAATTTAGAGTTGGTGCAAGAGCAAGCATTGTTGAAAGTTTTGAAAGAAAACAAGGGAGCTGTTGGATGGATGATTTCCGATCTCAAAGGAATTAGTCCATCTATTGTTATGCACAAGATTATTACCACCGATGATGCAAAACCGACACGAGAAGCTCAAAGGCGATTAAATCCGAACCTAAGGGAGGTAGTAAAGAAAGAGGTAATAAAATGGTTGGATGCGGGAATCATCTATCCGATTTCGGATAGCGCTTGGGTGAGTCCCACCCAAGTTGTACCTAAGAAGGCCAGCATTCAAGTAGTCAAAGACGAAAACGATGAACAAATTGCCACCCGACCGGTCACCGGGTGGCGTGTATGCATCGACTACCGGAAATTGAATGCCGCCACTTCTAAGGATCACTTCCCGTTACCTTTTATTGACCAAATCATTGAAAAACTGTCGGGTCAAAAATTTTATTGCTTTTTGGACGGGTATTCGGGTTACAATCAAATAGCGATACACCCGGATGACCAACACAAGACCACCTTCACTTGTCCATATGGCACTTTTGCTTTTCGGCGAATGCCATTTGGCTTGTGCAATGCACCGGCAACCTTCCAACGATGTACGATGAGTATCTTCTCGGACATGATTGGAGAGTCGCTTGAGGTGTTCATGGATGACTTTTCAATCTTTGGCACTAGTTTTGAATCATGTCTCAACGAATTACAAAAAGTTTTAAAAAGGTGTGTTGAGAAAAATTTAGTGCTAAGTTGGGAAAAAAGTCATTTCATGGTGCGAGAGGGCATTGTGCTTGGTCATGTGATATCAGAGAGGGGTATGGAGGTGGACAAATCAAAAATACGGGTAATAGCTTCTTTGCCACCTCCGAAAAATGTTAAGGGTGTAAGATCATTTTTGGGACATGCGGGGTTTTATAGACGTTTCATAAAAGGTTTTAGTGTTATCACCAAACCTTTATGCAATTTGTTATTAAAAGATGTTCCATTTTATTTTACTAATGAGTGAATGCAAGCTTTTACTGTTTTGAAGGAACACTTGGTCAAAGCTCCCATCTTGCAACCGTCGGATTGGTCAAAGCCGTTCGAGATTATGTGTGACACAAGCGACACTACTATTGGTGCAATTTTGGGTCAACGAGTTGATAAAAAACCGGTGGTAATTTATTATGCGAGTAAGACTTTATCCGAAGTGCAACTGAATTACACCACAACCGAGAAGGAATTAGGTGGTGTATGCTTTGGATAAGTTTCGCTCGTATATATAGGGGAGTAAAGTTGTAGTATATTCAGATCATAGTGCGGTTCGGTACTTGATGGAGAAAAAGGACGCGAAGCCCCGGTTGATTCGATGGGTATTGTTGCTACAAGAGTTCGATTTAGAGATCCAAGAAAAAAAGGGAAGTGAGAATGTAGTGGCTGATCACTTGTCTCGGATCCCGGTGGAAGGAATTGATGACATGAGTGAAATAAACGAGAGGTTTCCCGATGAGCAACTCCTAGCCGTTTCTACCTTTGTTGCACCATGGTATGCCCATTACGTAACTTATTTAGCCACGGGTGCCATTCCAAGTCATTGGACCAAGAAGCGACGACAACAATTTATGGTCCAAGTGAAGCAATACATTTGGGATGAACCGGATCTTTTCAAGATCGGGCCGGATCAAGTTATTTGGAGGTGTGTGCCTGAAACAGAAGTGTTGGAAATTTTGACCCATGCTCATTCATCCGCATGTGGAGGTCATTTTAGTAGGCACAAAACGGGTTACCGGGTTCTCTCATGTGGGTTTTATTGGCCTACAATTTTCAAAGACGTCTGCGAGTTTGCAAGAAATTGTGTAAACTGCCAAAAGATGGGAAGCATATCTAAGAGGGATGAGATGCCATTACAACCAATCTTGGTTGTTGAAATATTTGATGTATGGGGTATTGACTTTATGGGCCCCTTCCCGAATTCGAATGGCTTCCTATATATTTTGGTAGCGGTGGATTACGTCTCAAAGTGGATTAAAGCTATTGCAACAAGAACAAATGACCAGTCGGTTGTTTGTAAGTTTGTTCAATCCAACATCTTCGCCCGTTTTGGCATTCCAAGAGTTATCATAAGTGATGGTGGTTCGCACTTCAAGAACTTTAATTTCAGGAAATTGTTGAAGAGGTATAGCGTGAATCACCAGATTGCCACACCTTACCATCTGCAAACGAGTGGACAAGTCGAAGTGTCCAACCGTCAAATCAAGGAAATTCTCATGAAGACGGTAAGAACGGATAGGAAGGATTGGTCGAGTAAGTTGGATGATGCGTTGTGGGCATACCGAACAGCCTACAAAACTCCTATTGGCACAACACCTTACCGGATGGTTTATGGGAAGGGTTGTCATTTGCCAATGGAGTTAGCGCATCGGGCATATTGGGTGATCACTACAGTCAATGTGGACTATAATGAAGCGGGAAAGATGAGGAAGTTACAATTGTGCGAAATTGAAGAGCTTAGAGACGAGGCGTATGAATGTGCATCAGCGTATAAAGACAAACTCAAGAAGGTACATGATGCAAAATTGAGGAAGAAAACATTTGAAGTGGGTCAAAAAGTTTGGTTGTACAACTCAAGACTCAAGATGTTTGCGGGCAAGCTCAAAAGTAAATGGATGGGCCCGTATGTCGTTCAGCGAGTTGGAAGGTTTGGTGATGTAGACATCCAAGATGAGCAAACGAACAAACAACAAACGGTAAACGGTCATCAGTTGAAGCCGTACTTGGAAGGGAACGACATTAACAACTTGGAACTTGACAAAGTAGGCTACATTCTACGCCCGGTCAATGAGGAACAACCATGAGAGGCCCAGGTTTGGTAGTGTAAATAGTAGCATTTCGTTTTGTTTTGTTTTGTATAGTTTGCACAATTACCGTATTTCCTTGAAATCCGTGTTTGAAACAAGTGTGGGGATATTCGAGTCACGAATTACTCTAACATTGTGTTGAGGACAACACGGGACTTTCGAGGGGGTAGGGTGATTTTTACATGTTTTTGAAAAATTTCAAAAACACAAAAAAATTGAAAAAACTGGAAAAAAAAATATAAAAATGACACTTAAAATCACAATTTTCAGTGAACCAGAGATGCCCAGGTGCCAGCGTAATTTACGGTGGCACCGTAAGTTACGGTGGCCAGTGAAAAATTTTGGGACTTACGGTAATTCACTACTGAGTTACGGTAGGAATTGTTGGCCAGCATCCACCGTAATTTACGGTCCACACCGTAATTTACGGTGGACCTGGCGAGACAATGGGTCGATTCGGTTCTGCATGTATAAAAAAAATAATAAAAATAATAATAACAATCAGTTTCGAGAATTAACCCCAACCACTCATATTCTCATCACTTTTCTCATCCATCACTCTCATCTATCACTTTCATCTAACCCCACAAAATCCCCAATCTTCTTCAACTTTCAAGCTTCATATCTCACTCAATTCTTGACCAAATCAAGTGAAATCTAGGTCTATCTTGACTAATTTTTCACGTAGTTTCTGATTTTGCCAAGAGATTTGCGAGAAAACAAGGTTTTCGGTTGTGAATCACAAACCCTAGGTTCAAAAATTTTGGGGCTTTTTGGAAGTTCTTGCTTCATTTGTGTTTCTTACATCTTCAAACAAGGTTTGGAAGTTATTTACTATGTTTTGTTGATGCATTGTGAAAGTAAGGTTATTTGTGTTAATTGTTCATACCCACTTGCTTGTTCTTAGATTGTGTCATAAAAATGGTTACTTGAACATTGTTATGGTTGGTAGATGTAGGATTGATGGTAAAGTAGTGAACTTTTTGGGAATCTCTACATTGTAGAGACACCATGCTCAATTTTTTTTGAAAAAGATTTATAAAAGTTTTGGTTCACTAGCCTCTACAACCATAGTAACAAGCAAGTGTGGGGATATTTTGGGAGAAAGGACTAATTTTTGTGTTTGGTTGTGTTGTTTGCTCTATGTGTGTAGGAAAATGGTCAAAACGAAAGAGAGAACGGGAGCTAGTTCATCCACTTCGTCGAAAGGAAAGGGCAAACAACCGGAAGTGCAACCAAAGAAGAGGCAATATTTGGGTCGAGTTGATGAGAGTGAAAGCGAGGAAGAAATGGAGTTGGACCCGGGTGAAAAGCCAAAATGGGAGTCGGGTCCATTGGATGACCAACCGGAGCATTGGCAACCAACACTCTTTCACGACAGTATGAACCGATTGAAAAATAAGGCAGCTGCATTCATCTGTGAAAGGGAGGTGAGAGAAGTTAAATTTGGCCCGTTTGGTGTGTTTGCCAAATTCCGCGCTTTAGGATGGGAGTCCGCACTTAGTTGTTATGATAAGGATAAAAACAACTTGTTCATAACCGAAATTCAAGAATGGATGGCAACCCTTAAGTGTAATAGATATGATAAGCCGTCACAAACGAAGTTAACGGGTGAGGTGAATGGGATTCCGGTGGAGATGTCTTTTGACATGCTAAAGAAATTGGGGAAGTATGACAGTTTACATGCTCGTGACTACATGATACCTAGTCTTGATGACCTTTTGCTTAAACTGGAGAAGCATGTTCGTTGGAATGATATGTTAGCGGCGTTGTTTTTGCCCGGTACTTACAGTGGCGTGTTATACCGGAAGAACTTGAAGATAGAAGCGAAGTTGTTGCTAGCAATATGCATTTTAAATGTCATTCCGCGAAGGGGGGACAAGGAGCAAGTGAGGTACCCGGAAGTACTCGTCCTCTATTCGCTACTCAATGGGTCTCCGCGTTTTCCAATCCGATATCTGATCATGAACCACCTCTGGATTTGCCGAAACAAGTTGGGAAGAGATATTATCCCGTATTGCCGAATTATCACGGGATTGATGAAGCAGCAAAAGGCAATCACGTCAGAGGATAGAGGGGCAACAAAAAGGCATCAGCCTTTTACTTTAGACAAGTTGGGGATTGGTTGGACTTACACGCAATCGGAGCGGTTTCATAAACTCAAGTCGGAGGGGCAGAGATGGAGAGCATTAAAGGTGGGTGCAAGAGATCTTCTACCGGGTGAAGAGGAAGAACCCGAAAGTGATGCGGAAGTCCTGAGTGGTGATGATGATTATGCGGACGAGCCGCATGGTGGTGAAAATGTGAATGTAGGCCAAGGGGGGCCGGGTAGAGGCTATGGTGGCGCTTTCTACGATTACACGGAGCGTTCTTATGAGCCGAATTAGGCTTATGAGGGCACTATGCAAGAGGTTATCGAGAATCAACGTCCTCCGGCTCCCATTTTCGAATCATGGTCGGGTTCGGAGCGGACGTTATTTGATCAACACACGATGATGAGTGCAAGCATGGAGCGGTCTTTGAAACATAGCTTTGATCGTCAAGAGGCGTGGAATCGTACACGTGCGTATTCCCATGAATTGGAGATGAACAACCGATACCATGATGACCAAGCAAGAAGATTGCATACAGATTGGCACGTCGGGCGGCCGGTGGTTGTGGATCCACAACATGTGGATTATGCATCTCTACCACCTCATTATGGTAGTATATCGTATCCGACCCCGCCACTCCATCATTCACAATGGATCGATCTGCACCAACAAGAAGGAGCTCAGCAACAAGGTGGTAGTAGTAGCGGTACATTTGCATTTGGAGAATGGAATGACATGATGTCTTCCATTTTTGGGCCTCCGCAGCCTCACTATTACTAGTCAGGTCGTGTTCCTTCCTTGTATATCTTGTGAATATTTGTTAGCTTGTTTTGTTTATGGTCGGGTGGTTGGGTGGTGTTAGTTGTGATGTTATGTTTGGGTTGGTGCGAGTTGGTGGTGTGATGTTGTTAAAAGAAAAAAATATAAAAAATAAAAAATAAATAAAAAATGAAAAAAATCCAAAAAGAAATTTGTGGTTTGAGTGTTGAGCTTTTGGGTGATGTGAAAGATGTTTAGTGATCAAATCCTCCTAAAACCATACATTGGGGTCAATGTATCCCAAGTGTGGGGATGGGGGGAAATTTTTGAAGATTTTGAAAAATTTTAAGTCAAGCAAAACAATGTGAGAATTTGAACACCCTAGATTAACCCCAATTGATGCACCGGCAACCCTTGATACCCTTTTATTCTTGGTGAGAGTTGAAGCCACACATGTAAATAAATAATACTTATCTTTGTTGAGAGTGGCTATTGGTGGGGTGCATTAGAACTTGTGCCTTGATACGGTTTGAATCCTTAGTTGGATATGAGTGCGAAAAGGATAAGGGCATTTAGGTAGCCTCGTCATTGGTGTGAGCGAGTGTGGGATTTGGGGGGTTGGACCTCATAAGTTATATATATGAGCATGGTAGTGAGAGGGGCGGGGGTTTGGACATTTAGTTGCCCAATTTTGTGCCTAAAAGCCTATCGTTTGTTACCCCTAGCTAGTTACCTAAAAATTTACCCAATTTGACTCGGTCTTATAGTGTTAGTAGTTGTTTAGTATGATTTGATGTTTGTTCGTTAAAAAAAAAGAAAAAAATCAGAAAAAAAGAAAGAAAAGAAAAAAAAATAGAAAAAGCAATGAAAAAGAAAAAAAATGATGTTGAGTTATCTTGTATATTGTAGTTAGTTTGGTAGTTGTTTGTTTCTTTGTGTAATAAAAGACCGGGTTAAATTTTTGCTACTTCATATATATTCCATTTCCTACCCGTACACCTAGCCACGTTACAACCTTAAAAGTCCCTTTGATTTGCATTCATGTTTGACACGCTTAAGGAGAAGGATTGATTTAGGTACAAGCCTATAGTTGTGCAACCGCCCGTTAGCCTTTGTGTGTCTAGCTCATATTGCTAGTGCTTACTTGTTACCGAGAGGAGAGATATAGCGAGGGGTGCATTATTTTGGGTGTTAAGAAAGGGGTTAGTAAAAGGATTGCATGTTTCTGCTTGGTTTACATTGATCGCTTGTTTTGAAAATGATTTGATGAGTTGCTTGGGACAAGCAACGGTTAAGTGTGGGGATGTGACGGGTGGTCCGTTGGACGACCCTTAATCATGTTAAAAGACGAATTAATCCTTCACTTAATCGCGTAATTATCTTGAATTAGATGACTACGGTTGCTTATGTTTCAGGTGCGGTTCGGGAGCTAAAAAGGGATAAAACGCAGCTTTGGAAGGTTTAGAGATGAAAGGGTCATGCGGGGAGGAATCAATAAACAAAACACAAAACTCAGGGCTCCATCGTAAATTACGGTGGCCACCGTAATTTACGGTGGCCCTGAATGCTGAATTTTTCCACCGTAACTCAGTCTCTGCACACCGTAACACTTTGAATTCCACCGTAAATTACGGTGGGTACCGTAATTTACGGTGGAGGCTGCGAGGAACTTCGTAACTGCCTTCATTAAAACCGTTTTTGGATGTCTTTTCACATTATCTCATCATTGGACGTTTCTCTGGCATCTTAGGGGCGATTTTGGCTGATTTTACTTGGTTGCAAACATTTCTAAACATTTGGTTGATGTTTTTGATTGGTATGAACATTAAACTTGTTGCTATGATGATTCACCAAGCTATGTGTGGCTAAACTTATGGTGATCGTCCTAAATTGAAGGTTTGTCTCTGACTTTTGTGTTTGGATTCGTATTTCTAGAATAATAGACTTGCAATGTTTGTTTGTTTATTATGGTGTGTGAATGTTTGTTTGTAAATTGTTGATTGATGTTATGATCATATTCTAAACCGCACGTTCTTGGTGTCGCTGACAATCGAGATATCACGGGAGTGATTAGGGTTGGATATTAGTCAGTTGGTTATCGGGTAACAACCTCACGTTTTCATAATCCGAGTACTTAGTTCCCTTTTATCACGAACAAACAATCATACATGAATCATGTCTATGTGATTCTTTCTAGTGAATTTGAACACAATTGTCAAAAGCAAACCAGAAGTTTAGGATTGTCGCTTTCTCCTAATCTGCTTTACAACCAACCTTTAATTTCAATCAATTTAGTTAATTTTAGTTTTAAAACCAAACAATCCAAATTATTGATCTTTACTTTCTGCAAATTAGTTTAATTTTAGTTAAAGTGCAAAGCTATAAAATCAACACATTTTCCACATACTCCTTGAGTTCGATACTCATTTACC
This sequence comes from Helianthus annuus, assembly GCF_002127325.2. Taxonomy (NCBI): domain Eukaryota; kingdom Viridiplantae; phylum Streptophyta; class Magnoliopsida; order Asterales; family Asteraceae; genus Helianthus; species Helianthus annuus. The sequence goes on from NC_035442.2 coordinate 36,391,725, forward strand.
ACTATCTATAGTCGTTATTTGGATTAAATTTGCGTGTACCTACGACAGCACGTCAGGCCTAACTTTCACTTTGTTTGTTTAGCCCCTCATAATCTACGAAGCTTAGAAAAAACGTAAAACCCTAAAGTTCTCTCTCCCTATCCTTCATGTGACGGCAGGTTTTGGAATCTCGAAGCTTTTCTATTTCGTTTAAGCTAATCTCTTCGGTATCACGGTTAGTGTTTATCCTTGTCTGTTGCTAAAATTCTGATGTTGTGACTTTACGTAAACTAGGGTTTCATCCATAGGATTGTATATCTAGAATATGTGATTGATTATGGTAGGAAACTATGGTTGGATTTGGTGATTAGAAACTTGGGGTTTACAAACTGATGATTTATCGGTTAGCATGATGATCCACGTGATAAGTTGTTAACTGTGATTAGTGAAGTAACAAGTGTTGTAACGGTTATGTTTTGAATGGATTGTTGAATTGTTGATGATTGATCATAATTAGGGTGTGTGATCTTGGTTAAAAGAGTCGCTTAATCTGATTTGAGAAACTGTCAAACCTGTTAGCATTAATCACGGCTGGAACTAAGAAAATTGTAACTGACTGTTCAAGATAGCGACGAAAGAGTCCTCTCCACAAAGAACGTAGTTCGACGAAGAACCCGGTTCTTCGTTGACTGGTTCCTGACAAACCACCAGGGTTCTTCGTCAAGCACAATTTCGGCGAAGAACAGTTCTTCGTCATAGGGTTCTTCGCCAAGGAGGCATCCCACGAAGAACTGGTTCTTCGTGGTGATGCTGTAAGTGAACAATTAAACAGAACTGTCTGTGATGATGAATATTTATGATTTCAAAACTCTATCTTTTGCACGTTAATAATGTTTACTAGGAATGAGACACTTGATGTGAATCGTGTGAGTAGCCAATTCATTTGTTAATGGATTTTTATGTGATACGCACATGGGATGTGAACTTAAATGAGTATTGAATATGTGCTACATGTTGTGATGAATGCAATCTGTGAAAAACTACGTGACTTGATTGATTATGAAGCTGATTTCGTTGGTAACCTCAGTAGGGTTTGGTTGACTAACTGGAACGGGTAATTTATTATACCGAGCAAATCTAAGGTGAGTTCATTTCTCTTGAGCATGCGTCCCGATGGGTGGGACAATCAAATGGGTATTCCTGAGAGGAATTGGTCTTTGGGTAAACTGGAATGTTAGATAATACACACATTTCCTATCACCTTAAGTCCAATCTTCTACCGAATAGTTACCTGAGAGGTAACGGGGTATTAGTTGATAGCGCTATTAGGCTTGGCAACCTCACACCGTACCTGAGAGGACGGGAGTGAACTAATGACCTTAATTCATGACCAATGTTTAGATAGGGGGCATTGGGGACGGGCAAAACAATCTGGAAGCAATCTTGTACGGTACTCGAGTTATTATCAACATTATAATCAATGAACTGAACTAAACACTTGGTAACTAACGTTTTCGTAAAACTATGAACTCACCAGCATTGTCTGATACACCTGTTGCATGCTCGGAGGTCGTTAGGTACTATGGATAAGGAACTTGCTAGCTGGGATTGCTGGAGTGGTCATGGGTCGTACTGCTTGGATATGTGTGACTTGCTCAATGATTTCACATACATTTGGTTTTGAAACGTTTAAACAATGATTTACTATTTGCTTCCGCTGAACTTGTTAAACTTGGATTATGTTATGATTGTTTTACCATAATGAATGGAAACTTTGTTTAATATCTTAATATTAGTTCAATGTGATTAGTGGCTAGATCCTGGTATGTTACACGCCTAGCGGGGTTTCCGCATGTGGTATTTTGGGGGTGTGACACATAACCAAACCAAATTCTAATATAAATGTTAAGACATGAAGAAGTATGATTGATTGTTAAAGATTATACTCAGGAAGAGATAAATTTTCAAAGAATCTTTCTTACCTATATTTCAAAAGATTTCTTTGAGGATCATCACTATTCGTGTAGCTTATAATAGTTTTGAGCTACATTAGATGAACATTAAAACAACTTTCCTAATAAATGACTTACATATTCACATGTTCATAAAACAACCTGGAAGTTCTAAACTGAAGGTTAAAGAACACTTTGTTTGTAAGCCAATAAAATCCTTGCATGGGTTAGTGCAAACATCAAAATGTGATGAAATCTAATGCAATTATTTTCATTAATAACCAAGTAGATTAGTGTACCTACCTCAAGATGAGTGGGAGCAAGTAAAATAAACTTGTCCTTGTATAGATGATATTTTGTTGACAAGTATATGTTACATAAGTCAAAGCATTAGTGACACATTCTTTGATATAATAGATCTCGGATATATCTCTTACATGATAGATATTAAACATACCGAGATAGACCTAATGGGACATTAGTTTCGTTCCATAAATTTTACCTTAAATGGGTCCTTACACATGTAACAAACAATATTGCTCTCCTTTAGAGGATAATAGGCTCAATGAGATTATTTGCTTATGCTTCATTAATTAAAAGTCCTATGTAGGTTCAAATCTATACTAGTTTAAATATTACTCATATTGCAACACACTAGATATGGCTAGATTAATGTGAAGCATCTAATAGAGTATAACAATATCTTTAAAGGAAACGAAAGACTACAATTTAAAGAAGAAGTAAGAACTCAAACCAGTTGATTACTTTAACTTTGCAATATTCAATGATGACAAAATGTAATTTCATGGTATATTCATATGTCAGCAGACAAAACTTACCTCATGAAGGAGTCATAATGAACTGATAACAACAACCTAATTATAATGACTTAATATGTTGCTAATCACAAAGTATAACAACCCTCCTAAATTTTTCGACACCCTAAAAATATTTAGAATGTCCCAATACATCCTAAAATACACCCCATATATGAAAACCGGTCCCAAATACCCTTATATAATTAAAAATTAAATAAAAATAATGAAACAAGTCTGTCGCGGGCCGCGACAGACTGACCTTAAGTCATCGCGGGCCGCGAGCGCCTGGACAAGCGGTCGCACCCTGAGCCGCCACATGTCCTTACGCGTGTTGAACCTATCTCATGACCGGGCAAGGCTATGCCCTAGGTCCCCTATGTCGCAGGCCGCGAAGGCCCTGCCTTCCTTCGTCGCGGGGCGCGATGGACCTGTCGACCAGCCCTATAATTTTCAAATCGCTCAATCTCTCAATCTCTCGATCTCTCTGAATATTCTGAATAGCAATTATAATATCGGGCATAATACCCCCCCCCTAAATAACGAAGTTCTGCCTCATTGTAAGTATCATAAACCATTGTTACGTATCAGATACGTTGCCCAATTGATCTAGGGTTTCGTAACGGCTGTCGAGGTTCTGCCCGACGTAGTCGTTGGAATTCTGTCTCGGGAAGGGTATTACTAATGTAAATATTGGGTTATTATACTAACGCGTGTGCATTGTGTAATTAATATATAATCACCAGGAAATCCTAAAGGAAAACCCTAAAACAGCAATGTGAGTAATCTCCTTTTTATGAACCTTTTTGCAAACTGTTTTTACAAAACCTCAATTGATTTACATTACCTTAAACAGTGATTGAGTATTTGTATTCTACAATTATTGTCGGTATGTTGGGGTTTTGTATACAAAATTTGTTACTACACTGTGAGTAGTAACATGACCACAAGTCGGGTTGACAGTACCGTGGGTGGTAATTAAAGTAGATGAAAACAAATGTAATTGCGCGACCGCCCTCAATACTGTAAAACGGCTTTACCTGTCTTGATTAAACTAGGATTCACTCACCGGTATTTCCCACTGACAAAATGTTTTAAACGCGTTTCAGGTTACAAAATGTGAAAGTCAAGTAGAAGCCAGCTGCATAGCACTGAAGGCTTGGAAAAGTGGCTATAAAATTTACCTAAATAAAGAAATGTTTTTATTTAAATAAAATAGGGTTTATCCTTATAAAATGTGTGTACTTGAAACTTAGGATCTTCCCATATGTTTAATATTATAAAAGCGTGGTATTTACTCTGATAAAATATTTCCTAACTACGATCCTGATGTAAATTCCGCTGCCAAAAATTGATAAACACCGATACCACTGAAACTGGTCGCGCCCGCCCGTTCCCGGGTAATTAAGGGACGGGGGTTGCGACAGAAGGTGATATCAGAGCCAAGCCACTGATTCAGCCACAGAAGTATTATGCTGACACCAAAATATTATTCAATGTGTAATTATTTAGGGAACTACGTGCATATCTGTATATTATTGTTATGTGTTATTTGACTATTTGTTAGTTTACAGTATGAGCGACCAAGGACCTTTCGACGCTTACCGTCAGTTGTCCAAGTCACCTAGGGACGAAGACACCTCTTCACAGCCTACTCTCTCAGGGTATTCTATTGACAATGAAGATGGGATATTCGTGTTCAAGGCCCAATCTGAAGAGTCATTCCCTCCCAAGAAGAGAGGATGGTTCAGTAGAGGAGCACATGAACGTAGGAAATGGATGAAAAAGTTACAACAACAGCGAGCTTTAGCAGCCGTTAAGAGAGAAACAGATGCTCACACACAGGATATGCTCAATAGGAGTTTAGCAAATTTTCATATTTTAGCAACCACAGCTGCCGACCCAAACCTGGTGCAACTCATAGCACCCCAGCCCTTACCACTGTTTCCCACACAGCCAATGGAAATTGAAGCCAACCCAGAAAACCAAATCCCAATGCCTGCCTTTGACCCAGCTGAGATACCTAGAGTACTAGCACCTAATCCCTTAGACCCAGACTACGACCTGTGGTTTGATGACCATAGGGATTACCAGCAACGCTACCCAATACCAGAGGAACCCATGCCAAACCTAGCAGCCTACCCAGACTTAGATCCTCTAGACCCCTACTATGATAATGACCAGTATATCAGGGAAATTCTAGAGAACCCTTACCCCTACGAAGAACCCATACCACAGTTCCCAAACCCAGTACCAGCCCCTGCACCACCTATGAGCGCATAAAATGTGCAAGAACTCCGAACCTTTGGTGAGGAGATTTTAGAAGGTAGTGAGAGGATGAGGCAGATAGGAGACTGACTCGTCTAGAAGTATGACGAACGTAATATGGAGTTCTGGATGAACCCATATCAGTGATAGTAGTAATAATAATAATAATAATAATAATAATAATAATAATAATAATAATAATATACAATATATAATATGTGGGTATGTATGAAAAAAAAAATCTAGATAATAGCTACGGATGCCTAATAGTATTGTAATTTCGATTTCAGATGTATTGTAATATATGTGGATGCATAATATAAAATAGAGTAAGTCGAAATGTTCGAAGATTTTGACCAATATGCGTGTTGTGCAAGCGTTTGCATTAATTATTATCTTGTGATATTAATACGTGGTAAATGTTTTAAATCCAGATGGACAACGAAGTGAACCAGGAAAACCAGAATAACGATAACCTGAATAACAATAACAATGGAAACCAAGTGGATAACAGTGCCATCCAACACATAGTGGCACAAGGAATTATAGACGCAATGCCATACATTATCAAAACGATTAAAGAAGCAGATAATAAAAGTAATCATGTCAGTAAACGACCTACTGAACCTGAACAAAGCGTAAACAATGGACCCATACTTCAAGTGCCCATTCCCAAAAGAAGAAGAACCATGTCTTATGGTTGTTCTTATAAAGAATTTTGGTCTTGTAAACCAATGGAATTCTCGGGCAATGAAGGGGCCGTTGCAGCTCTACGCTGGATAGAAAAGACTGAGGCAGTTTTAAAAATAAGTGTCACAGCCCCCGATTCCTATCTCCCGGGAACAGGCGGCCGTGAGCCAGTTTCGGTGGTATCACATTTATTTATTCAATTTGGCAGCGGAAATTTTCATCAGGATCGTAGTTAGGAAATATTTTAATCAGAGTAAACCACCATATTTTATAACATTAAACATATGGGTAAAAACCCAAGTTTTCAATACACACGTTTCATAGGAATAAATCCTATTTATTTAATAAAAACATCCATTTTATTCTTAGGTAACTTTATTGCCACTTTTCCAAGCCTTCAGTGCTGTCCAGCTGGCTTCTATTTGGCTTTCACATTTTGTTACCTGAAACGCGTTTTAAAAACATTTTTGTCAGTGGGAAATACTGGTGAGTGAATCCCAGTTTAATCAAGTTTAAATAAAAATTCACAGTGAACAGTATTGAGGGCGCATCCGCAATTACATTTGTTTCCAAGTTATATCAATTACCACCACACGGTACTGTCGTTCCGACTTATGGTCATGTTACTCCTTTACCAGGTGGTAACAAATTTTGTATACAAAACCCCAAATTTACCGACTGTAATTGTATTCTTACAAATACTCAATAACTGTCATTCGCATGGAAAGAAATTTAAGGTTTTGTAAAAATAGTTTTAAAAAGGAGATTACTCACATTGCTGTCTTAGGTGATTCTTTAGGGTTTCCTGGTGAATATCTATAATTTACACAAATGCACGTGTGTTAGTATAATAACCCATTTTAACATTAGTAATACCCTCCCCGAGACGGCATTCCAACGACTACGTCGGGCAGAACCACGACAGCCGTTACGGAACCCTAGATCAATCGGGCAGCGTATCTAATACGTCTCCAGGGGTTATAATACTTACATCGTAGCAGAACCTCGCTATTTTAGGGGATATGGAACTCGGGTATAATGCCCACTATTTAAAAGTGTCGAGAGAGAAAAAGAAAATGAACGAAACGGACTGAAGGCCGTTGCCCTCTATTTATAGTTGTGAAATCGCGTCCCCACGCGGCCCGCGTGGAGTTTGGCCAGGCCTTACGCGGCCCGCGTTGACCCAAAGTCAACGTATAGCTTGTTCCGGTCATCATCTAGGGTTGACACGAGTTGGACACGTGGCCGCACCGGGTCATGCCACAATTCCGGACACTCGCGGCCCGCATAGACTTAACCCACCATGTACGCGGCCCGCATCAACTTGGGTTTTAGGAAAAGTCTGGTTAAACACTCTCGCGACCCGCGTTAACTTGAGGTGAGGCCCTACACGGCCCGCCTCAACTTAAAGATTATTGTTTTTATTTGTTTTATATAATATAATCTATTTTGGGGCTCGGTTTTCACATACGGGGTACATATAAAGACACATAGATACATTTAAAGATATATTAGGGTATCGGAATTATTATGAGGATGTCGGTTTTACCGAGGGTTGTTATATCCTCCCCACCTTGTTTTAGAGCTCGTCCTCGAGATCTACTGAAACAAGTGTGGATATTTCTTTTTCATTTCGGATTCAAGCTCCCACGTGTACTCAGGTCCTCTTTTGGAATTCCATTTCACTTTGACCAGAACTAGTCTTTTATGTTTGAGATTCTTAACTTTCCTATCTTCAATTTGTAGAGGCTCCTCCACAAACTTGAGTTGCTCATTAACCTCTATATCTTTGAGAGGTACTATGAGTGATTCATCAGCTAAACACTTTTTGAGATTAGATACATGAAACACATCATGTATTCCTGCCATTTCTTCTGGCAGTTGTAGCTGATAGGCTACAGGTCCTATTCTTTTAAGAATTTTGAAAGGTCCAATATACCTAGGACTTAGCTTTCCTCTCTTGATGAATCTTACCACTCCTTTCCAGGGAGAGACTTTCAATAACACTTTATCTCCTACTTGGAATTCTAATGGTTTGCGTCTGTTATCAGCATAACTCTTTTGGCGATCACGTGCTGTTTTCAGTCGTTCCTTGACTCGAATGATTTTATCAGTTGTTTCTTGTACTATCTCGGGTCCAGATAATTGTTTTTCCCCAATTTCTGCCCAACAGACTGGGGTTCTGCACTTTCGTCCATAAAGTGCTTCGAATGGTGCAGCATTGATACTTGTGTGATAACTGTTATTATAAGAAAATTCTATTAAAGGTAAGTGTTCGTCCCAATTACCTCCAAAATCAATTACACAAGCTCTAAGCATGTCCTCCATTGTCTGAATTGTCCTTTCGCTTTGTCCGTCCGTTTGAGGATGATAAGCTGTGCTTAGATTTAACCTGGTTCCCATTGCTTTTTGGAAACTTGACCAAAAATGAGAAGTAAAACGGCTATCTCTATCGGAAACAATTGATAAAGGAATGCCATGTAAAGAAACGATTTTATTTACATATAATTTGGCTAATTGTTCCATACTAAAGGTTTCCTTTGTTGGTAAGAAATGAGCTGACTTGGTTAATCTATCTACAATTACCCAGATTGTATCATTACCTTTCCTTGTTTTAGGCAATTTGGTAACAAAATCCATTGTTATCCATTCCCATTTCCAAACGGGTATTTCCAATTGCTGTAACAAACCTGAGGGTTTCTGATGTTCAGCTTTAACTTGTAAGCAAGTTAAACATTTAGAAACATAAGCTGCTACATCCTTTTTCATCCCTATCCACCAGAAATTTTTCCTTAAGTCCTGGTACATTTTATCACTTCCTGGATGCATCGTGTATTTAGATTTATGGGCTTCTTCTAATATACGGTGACGTAAATTTCCTAATTTAGGTATCCACATTCTCTTTTTATGGAACCTCCAAATTCCATCCGTTCCTTGTTCTAATTCTTTAATTATTCCTTTTAATTTTTCAGTATCTTCCTTGATTACTGATTCTTGTGCTTTTCTAATCTGATTGTTTAAATCTACTTGTAGATTTAATTTAAGAGAACGTACCCTTTTTGGCTTTTCGTGATATTTTCGACTTAAAGCATCAGCCACTACATTTGCTTTTCCTGCATGATACTGGATATCACAATCATAATCACTAAGTAATTCCATCCAGCGTCTCTGTCTCATATTCAATTCCTTTTGCCCGAAGACATATCTTAAACTCTTATGATCTGTGAATATGGTAAACTTACTACCATAAAGATAATGTCTCCAAATCTTAAGGGCAAAAATTATGGCTCCTAATTCCAAATCATGGGTCGAATAATTTCCTTCATGACTCTTAAGCTGTCTAGATGCATAAGCTATAACCTTTTGACGTTGCATTAATACGCATCCATAACCTAACTTAGAAGCGTCACAAAAGACTACAAAGTCTTCAGTTCCTTCTGGTAATGCTAGTATCGGTGTATGGGTTAATCTTTGCTTAAGGATTCTAAAGGCTTCTTCTTGTTTTGGTCCCCATTCAAACTTAACAGATTTACAGGTTAACTTAGTTAAAGGAATGGCTATTCTAGAAAAATCTCGAATAAATCTTCTATAATAACCGGCCAATCCTAAGAAACTTCTAACTTCAGTTGGTGATTCTGGGGTTTTCCATTTGGTAATTGCCTCGATTTTCGTTGGATCTACATGAATTCCTTCATGGTTAACTAAATGTCCGAGGAATTGTACTTGTTCTAACCAAAATTCACACTTTGAAAACTTAGCATAAAGCTTCTCTTTTCTCAATAAACTTAAAAGTAAGTGTAAGTGCTTTGCATGCTCATCTTTACTTTTAGAGTAAATTAGAATATCATCTATGAAGACAATTATGAATTTATCCAAATATGGCTTACATATTCGGTTCATCATGTCCATAAATGCGGCTGGGGCATTGGTTAAACCAAATGGCATGACAGTAAATTCATAATGACCATACCTTGTTCTAAATGCGGTTTTAGGAATATCCTCTTCCTGTACCTTTAATTGATGATATCCTGATCTTAAATCGATTTTAGAGAAAAATCGAGCTCCTTGAAGTTGATCAAACAAATCATCGATCCTCGGTAATGGGTACCGATTCTTAATCGTGACTTTGTTCAATTCCCGGTAGTCAATGCACATACGCATTGATCCGTCCTTCTTTTTAACAAATAAAATCGGCGCTCCCCATGGCGATGAGCTTGGCTGTATGAATCCTTTTTCCAACAACTCGTCTAGTTGTTTCTTCAGTTCTTGCATTTCTGCGGGTGCCAAACGATAAGGTGCTTTGGCAATTGGTGCTGTTCCTGGTAACAGATGAATTCTGAATTCAACTTCCCTGTCTGGCGGTAGTCCTGGCAATTCTTCTGGAAAGACATCTGAAAATTGGGACACTACTGGGATATCTTTTAATTCTTTTCCTTTAGTGTTAATGATTATTGAAATCAAATACACTATAGATCCTTTTCTTATACAACTTGCAGTTTTCATCACAGAGATGAATTTAGTGGATCTAAAAGGTTTATCTCCTTTAATTGAGATCTTTTCACCTCTTGGTGATTTTAATTGAATTGTCTTTTGATCACATAAGATACTGGCTTTATTGGCTATTAACCAATCCATTCCTAACACCACATCAAATCCTACCAGATTCATTGGGTAAAGGTTTGCAATAAATTTTTGATTAAAAATTTCTATATTTGCTCCCTGCAAGATTTCAGAAATCTTAACAGTTCCTCCATTTGCGGTTTCCACTAGACATTCTTGTGGTAGTTTAGTTAATGATTGATTTAGGAGTTTGCAAAATGAAGTATTAATAAAACTTTGGTTGGCACCAGAGTCAAATAATACTTTAGCAAAAATATCATTAACTAAAAACGTACCAGCAATGACGTCTGGGATCATCTTGGCTTCGTCTGCGGTCAAAACAAATGCTCTAGCATTTCTAGGGTTCTTGTTATTTGCAGCTGGGGTAAATTTTGGGCAGTTTGGCTTGATATGACCTTTTTCTCCACAATTGAAGCACATCCCATTAGTTGGTTTTCTTCTGCATGTCTCCTCCTTATGTCCTGGTGCTTTGCAGAAATTGCAATAAGTAGAGCATTTTCCAGAATGCTTCTTTTTGCAGGCTTTGCAGTATGGTGCAGAGGTAGAACCTACATTCCTACGATTGGAATTCCCAGAACGGAATTCTTGAGTAAGCCTTTGGGTTAGGTTTCTTCTCTGGTCTTCTTCTCTAGTACGGATTAACTCATCTGTCAAGGTATTGGCTAGTTCTACAGCTTCCTCTATGGTTTGGGGTCTAGCGGCCTTGACTACATGTCTAATTTCTCCAATTAATCCCCAGATGTAACGGGAGATTAATACCGGTTCAGGTGATGCAAGGGTAGGTACTATCCTAGCATATTCAAAGAATGTGGTAGTGTAACCCTTACTGTCTACCCCGGTCATTCTTAGATTCAGAAACTTATTTGCTATCTGTTCTTTTTCATTGGGAGGGCAGAATTTCCTTTCTACCATGTTCTTGAATTCTTCCCATTCCATATTATAAATCCTATCACTTCCTCTGGATTGGAGGATAGTGTTCCACCATTCTAAGGCTGCATTTTTAAACAGATTTGAAGCAAACATTATTTTATCTTCTTCAGCACACTTGCTTATTTTCAGAACTGCCTCAGTTTTCTCTATCCAGCGTAAAGCTGCAATGGGTCCTTCATTGCCCGAGAATTCTATTGGTTTGCAGGACCAGAATTCTTTGTAAGAACAACCATGTGGCATGGTTCTCCTTCTTTTGGGAACGGGCGCTTGAAGTATGGGTCCATTGTTCACGCTGTTTTCTGGTTCAGTTGGTCGCTTACTGCTATGCTTACTTTTATTATTCGCTTCCTGAACTGTTTGAATAATAAATGGCATTGCATCTATAATTCCCTGTGCCACAATATGCTGAACGGCACTATTATCCATTTGGTTTCCGTTGTTATTATTGTCCGAATTCTCATTAACCACGTTAATGTTACTCTGGTTATCGTTATTCAGATTTTCTTGATTTCCCGCGTCGGCCATCTGAATTTTAGACATTTACCAAATATTAATATCACAATTAATATTTGAATATATCCAATCACATAACACGCACGTTTACCCAAAAACGTCGAGCATTGCGACTTTTACTATATTTATATAGTATGCATCAATACACACCAGTACAGAAATAAAAATTACAGTACCGACTGAAATGTAAAGCTACAATACTAATAGTATGCATCCGTAGTTTTTTTTTTTTTCTAACACATACACACATATATTAATTTATTATTATTATTATTACTGTTTCTACCATCACCTTCACTGATATGGATTCATCCAAAAATCCATATTACGCTCATCGTATTTCCATACGAGGCGTTCTCCCACCTGTCGCATACGATCACTATTTTCTAAAATTTCCTCCCCAAAAGTCCTAAGTTCCTGGACATTTTCTGCACTCATTGGGGGTGCAGGTTCTAGGATTGGGTTTGGAAACTGAGGTATGGGTTCCTGATACGGAGGCATAGGGGCCTGGTATGGGTATGGATTCTCTAAAATTTCCCTAACATATGCATCACTAATGTTGTAGGGATCTCGAGGATCTAACCCTGGGTAAGCTCCTAAGTTGGGCATTGGCACATTTTCCTGTATTGGGTTTTGTTGCACGTAGTCCCTAACATCGTCCCACCAGGGGTCGTAGTTGTTTGGGTCTAGAGGATCAGGTGCAGGTACCCTAGGTATTTCCTCCGGGTTGAGATCAGGCATTTCTATCTGGTCTTCTACTTCCATGGGTTGATCAGGATTTTGTGGTTGGGGTGCTAGCATTTGTTCCAGGTTTGGGTCGGCAGCAGTGGTTGCTAAAATATGGATATTAGCGATACCCCTATTGAGCATATCCTGATTATAAGCATCAGTTTCTCTTTTTGCTGCGGCTAACACTCGCTGTTCCTGCAACTTTTTCATTCTTTTCCTACGCTCGTGCGCTCCCCTACTGAACCATCCCCTCTTTTTCTGAGGAAATGGCTCTTCAGACTGAGCCGTAAACACAAAGATCCCTTCTTCTGTGTCAGCAGAATACCCTGAGAGGGCAGGCTGAGAAGAGGAGGTGCCTTCGCTCCTAGGCGAACCAGACAGTTGACGATAGGCGTCAGAAGGTCCTTGATCACTCATACTGTAAACTAACAAATAGTCAGATAACACATAGCAAGAAATACAATTATACACGTATTTCCATAGTTTATTTCCTAACACTTTGAATTTTTTGATGTCAGCAGAACACTTCTGTGGCTGAATCAGTGGCATAGCTCTGATACCACCTTCTGTCACAGCCCCCGATTCCTATCTCCCGGGAACAGGCGGCCGTGAGCCAGTTTCGGTGGTATCACATTTATTTATTCAATTTGGCAGCGGAAATTTTCATCAGGATCGTAGTTAGGAAATATTTTAATCAGAGTAAACCACCATATTTTATAACATTAAACATATGGGTAAAAACCCAAGTTTTCAATACACACGTTTCATAGGAATAAATCCTATTTATTTAATAAAAACATCCATTTTATTCTTAGGTAACTTTATTGCCACTTTTCCAAGCCTTCAGTGCTGTCCAGCTGGCTTCTATTTGGCTTTCACATTTTGTTACCTGAAACGCGTTTTAAAAACATTTTTGTCAGTGGGAAATACTGGTGAGTGAATCCCAGTTTAATCAAGTTTAAATAAAAATTCACAGTGAACAGTATTGAGGGCGCATCCGCAATTACATTTGTTTCCAAGTTATATCAATTACCACCACACGGTACTGTCGTTCCGACTTATGGTCATGTTACTCCTTTACCAGGTGGTAACAAATTTTGTATACAAAACCCCAAATTTACCGACTGTAATTGTATTCTTACAAATACTCAATAACTGTCATTCGCATGGAAAGAAATTTAAGGTTTTGTAAAAATAGTTTTAAAAAGGAGATTACTCACATTGCTGTCTTAGGTGATTCTTTAGGGTTTCCTGGTGAATATCTATAATTTACACAAATGCACGTGTGTTAGTATAATAACCCATTTTAACATTAGTAATACCCTCCCCGAGACGGCATTCCAACGACTACGTCGGGCAGAACCACGACAGCCGTTACGGAACCCTAGATCAATCGGGCAGCGTATCTAATACGTCTCCAGGGGTTATAATACTTACATCGTAGCAGAACCTCGCTATTTTAGGGGATATGGAACTCGGGTATAATGCCCACTATTTAAAAGTGTCGAGAGAGAAAAAGAAAATGAACGAAACGGACTGAAGGCCGTTGCCCTCTATTTATAGTTGTGAAATCGCGTCCCCACGCGGCCCGCGTGGAGTTTGGCCAGGCCTTACGCGGCCCGCGTTGACCCAAAGTCAACGTATAGCTTGTTCCGGTCATCATCTAGGGTTGACACGAGTTGGACACGTGGCCGCACCGGGTCATGCCACAATTCCGGACACTCGCGGCCCGCATAGACTTAACCCACCATGTACGCGGCCCGCATCAACTTGGGTTTTAGGAAAAGTCTGGTTAAACACTCTCGCGACCCGCGTTAACTTGAGGTGAGGCCCTACACGGCCCGCCTCAACTTAAAGATTATTGTTTTTATTTGTTTTATATAATATAATCTATTTTGGGGCTCGGTTTTCACATACGGGGTACATATAAAGACACATAGATACATTTAAAGATATATTAGGGTATCGGAATTATTATGAGGATGTCGGTTTTACCGAGGGTTGTTATAATAAGCAAGTGCGTGGAAGAGGATAAGATAATGTTTGCCTCTAATCTGTTTAAAAACTCAGCACTAGAATGGTGGAACACTATCCTCCAGTCCAGGGGAAGTGACAGGGTTTACAATATGAAATGGAAGGAATTTAAAAACATGGTGTAAAGGAAATTCTGCCCTCCCAATGAAAAGGAACAGATAGCAAATAAATTCTTAAACCTTAGAATGACTGGAGTGGATAGTAAAGGTTACACTACATTATTCTTTGAATATGCTAGAATAGTGCCAACCCTTGCATCACCAGAACCAGTGTTAATCTCCCGCTACATCTGGGGATTAATCAGTGAAATTAGGCATGTAGTCAAGGCGACTAGACCTTAAACCATAGAAGAAGCTATAGAACTAGCAAAAACCTTGACTGATGAATTAGTGTGGACACGAGAAGAGGATCAGAGGAGGAACCTAGCTCAAAGGCTTACCCAAGAATTCCGTTATGGAAATTCCAACCGTGGGAAAAATGTAGGTTCTACCTCTGCACCTTATTGTAAGGCCTGTAAGAAGAAGCATTCAGGAAGATGCTCCACCTACTGTGATTTCTGCAAGATACCTGGACACAAGGAAGAAGATTGTAGGAAGAAACCGAGTAATGGAGTGTGTTTCAACTGTGGAGAAAAGGGTCACATCAAGCTGAACTGCCCAAAACTAGCTCCAGCCATGAACAACAAGAATACTAAGAATGCTAGAGCATTTGTGCTGACTGCAGAAGAAGCCAAGATGATTCCGGACGTGATTGCCAGTACGTTTTTAGTTAATGATGTTTTTGCTAAAGTATTATTTGACTCTGGTGCGAACCAAAGTTTTATTAATACTTCGTTTTGCAAACTTCTCAATCAACCATTAACTAAACTCCCACAAGAATGTCTAGTAGAGACAGCAAATGGGGAAACCATTAAGATTTCTGAACTCTTGCAGGGAGCAAGAATAGAATTTTCAAATCAAAAGTTTATTGCAAACCTTTATCCAATGAATCTGGCAGGATTTGATGTTGTATTAGCAATGGATTAGTTAATAACCAATAAAGCCAGTATTCTATATGATCAAAAGTCAATTCAAGTAAATTAACCAAAGGATGAAAAGATCACAATTAAAGGAGATAAGCCATCTAGATCTACGAAATTCATCTCTGTGATAAAAACAGCAAGTTATGTAAGAAAAGGATCATTAGTATATTTAATTTCCATAATCATTAACACTAAAGGAAAAGAACTGAAAGATATTTCAGTAGTATCTCAGTTTCCAAAAGAATTACCAGGACTACTGCCAGACAGGGAAGTTGAATTCAGAATCCACCTGCTACCAGGGACATCACCAATTGCCAAAGCACCCTACCTCTTGGCACAAGCAGAAACGCAAGAGTTAAAGAAACAGCTAGACGAACTGTTGGAGAAAGGATTCATACAGCCAAGTTCATCGCCGTGGGGAGCACCGATCTTATTCGTTAAGAAGAAAGATGGATCAATGCGTATGTGCATTGACTATCGCGAATTGAATAAGGTCACGATTAAAAATCGGTATCCATTACCAAGAATCGATGATCTGTTCGATCAGTTGCAAGGAGCTCGATTTTTCTCTAAGATCGATTTACGCTCAGGATATCATCAATTAAAGGTACAGGAAGAGGACATTCCTAAGACCGCTTTCAGAACAAGGTATGGGCATTATGAATTTACTGTCATGCCATTTGGTCTAACCAATGCCCCAGCTGCATTTATGGACATGATGAACTGAATATGTAAGTCATATTTGGATAAATTCATAATTGTTTTTATAGATGATATTTTCATTTACTCTAAGAGTAAAGAGTAAAGAGGAACATGCAGCGCATCTGCATGCACTTCTAAGTTTATTGAGAAAAGAAAAGCTTTATGCAAAATTTTTGACATACGAATTTTGGTTAGAACAGGTACAGTTTCTTGGGCATTTAGTTAATCATGAAGGAATTCATGTGGATCCCACAAAGATTGAGGCAATTACTAAATGGAAAACCACTGAGTCACCAACCGAGGTTAGAAGTTTCCTAGGATTGGTCGGTTATTATAGAAGATTTATTTGAGATTTTTCTAGAATAGCGATTCCCTTAACTAAGCTAACATGTAAATCTGTTAAGTTTGAATGGGGACCAAAACAAGAAGAAGCCTTTAGAATTCTTAAGCATAGATTAACCAACGCACCCATACTAGCGTTACCAGAAGGAACTGAAGACTTTGTAATCTATTGTGACGCTTCTAAGTTAGGCTATGGATGTGTGTTGATGCAACGCCAAAAGGTTATAGCCTATGCATCTAGACAACTTAAGAATCATGAAGAGAATTATTCAACCCATGATTTAGAATTAGGAGCAATAATTTTTGCCTTGAAAATTTGGAGACATTACCTGTACGGTAGTAAGTTTACCATTTTCACAGATCATAAGAGTTTAAGGTATGTTTTCGGGCAAAAGGAGTTGAATATGAGACAAAGACGCTGGATGGAAATACTTAGTGATTACGATTGTAATATCCAGTATCATGCAGGAAAAGCTAATGTCGTAGCTAATGCTTTAAGTCGAAAGTATCATGAAAAGCCAAAAAGAGTACGTTCTCTTAAATTAAATCTACAAGTAGATTTAAATGAACAAATTAGAAAAACACAGGAATCAGTAATCAAGGATGATACTGAAAAGTTGAAAGGAATGATTAAGGAATTAGAACAAGGAACAGATGGAATTTGGAGATTCCATAAGAAAAGGATGTGGATACCTAAATTAGGAAACCTACGCCACCGTATATTAGAAGAAGCCCATAAGTCTAAATATATGATGCATCCTTGAAATGATAAAATGTATCAGGACTTAAGAAAGAACTTCTAGTGGATAGGAATGAAAAAAGGATATAGCAGCCTATGTTGCCAAGTGTTTAACCTGTTCACAAGTTAAAGCTGAACATCAGAAACCCTCAGATTTATTGCAGCAGTTAGAAATGCCAGAATGGAAATGGGAATTAATAACAATGGATTTTGTTACCAAATTACCCAAAACAAGAAAAAGTAATGATACAATCTGGGTGATTGTAGATAGGCTAACTAAGTCAGCTCATTTCCTACCAATGAAGGAGACTTTCAGTGTGGAACAGTTAGCTAAGTTGTATGTAAATGAAATAGTTTCATTACATGGAATTCCTTTATCAATTGTTTCTGATAGAGATAGCCGTTTTACCTCTCATTTTTGGACAAGTTTCCAAAAAGCAACGGGAACCAAGCTAAATCTAAGCACAGCTTACCATCCTCAAACGGACGGACAAAAGATCATTCAAGAAACAACCGACAAGATCATTCAAGTCAAGGAACGATTAAAAGCAACACGTGATCGATAGAAGAGTTACACTGATAACAGACGAAAACCACTAGAATTTCAAGTAGGAGACAAGGTGTAATTGAATGTTTCTCCTTGGAAAGGAGTGGTAAGATTCATCAAAAGGGGAAAGCTAAGCCCCAAATATGTTGGACCTTTTGAGATTATTAGAAGAATAGGACCCGTAGCCTATCAGCTACAACTACCAGAGGAAATGGCAGGAATACATGATGTATTTCATGTATGTAATCTCAAGAAATGCTTAGCCAATGAATCACTGGTAGTACCTCTTAAGGATATAGAGGTAAATGAGCAGTTAAAATTTGTAGAAAGACCTCTACATATTGAAGACAGGAAAATCAAGAATCTCAAACACAAGATATTAGTTCTGGTCAAAGTAAAATGGGACTCCAAAAGAGGACCAGAATACACTTGGGAGCTTGAATCAAGATGCAAAGGAAATATCCACACCTATTCCAGTAGACCTCGAGGACGAGTTCTAAAATAAGGTGGGGAGGATATAACAACTCTCCTAAATTTTTCGACACCCTAAAAATATTTAGAATGTCCCAATACATCCTAAAATACACCCCATATACGAAAACCGGTCCCAAATACCCTTATATAATAAAAAATTAAATAAAAATAATGGAAACGAGTCTGTCGCGGGCCGCGATAGACTGACCTTAAGTCATCGCGGGCCGCGAGCGCCTGGACAAGCGGCCGCACCCTGAGCCGCCACATGTCCTCACGCGTGTTGTACCTATCTCGTGACCGGGCAAGGCTATGCCCTAGGTCCCCTATGTCGCGGGCCGCGAAGGCCCTGCCTTCCTTCGTCGCGGGGCGCGACGGACCTGTCGACCAGCCCTATAATTTTCAAATCGCTCAATCTCTCGATCTCTCGATCTCTCTCAATATTCTGAATATCAATTATAATATCGGGCATAATACCCCCCCCCCTAAATAACGAAGTTCTGCCTCGTTGTAAGTATCATAACCCCCGGTTACGTATTAGATACGCTGCCTGATTGATCTAGGGTTCCGTAACGGCTGTCGAGGTTCTGCCCGACGTAGTCGTTGGAATTCTGTCTCGGGGAGGGTATTACTAATGTAAATATCGGGTTATTATACTAACGCGTGTGCATTGAGTAATTAATATATAATCACCAGGAAATCCTAAAGGAAAACCCTAAAACAGCAATGTGAGTAATCTCCTTCTTATGAACCTTTTTGCAAACTGTTTTTACAAAACCTCAATTGATTTACATTACCTTAAACAGTGATTGAGTATTTGTATTCTACAATTATCGTCGGTATGTTGGGGTTTTGTATACAAAATTTGTTACTACACTGTGAGTAGTAACATGATGACAATTCGGGTTGATAGTACCGTGGGTGGTAATTAAAGTAGATGGAAACAAATGTAATTGCGCGACCGCCCTTAATACTGTAAAACGGTTTTACCAGTCTTGATTAAACTGGGATTCACTCACCAGTATTTCCCACTGACAAAATATTTTTAAACGCGTTTCAGGTAACAAAATGTGAAAGCCAAGTAGAAGCCAGCTGGACAGCACTGAACGCTTGGAAAAGTGGCTATAAAAGTTACCTAAATAAAGAAATGTTTTTATTTAAATAAAATAGGGTTTATCCCTATAAAATGTGTGTAGTTGAAACTTGGGATCTTCTAATATGTTTAATATTATAAAAGCGTGGTATTTACTCTGATAAAATATTTCCTAACTACGGTCCTGATATAAATTCCCCTGTCAAAAATTGATAAACATCGATACCACTGAAATTGGTCGCGGCCGCCCGTTCCCGGGTAATTAAGGGACGGGGGTTGCGACACAAAGTAATTGTCACTAAATGTTAGACTATTATAGGGAATAAACTGAGTTGAGATTATTATTATTATTATTATTGACCAAAAACAGTCATATTGGATTATTTTAAATCCAATTTGCCTTATTTTATTAATTGTTTTCGATCGATGTAAAACATGTCTTGACATCCTTTTGGTCATATGAGAACTTTATTTATTTATATATTTTTGTTTCTATTTCGGTTGTTATAGTGAGTGTCGGTATCATAACTAACCAAACGAATAGCGTCTAAATTCCCACCACGTAGATTTACCTATTTTTAAAGCTTTTGTCTATTACTATTACACTTATTTTTTAGTATATTTTTTTTTTCTTTTATAACTTTTAATATACGATATTTTATCGACCGAATTCTTGTTATTAATGTTATTATTTTACCATTATATCAACGTTTTTGTTTACCATTTCTTAAAAAATGAGTCGCGTCCGCTGTAAATCATCAAAACAAAAGTATGAGATGAGTCATGTAATATAGTTACTTCTAAGATAAGATGACGTGGAAAAACCAAGTTTGGTGGAAAAGTTGGGAGTGTTGATAGATTGCTTCACATGAGTCAACCAAACACCTAAATTTGCTTATGTGTACTTTTACATCTATTTTTCTAATAGAAGTTCACGTGTCAGCAAGCTATTATTACAGATCACCTGCCCAAATATAATGTCGATGACGTGTTATTTTTGCTGACATGTAACCTTCTCATGTGTTATGTTGTTTAACTAGGTGATGTACCGCCTGTGTTGGGTCGATTGCCGAATAATTCTCAACCAATTAAAAAAAAGTACTATATTTTTGCTAGAAAGAAAAAGTAAAAAGAGTGTTAGGGAGCTCTTTGACACGATTTTTAGCTGGGGACAAAGTCATATTTTTATTTTTACTTGGGGGAAAAATCGATTTTTTTCCCGATGGTAAAATCCTAATTTTTATCTAGGGTAAAACCATATTTTTATTTTACACTGGGGGCAAAAACGTAATTTTGAATTGAGGGTGATATTGTAATTTTGAACCGAGAGGAAAATCGTAAATTTTAGCTGGGGGCAAAAGCATAATTTTATTTTGAACTGTACGCAAAGACGTAATTTTAAAGTGGGTGCAAAACCGTAATTTTAAAGTGGGTATAAAATAATAAACTAGTGTAAAATCGTAATTTTGAGTCGGGGGAAAAACAAAATTTTATTTTGAACTGGGGCGAAAACGTAATTTTGGTTGAGGGTAAAGGCGTAATTTTTTTACCGAGGGCGAAATCGTATTTTTTAGCTCGGGGCAAACGAGTAAATGTATTTTGAAGTTGGGGCATAACCGTATTTTTTAACTGGGGGTAAAAAGGTAATTTTAACGTAGGTATAAAATAATAAATTGGTTGGTCTAATGGGTATTGCTCTCTGCCCATTTGAACCAATGACTAGGGCTGTAAACGAACCGAACGTTCAGCGAACAGTTCGTGAACCGTTCGGCGGGAAGTTCGTTTATGTTCGTTCGTATAATAGACGAACGAACATGAACAAGAAATTCCGTTCGATTAGTTAAATGAACGAACATGAACAAAGGTCTCGTTCGTTCAATTGTGTTCGTGAACGTTCGGTAAGGTGTTCATGAACATTCGTTCATTTGCGTTCGTTTATGTTCGTATGTTCGTGTTTTAATTAAAGATTTTTATACTTTCATATATTTTCTCTATACTTTTTATACTATTAAACTTTTATTCATATCATTACCCTAACAATTAAACTAGGAAACCCTCTTTCACCTTGTTTATACACCATTTCCCTTTCTTTTCTCATTAGTTACATCGACGAATATGATCTACCTCCGTTCCACAATAAGGGATTCAAGTTCTAGTGCTACTCTTTGGGCCATCCACCTTATCCTTCATCGCGTTCGCCAAATTTATTTGTGTTCGCTTGTGTTCGTGAACCGTTCGTGAACACGCTCATTTCCTTAATGAACGAACACGAACATAAAATCTCGTTCGGTAAGTGTTCATGAACCGTTCGTGAACACATTTATTTCCTTAACGAACGAACACGAACAAGGCCTCGTTCGTGTTCGTTCGGTTCGTTTACAGCCCTACCAATGACAGAGAAACACTATTTAGGGGCAAAAACGTAACTTTAAAGTGTTTATAAAATAATAAACTGGTTGGTCTAGTGGAGAAGGCCGGCCGCCCATTTAAACGAATGACAAGGATATACTATTCCCTGACATGGTAAATGTAAATATTGAAAATAAAAATTAAACTAAAAAAAAAAAGATAGGGACAGCCGCCTTTTTTAACAAATAGAGGGGAAGAACTATTACCCTCCATCTATTTTGTATATGTAGGATAATTACTTTTTAACTATCGTTGATGAATTCTTTTTGTTACAATGGTATTGGTGTCTCACATATATACGATTGAGAAACATCAATTATAAGGTGTTATGAGTAAAATCTCGAACAAATAATCTTATTATACAATAATAGGGTGGAAAAGTAAAAAAAAAAAAGTTGTGACATTTTTATAATTATTATGTCCGTAGCATAATCATCAAAATTACTTTATAAGTGCATCTATTTCAGGGGCGGATCTACCTTGAAGAGACCGGGTTCCCAGGAACCCAGTCAGTTTCGAATTATTAGTAAAAACTTATATAGAAAAATATAAAGTGAACCCATAAATAAATTATAAGTGAACCCATACCACAAAATCTTAAGTGTTAAATTGGTTCTGCGCTCCGGTTCTAATCATGCAAACTGAAGTTCGACTCCCGTCCCGTGCATTTCCACTTTAACTTTTTAGAACTGATTTTAATGATTCAAAATCCGTTGCTAATAATAATCAAATGTCTGCACTTAGCAGATCCATATCTAATAGTACTAGTAATAATCTAGCAGTAGCACTAGCACTCCAATGGTATCTTGGGTTTCACAGGCTGCATGGTGACAAAATTTCAGAAATAATCCCGCAATCAAGAATTTGGCCGTTCAAATAAAATCCATATATTTATGTAACGATGCTTGTATTAATGGCACAAAGTTGTTTCTTTCTTTACAGTTTTTTATTTTATGTTCGGAAACGGTAGTTTTTCAACGTTTTAACACTACGCAACGTACGTGTTAGGTTTTACCTTTTTTTATATAAAGTTTCCACTGAGACATGCTTATTTCTTTTCTACGCTTTTTTTTTATTTTGTTAAAATTCGGTCTTTTCCTCGCCGCCGCAGAGCGCCCTGCTAGTTATAGTTAATGTAAAAACAACAACCCGCCTCTAACCTCTTCCAGCGTTTATTCCTTCGCTTCACTCCCCGTTCCAAAAAAAAAAAAAAAGCCGACCCGAACCGTCGAACCGACCCGAAATTGTTTATGTTCGGTCCTATGACATTGGAGCATTTAAAAAAGTGAACCCATTGGAAAAAAATCCTGAATCCGCCACTAATCTATTTGTAGTGTAATTATCAAAATTACTCTACAATCATTAAAATAACATAACATATATACACAATTACCCTAAAGTTCATCAAACAACATACAAATTCAAAATTACTACTCTACCAGTTCATCGTTAATACACACTACTACAAGATATCATTTAAAATTACTCTACAAGTGCATCAAACAACTAGCAATTCAAAATTACCCTACAAGTGTATTATAATTACTCTATCAATTCATCATTATTACTCTATAAGTGTATTATAATTACTATACAAGTTCATAAAAAAAATAGCACACACATTTACTCTACATTCATCAAACAACATAAAATTCAGAATTACTCTATAAGTACACAAACAACATAAAATTCAAAATTACGTGAATCATAATTACTCTACTAGTTTACTAGGTTATTGCCCCGTGTAATACACGGGGTGAATCATAATTATAATGTGAAATAAAAAAAATATGTTCATGATCTAATTATATATAATATAGAGTAATATGCAGACCAAATACGAAATAAATATTAAAGTTTGTATAGCTATTCATAATAATATGTTGTGTTATTTGTTTTAGGTTTTGTCATAGGAACTTAAAATTTTGTACCACTAGTAATATTTATTGTGACATTTTCTTGTTCAAAGGTAACGTGTCTGATTTTATCTGATAATAGATTATTCTGACGGTTAATGTTGGCATAATATTATATTTTCTACCATCCAAATATAGTTTCCTCACTTTCGCTATCATTAACATTAATATAAGGTATGCTCGTATTCAAAGCTATAAACCAATATGAATTGTACGAAATAATTACTTTTATCACAATTAGTACGGAAACCGCCCCCTGGGCGTGACTGGTCATTTTTTTTTGTTTTGACATGTTTTAAATCACGCTTTCAGGGCAAGTTATTGGCCAATCAGCTTTATCTTCCTTTTCATTGTCCAATGAGATTATTTGATGTTTTTTTGAATTTCATTTTATTATAAACATAATGCCTCACAATGCCCACAACCCCATTACACTCATTTTGGAAAACGCCCATGATGCACCATTGCTGACTGGGCTGCCACATAGCACAAAACGCCTAAGGATGGGGTGTTAACCACTACTAATGGTCTTATAAATAATAGAATTAGCCCTTTTTCTAACAAACCTGCTTTAAAAGATAGTTTTCTTAAAAACCTGTATATACTAATTCCAATTGTACAGTAACTTTTATATTTCCTTTGACTTGTAATTTTTATACAAATATGTAACCGGAAAAAAAAAGATTTTTCTTCTTACGAATTGATTAAATGATTACTAATTTTATGGGTTTTTGTTTAATAATTTCAAATCAAAACTAAATCCATGAATTATAGATTAGATTTAAAACATATTTTAGACTTTAGATTTACAATCAAAATAAAATTCTAATATAATATTTAAATCTTTTTAATTTAAAATTTATCAATAAATTATTGATGCCCTCATTGAATGACATGTGTCCTAAATCAGGTTTCTTTTATTATATAGTATAGAAGATTAAGATAATTACCCTACGGATAAAATAATTACTCTACAAATAAAAATTATAAAAATGTCATCGCGTTTTTTTTTCCTTTTTCATGTCATTCATACGTTTTTACGATAACTCTATTTCTATTCGATCTTTTGTCCACAAGTGTTATATTATAACAAATTCAGTGTTAAAAACCCTAAATTAATTTAAATTTTAAACTGATAATAAATTTATCACTTTTTTTTTTATTTTAAACTAATAAATATAAATATTTCAACACTTGTAGGATATTAAACTAACATTTTTTAATTACAATCGACCTTTTTTAAAACTTTAAAAAAGTCATGATTTGTATAAAAATGTTTTTTTATATGCGTTTATATGTAAACTAATTGATAATGATAAAACTAACAACCAAATCTGATCCGACCCGATCTTAATTCATATCGATTTTACACGTATACCTAACAAACTATGAAAGTCAAAGTTAGAGTTTAATTGAGTCATATGCATAGCCGGTTGCATGGATGTATGCATATGATTTGAATTGAATTATTGGGGCTTTTTTGCCACCTTTAAACGTGATTCCATTACATGCACACGTACTCCTTCCATCTACTCTTTCCACCTAATCACCTATTTATACCTTCCATATCTCCCTCCTCTTTCCAACCATCTCTCTCTCTATCTCTCTCTCTCTCTCTTCATTGTACGTACAACTTTTCATGCAAATCATGGGTAATCTCATGCTTTTAAGTATCATCATCTTGTCTTTCCGTACCTCCCATGGCTTAAAAGGCGGTTGGCAAAAGGCGCATGCAACTTTTTATGGTGGCGAAGACGCGTCTGGTACCATGGGTATGTGTCTATGTCATTTTGTGCTAGTGTGACGTGCTTATTATGTGTGTGGTGTGTACACATGTTTGATAAACAAACATGATGACTCGTTTGTTCGTTTACGTTCGTCAACATTCTTTTTTGTTCGTTTGTTAAGTATACTTATCACTAATATTAATTTAGAACCAATTTGAATTTTCTGATTAATTGTATTTAAACTAATTTAATTTACATGTTGTTTCCTTTTATAATGATGTTTGTATTTATTGTTCTTTAACTTCAATATTGTCATAATTTTTAATCGGTCTTCGTTTGTCTACTTTGTGTTGGCTCAGTTATGTTTGTGTTCATTTATATTCGTTTAAAAAAATAACAAATGAACATACACAAAAAACTAACACGAACGCATTTAGTTTCTTCATGAATGAATATAACAAATTATGTTTGTTTAACTGTTGTTTTAATTCATTTATTTGGTTAAAGTTAAACGAATGAAAACAAATTATTTGAATTAGTTTATTTCAAAAGTTTACTCATTTTACAAAACAAGTAGATGTCTGAATGGTTCAGACATTTGCCTCTGAATGGTTAAGATTTATACAGAGTCTGAATGGTTAAGACCTTTAATCTGAATTGGTCAGACATTTGCCTCTAAACGGTTAAGCATTATACAGGGTCTTAATGGTTCAGACATCTTACTAGTTCAGCACTTAATGGTTCAGACCTCTTACTGGTTCAGCACTTAACCATTCAGATGTTGCCAAACAGCCCCTAAGTTTGTGTCACACGGTTGTAATATTGCATGGGTGGCACCAAACCTCTTTATCAACTAACTTTTTATGAACAATTTTAATGCACAGGTGGTGCATGTGGCTACGGTAACCTCTACAGTGATGGCTACGGCACAAACACGGCTGCATTGAGCTCCTCCCTCTTTAACAACGGGCTGAGCTGCGGCGCCTGCTACCAGTTGCGGTGTGTCGACGACCAAAAATGGTGTCTACATGGCATCATCACCGTCACCGCCACCAACTATTGTCCACCAAATTATGCATTGGCCAATGACAATGGCGGGTGGTGCAACCCGCCTCTCCGTCACTTCGATCTGTCGCAACCGGCTTTCTTGAAGATCGCACAGTATCGGGCTGGAATCGTACCCGTTGCTTATAGAAGGTATTATCATTTTGGGACGTATTGGTTTAAATTATTATCTCAATAAATAAAACAAACGTATACAGTAAAATCCTTCTAAGCAAAAAAAAAAAAAAAACGTATACAGTAAAATCCTACTCAGCAAAAAATAAAACAAACGTATACAGTAAAATCCTAGTCAGCAAAAGCCACTGATAAAGTCTCAATAGGGTGTGACGTGGTAACACAGTGTGGTTAAGAAAATAGAAACCAATTAATGACAAGATTAGTTATAAACAGAAGAGCTTAATTAACAAAAGAAAAGAAAAAAATAAATTATTTAAGTATACTAAAAAGTTTATAAAGTTTATTTTTCAATTTGTGGTGTATTTTATATAGGGTACCATGTATAAAGCAAGGAGGCATGAGGTTCACAATCAATGGTCACTCTTACTTCAACTTGGTTTTGATCACCAACGTGGGCGGTGCAGGGGATGTTCATAGCGTCGCGATCAAAGGGTCGAAAACAGGATGGCAAACAATGACAAGAAACTGGGGCCAAAACTGGCAAAGCAACTCTTATCTCGACGGTCAAAGCCTCTCTTTTAGAGTAACAGCCAGTGACGGAAGAGTTGTCACTAGCTACAACGTGGCACCTTCTGGTTGGCGGTTCGGCCAAACATTTCGAGGTCGTCAGTTTGAAGATCTCTGAGAATACCAATATCAAACCAGTATAGAAAGCCAACCCGAATCGGTTAGGTTCAAGATGGCGGTTCCCGGTTCAACCGGCCCATCCTGTATTGAATAAAAAGGGGATTTATGACTGTGGTTTTCAGTTTGTTAGTTTATACGCCGAGTTATTTTTGTTAAAAATAATTGTCCAATTTACAATCCTAGACTGTAACGCGATTTATACGATACATAATTGTCCATACATCGTTAATACGCGACGCGACCCAAGAGCAAAATATTCGGAAACTTTCTACATAAGTTAAAACACTCCTACCAAGAAACAAAAATCCGAAACGATACACCATGATCCGGCCCGGTACCAACTTAACCACACTCAATAGTTTAGCAGAGAATACTTGAGTCTCAATACAATTTTCTTTTTCTCCACACCAAGCTTACCACCAGTAACCACCCAATGACCCGGCGGATCCGCGGGCCCCTTACTCATCTCCGACGTATCGACAAACTTTACCAGCTTATTATTACTTCCTGAACCTGAGCTCGAATCACCGACACTGTTTCCATTGTCAGTTGACCACTTTGACTTGTCGGTCGGAGAGTGGTCCCACAAAGATCTTCGAACAGTGCAACCGGGTAACCGGGAATATAAAAGCTTCATGTAAAGAACGTTTCTTGACCCGAAATCCCAGACACCAAGCTGGGCCCCAGTGACGATGTGCACCCCACATGAGTCTCCGATAAAGGCTTCAGGGCTCTCGATTGGTGCGGTGCTGACATGAGAGAAGTTTTTCCACTTAACGGGCTCGAACCACCGGCTGTCTTGCTCCTCGGGTCCTAGCCACTTGGGTGCGCCAATGGCTACGTGTGTGTCCCAGTATGGACGGAGGATTTTTGGGAGGGATTGCAGGTGTTGGATATGAATGGCTAATCGGTTATGTTTTGCACCTTCTAAGCATAATCGTATGCCTGTAACAGGCTTGCGTCCCACCGATATCTATGTATAAATACACAAAATGAATAACTTATTAGTAATAATAACAAAAACAAATGATTTTGGTTACAGATCAAAACGGGCCATGTAGTACCATACGAGTGAATTAAATTTGATTACAGAACTATAGTACCATTAAAACATAATATCGTAAATTCCTTTAAATAAAACCGTTAACGGTAGTTGTGAACATTTGAATGAATACACATTAGGTGGCCCTTGACCAGTTTAACCTGTTACCTGTTCTTATATTTTTACCTATTTGATCGATCATCAAAACGGTACAACATTGACCCACTTCAAGACCCGTTTAACCCATAATCAATCAGTATAACCGAGTATGGGGCCCATCACAAACATAATTTTTAGTACTTATGTAAAACTCAGTTTTATATCTTTACCCTTTGGACCCATTATCAAATAAAGATACAACCCCAATTGACATTTGCAAATGAATCGATACTATGTTAATGCTCAGTGAGGTCAAATAGGTCAACCGAAACCGAAAACCGACGAAGCCGAACTGAAATTAACCGAAACCGAATTAACTGAAAATCGGTTATTGGTTTTTTTCAATACCATAGGTTAACTGAAATTTACCGTACCGAACCGAATCAGTTATATCTTCATATATTTCTAGCTTTATACTTCCATTTCATGTATTTATACCTCCATTTTATTTATATATACCTCCAGTTCATGTATATATACATCCATTTCATGTATTTATACCTCGATTGCATGTATTTCTAAACAAAAAATTTAGCCCTTGGTTGGTTTGGTAATTAACCGAAATTAACCGAACCGAAAACCGACAAACTAACCGAATAAACTGAACCGGTTAACTGATGACTTCGGTTACTGTTTCGGTTAATGCTAAAATCGAACCGTGCACGCCCCTAGACTATATATCAGATTTTGGGCGATGCATCAAATAAGTGTATCGTACAAACCATTTACTAACCGTCTTATAGGGGTGAGCAATAACCGAACTGTTAACTGAAACCGATAAAACCAAACCCAAATTAATCGAAAATCGGTTATCGGTTATTTTTTGTACCATCGGTTGACCGAACCAAACCATTTATATTTTCATATATTTCTAGCCTTTATACCTCTATTTCATGTATTTATACCTCCATTACATGCATTTCTAAGCAAATATTTTAGCCCTTATTTGATTTGGTTATTAACCGAACCGAAAATCAAAAAATTAACCGAACCGATTAACCGATGACTTTGGTTACAGTTTCAGTCAATGCAAATAACCGAACCGTGCACACCCCTACCGTCTTACGCTCATGTTCGTATACTAACACGAAAAAACATGGATTCAAAGACACATACCTGATCTTGAGAAACATAAAGCTTTTGGCCCATCATGCTAAATTGTAAAGAAGGACAAACGGGCTCCTTTCTTTGATGTCCTGCAGGCCGGTCTTGTAACGGGGCCCACACTCGTGCCACCTGGAACTCGAGGAAATATCTCAGCTCTTCGATCTGAGGCTTGTCTGGGCACCAAACGAGTTACAACACATAAAAAATAATTTGTGAGTTGGTTTTCTATATTTTATTTCACATAAATATTAAATATCACATTCGACGATATGAGGCACATATACACACTTACATTCAAGGTAAAGATCTATAGCGCGGGTCAAATGCTCCTTTCCGGATAATCCGTCTAGAAGAGAAGTGATGGGAACGAATGACATGGCGATGACATCCGGAGAGTATTTTATAGTTTTACCCCATTGAATATGGCTTTGCTCTAAATCATCTCCTCCCCTTCTTCTAAAAATAACCGTTACATCCTGTGTAACAATAAAAAAAATAAATTATAGTCTAATATTGCAACAACTTTATAAAACCTTAAAAATACATGGTATTATATTTACCCTTTCAAAAAAGTTTCAATATCATATTTACTCATTCCGTAATTAAAAAGAAAAAAAATACCTATAACGTCCTTTTTTTCTGTATAACCGAACAAGAAAACAATTTTATATCTGTAAATCATCTTAGCTCATAATGTTCGCTGTGTTCATTCAAAGAAATAGAATGTTATAAGTAACTGTGTTTACGATGTTTACCACGGAATAGATAAATATGACATATTTAGTGCTTTAAAAGGGTAAATATGATATGAAATTTCAAAATTATAATGAAATTGCCACCATGTTTTACACTTTTACTACTCGCTCAAATGAGAAAAAGTCAACCATTGACTTTTCACTGTCAAATAAATTGCTAGAATTTAACAGAAAAGGTACAAGCATACAGTCTTACATACTTCCTTTGCATTTCCACCAAGTGATGGTGCACTTGCGGGTTGAGGATATACGCCTTGGCTACTAAACAACGATGGATCGCCACCCTGTAGAAAGACAAAAAAATGACCGGTGGAAAAATACAAATCAAAATCACACCTAGTGATATTTCCAAGAAAATGGTAGTACTAAAAGAATAACTTAAGAACTCTAGGTGGCAATTTTGACCCATTTACTTGTTAATGGGTCGACTTGAGTTGTGTTATATCTCACGCTCAACGTTAAAAATTAAACTAAAATGGAAAGGAGCCAAACAGTTTGACACTTTGACCCTGGTTTAAAAATTTGGGTTGTGTTATAACCAAAGTCTATTTTTGTTACATACAATCTCCTAAAGAATCTTATTATTATACTCCTATGTAAAGAGTAAAGTACACAAATAATCCCTGTGGTTTTTCAAAATTTTGGAACTGGTCCCTAGCTCTCCAGAAGTACATGGATGGTCTCACTTAAAGCATTTATGCCCCAACTTTTGCCAAAAGTACATGGACGGTTCCTGTGGTTTGCGCTTTGTAACACATTTAGTTCCTAACTTGGACCTCCTGAAACCTTTAGATTTGTTGGCTGGGGACTAAATGTGTTACAAAGTGCAAACCACAGGGACCATTCGTGTACTTTTGGAAAGCTAGGGACCAAATCCAAAATTTTGAAAAACCATAGGGACTATACGTGTACTTTACTCTTATGTACATAGTATTATTGTGTAACCATGATTAACGGCTTAATTGATTATAATGGACACAGAAGAGTTTGAGCGCCATTCCGAAATGACCCATTTCTCCGTTATTAAAATATTCTGTTTGCACATTTTGCCACCCCTAGTAAGAAACAACTTGAAGAGTTTATACACGAAAAACGAAAGAACAAAAAAAAAAAAAACGCAATGTTGTTGCATAAACAAATAAGAAAAGAGAAACTAACCTTTTCCTTGTGTCTCAAAAGACCGGAATTGGTAAGGTTTTCAGGGTTGGTGAACCTCTGGTTTCCTATATCTTGAACATAGTTTTTTATTTCAGCGGTCGACAAAGGTGACGATTGGTGTTGTTTCACATATATTACATCTTTACCGCCAATTGTAACCGATGTGATTACATGTGTGCCAAAATTCTCGATAAAGCTATCACACAAAAGATAATGTATAAATAAACCATCAGTGATAACGTTAAGTTAAAAAAAAAAACACAAAATTATATTACGTTAAAACAAAAAAATATAAGGCAGTTTCATATACATACTTTTAAAAAATTACATACTAAATTAATCCCAATAAAATGAATACCTTGCTAAGGCTGGTGGGTCCCACGTTGCGGGAACTGCTCGTTTAACACTTTCGTGCAACACTAAAGACGGTTTTGTGAGCTGAAATTTAGAAAGCGGGATGAAATAACCATCCATACATAGGGTTTTAGTTGCTGCGGAATCTACATGTTTTGAACCCGTAAAACTAAACGCAGCATTGAAGCTACCGAGAGGAACGTTTCCTGATAGGTTAGCTCTCTTGTTGAAATACTCGACCATCTGCAATCATATAGTTCACCCTTATAAATAATATTCTTATAAGTTCAGTATATTTTAACTTCAAGTTTTTTTTATAAATTATAATTACTTCAAACCTTAAAAACGCTACGTTTGAACATCAAAAGCCCGTAACTAACAACAAAGATTCTTATAACATGAACCAACTACAACAAAAACCAAAAACTAACAGCGATCAACGATATACCTCATGATAACTGCAAACCCCGGACATAACACGGTCAATCGAATCCTGATAATTCTCTACATCTCTCGACACATTCGGCACAACCAAATTATCATAAATCCAAAGATCCCTTGTGTGTTCTTCATCAATCTCCACAACCTTAGACCCTGCTACCCCTTTACAATACAGCAACCTTGTATCGAAATTAACATCGAAGCCCTTACCCAATGCTTGTACAGAATTCATAGCAGTATGTAAAGCTGCTGCATTTTCCTCCATCTCATCAAACCCCAATATCAAGATTCAAGATTCAATTTTTAACCACAAACCCCCAATTTTTCAGATTCAATTTAGCAACAATTTGGGGATTAAACAACAAACCCACCTCGTAAACCCCAAGAAACTAGGTTTAATCCAAACCCTTTTCGAATTAGGGCTAACTGAAGTGATTTAACAGCTAAAGATTGGATATTTTTTTTCAAAACCCAATTAGGGTTCTTGAAAAAGAACAAGATTCTTGAATCAAAGGAGCTGTAACAGTGAAAAAAAGATTAAAGATTTACCGATGTGACAACTTAAGGTTCAAAGATCGAAAACCCATCTCAAATTCATCAACAGAAAAGGTATCTGACCGACTTGTGATTGACTCAGTGTCACTTTCTTTGGCTACGTACTGTGCAACGATTTACCAAGAATTTTCTACAAGTGTTTGAGTCCAAAACACGGCCTTTGACTCGGATTTATATTGCCAAATTTCATGTGATTTTACTTTTTTTTTTTTGGTTAGTATTTTATATGAGTGTTTGAACTTTGAAGGGTATGGAAATTGGAACACTTGTACTATGACCAAGACACAAAGGGGTGTTTGCCTATTTGGATATGTTTTGTTGGATTTGATTATTTTGAAGTTAAAAGTTATTATTATATTTTGTGTTTTATGATAAACTTAGATGATGGTGTAATATTCGTACGGATCGGTGTAAGTTTGAATGCGTAAGATAACTGACAAGTAAAAGTTTAGCCAGTTACGTTAAGCATTAGTTGTCGTTGGATCTAGAGACGCAATCCTGGATTTATGACATAATAATGATAATTGTTAGGTGTATTTGGGCACGAGATTGCCGGTAGCACGTTATACAACCATACGACAAAAGGTGACGCCTTTGTCGCCTTTTAGCAGATCATAAATGGACCAAATCCAACAAGACACGGCATGCAGCGAGTCTCCCTTGTTGCAATATTGATGACGACAGATCGACGGTATCGATACAATGATTAGTCTTTGACCACTACTCTTCTAGAAGATTAAGATGCTTATGTTTATGCATTTAATATTGCATAGCCATCTATGTGTGTATATAGAAATATTACCCAATTCACTTTTACGTAAAGGATTAAGCACGAGGTTTAATCCTCATGAGGAGGCTAACAATGCATTAATTTGTCTCATGTAAGCATAAAATAAGATCATCACCAATGGAGGGGTTCAAATACACATGCAACATCACCTATTTGTGCCTCTATCACCCTACTCATCACTTGCCTCCCTCTTCTTTATCCTCTACCCATGTTTTTTCTTCCCTCTTCTCTATCCTCTACCTATTGTCTTTCTTCCCTCTTCTCTGTCCTTCCTCTCATTGTCGAGGATGTCCTTGAGAATTCGCTTTCTCTTGAGGGCATGTGTGAGTAAAAAATGGGCCCCATAATATAAACTTATATATTTAATTTCTTGAAGAAAATTGGGCTTTTTTTTAAAGAGACCTAACTTAATTTGATAAAGGTTAAAGAAGAAATTTCGGTCTGTATATCATATATATATATATATATATATATATATATATATATATATATATATATATATATATATATATATAAGCGAATAAAACGAAGAAATTTTTATATTAGGCCTCCAAAAATGGCTTTGTACGATTGCAGACTCCGCACGCCCTATGGGTCATCCCTGCTCACAATATTGTTAAATGCATGCATCTTCCCCACACACATCACCCTTATATGCACCTCATCTCAAATACAAGTCTTCCTTGTGATCTTTAAAACAAAACAAAAAAACAAGTCGTCTAAGTGCATGTAACACCCCCAAAATACTAAATTTTTATTATCGTGTTTATTATGATATTTTAACATGAAGTATTGTAACTAGGAATACATAACTTAGGTGTTGTTTGTTTTTTCTGTAGAAAAATGTCTGCAGTCTGCGGACCACATCTGCAAGCATCTGCAGGAGAAGAGGTGGACCAAATGTCTGCAGTCTGCAAGGAGAAGAAGGTTTGTTTTTTTATATAAAACATCTTCTAGGTTTAAAACACACACACAACACACAGTATCTCTCTCTACTCTCTCTCTCTACAATCTGCACCACCGCCATCATCACCACCGCCACCACTTCACCACCGCCACCACTTCACCACCGCCATCATCACCACCACCGTCACCACCTCCGCCTTCACACCTCCACTTTTCCAGCGACCACCACTTCACCACCGCCACCACTTCACCACCGTCACCACCGCCACCACTTCACCAACGCCACCACCGTCACCACTACACCACAGATCGATGATGATGATGATGATGATGATGATGATGATGATGATGCAGATCGATGATGATGTAACAGATCGATGATGATGATGATGCAACAGATCGATGACGATTTGGGGGTTTTCTTTCGTTCTCGATTTGGGGTGTTTTGTTTGCCATCGATTTAGGGTTTCGGAGGTGGAGGTCGATGGGTGTCGGCGGAGGTGAGGGTTTCGGAGGTGGAGGTGGTGGAGGTGGTGGCGGAGCAGGGGTGTCGGAGGTGGAGGTGGTGATGATGGTGTCGGAGCAGGGGTGTCGGAGGTGGAGGTGGTGGCGGAGCAGGGGTGTCGGAGGTGGAGGTGGTGGCGGAGTGGAGGTGGTGGCGGAGCAGTGGTGTCGGAGGTGCAGGTGGTGCCAAGAAGAGGTAAACGTCTGCGAGGAGAAGACTTGGGTCCATGTCTGCTCCAAGAAGAGGTCTCGCAGACCTTTTTTAATGAAAGGTCTGCGAGAAAACAAACAAGCTGCAGACATCTAACGTCTGCGCGCGTCTGCGTCGCACAGACATAAGTGGCCAGAAGTACTTCTGGCCAAAAAACAAACAGAACCTTAGTTAGTATTTGTTATCTATTAGTAAGAAATAAGTTGGTTATGACCAAACAAAAGTAATTAACTAAACCTAAGGGGTTGAAATTGGACAAGTTAGAAAGATGTTAAGTAAAAAAGAAGGAAAAATGAAAACACTGAATGCGTGTATGTTTGTGTCGGGTTTTAGAGAGAGAGAGGAATAACTCTTTCTAAATCAATCCAGCAAAATCAAGGTGAAATTAGTGTAATTCTCTTACATGTTTGAAGATTCTAAGCATTTGGCATCACCAAAACCTAAGGTATGTTGTAGAATTTCATTTGATGAGTTTTGATGTTAAAGGGTTCTTGAAAGATAAGAGCCTAATATGAATTGTAGCAACTAAATGTAAATTGATGTTGTAATAGTGGTAATTGATTTTTAAGTAAATCTGTGTAAAAGGCATGTAAAACCGAAGTATACATCATCCATAGGGTTATAGAAGCGGGGGTATTTCCTAGCAAGGACAACCATGGTCATGGACTATGGTGAGAATTAAATAAATGGTAGTCACCATTCACGGTTTTGAAGAGGACTATGAATGGCAAACTAAACGGGTCGTTTGCAGAGGTCCACAAACTATGGATTGGGCATATAAAACCGAAGTATAAACGACTCATGGGGTTGTAGAAGCTAAGGTATTGCCCATTATTACCAATCATAATCGAGGTTGTGGTTGGTGGGAATGCTCAATGCCTAACCGAAAGAATAAAATGGAAGCTAACGAATCTGGGTCTGAATTGTAGATTTCAGGCTTGAATATTGGGAGAAAAGTCCTAAGTATGGAAAACTTGAAGTTGGGTCAAGTTGGTGAAAATATGGTGGAAAACTGAAATTTTTGGCTAAGTGTAAAAATTTGCCCAGCACCAAAGCCTCCCGAAGAAGTGGCTCCATCGCGCCACATGAGGGAGAGACCCAGGCCCCCCTGCGGCGCGCGGAGAGTCGAAGTCAACGGGGTGGGTCAACAATCAACCCCAGCCCCTAGCGTCACGCGATGGACCAAGATGACTAGTACTTTGTAATCAAATATTACGTTACATCATATAAAACTTCCTTTTGTTAATCATGTAACTTGGTTTAATTCCATAAGTCAATACGGGATTTTAAATATTCGAAGAAGGGGTCATACAATGTGCCACATCAGCCAAATGCAAGATAAATGTCTTCCATTGGCCCTGGTCTAATTCCACAACCACAAGGGCAACAACCAAAAATGATACACATTCACTTGAATTTTGCTTCTCAAAACTCCGGGTGATTATAAAGCACAAAATATTGTGATCACACAGCTTAATTGCACTTCTTACCCTTAATTTTACTTTAATTTATCATTCAATGCTTCAATAATCTTCATTAAATCTCGAAAAAAGATGGATTAAGTATGATTACAAATTCTACGATATTATTTAGCATGCTTCTAGTGGATCATAAATGGACCGAGCACAACAAGACAGGACATGCAACGAGTCTCCCATGTTGTAATATTGATGACAACAACATTGAAACGGTGATTAGTCTTTGACCAATACTTTTCTCGGAGAATAAGATATGCATTTCACATTCAATGCAACTTAATATTGTGTAGCCATCTTTGTATGTGTATAAAAATATTATCGAACTTTGTCTTACGCCAGAAATAAATCACGAGGTTTAACTCTCGAGATGACGCTCATGATGCATTTATTCGTCTAATTTCAAGACAAGCTAATTCTACAAAGATAATGGCAGAATCCAACCAGGATACACATTCACCGCAAGGTTGGGTGGTAGTTATGTAACATACGACCTCTTGTACCACTAATATTGTATGTGTTGCCTCCGATGGGTTACCCATTCAAGAACTTACCTATTTGTTTTTAGTTGTCCTAATTGAGACCTCCCATGAGGTAACCCATCTTCGTACTACTCCCACCTAAGCACACTTAAATGTGGAGTTTTCATGTGATCCACAACCAATGCACCCAAAGCGTGTTGATGATTTAAGAGGCGGGGCATGCTTATGAACCAAGAATCTTTCTTGGCCACGACCGATGTGGGGTTTTCCTAGAGCGTTATAATGGTCCATTATAATTTTCAATGTATCATTACACCCCCTAGGAACTCATCATCCTTGATGAGGCTATGCCGCACCATCCCTAACAGAACAAGATTGGCTCTAATACCAAACATCTTGCCTCTTGTACCACCAATATGTGCTCCATAGCCAATGCGCTCAAAATGTGTTGGTTAAAGAGGCATGACATCCTTATGAATCAAGAATCTCTCTTGGCCACTACCAATGTGGAATTTGACTAGGGTGTTACTCCATGTTAATTTTTTTTTCTTTGTATCCTTAAGAGCATTCACATCCCACCCTCTATATTATCTTATACTCTAGATTTTAGAGTAAAATTAAGGAAAGCATCCAAAACATCACTTGATCTCATTCTCTATAATAGAGAACACTTTAGAGAAAATAAAAGCAAATCTCTATATCAAATCCAATCCTTTATAGTTTATTGTGAGTGTATACCAATGAGAAAAAAAATAAATAATAACATAAGTATGTGTGAGTAAGATAAAGATAGAAATGGAGAATGTGTAACATCCCATTTTGGATTTACATTATATGGGAAAATGGAAGTTTATAGTTCAGGTCCAAGATGTCAAAGACCAAACTATAAGGAGTATTTGTGTAATTTAAACCTCTATTGGTTACAAGCATATGTAAATATGAAGGTAAACTCATAATATAGTTAGTGTAACTAACAACTCTAATTAAGTTGAAAGAAAGTAAAAGTTTTAGGTAAATATGGAAAATACCAAACTCTAAGGACTAAAACTATAATAACACGGGTTTAGTGTGAATCTATACTATATAATAAAAGAAACCTGTTTTGGGACACTTGTTATTATCTCATTTAATTGATTAAAATTAATAATAATAATAATAATAATAATAATATTTAATCTAATCTAATACAAATAATAATAATATTTAATCTAATCTAATACAAATTCTTATTATTAATTCAATAACCTATTAACGACCAAAATGGGAAAAATAGTCGCACACTTCACGTTCAAAACTTTGCCTTTTCAGCATATGAGTGATAAATACTTCTTATATTTTTAAGATAACTATTTTTGATTTCAAAGTATATAAAATTTTAAAATACAAATTTTAAACATCTATCTATACTATATAATAAAAGAAACCTGTTTTGGAACACTTGACATTCTCTCATTTAATTGATTAAAATTATTAATAATACTAATACTAATAATATTTAATCTATTCTAATACAAATAATAATAATAATATTTAATCTAATCTAATCTAATACAAATTCTTATTATTAATTCAATAACTTATTGTTAAACTAAAACTTCAATAGAATCTTAAATCATACCTAAACAAGTTTCGAAATTCATAATAATATCAATATGTTAGACTAAATATATTATTGATATATATATATATATATATATATATATATATATATATATATAAAATATATTATTGATATATATAACTAAAATTATTATCAATAATATTAATAATAGGTTTAGAATCAAATACAAAGATTCAAAAAATAAGAAGTCGTACAAATGGCATCAAATAGACTCTGATTGACCTCATTCAACCGACATTAGAGCCGTCTTATCGAACTCTACGACATTAATTATTATGTACGAGTTGATGGGTTACATTTATATTAACTCATTTATGTCAATATGGTATGTAAATGTCTATGTCTTTGTTTTGCATTTACATGAAATATCTATACTATATAGTTTAAATTGTTCAACCCGTGTAACACACGGGAACTAATCTAGTTATGCAATAAAACATTTTTAATAAATAACTACATATTACATTATATATAATAATGAAAATCACAAATTAATGTTACATTTACATTTTATAAATCTAACAAATACTAACTGTAAATCTCTAAAAACTTTTTTGTAGACAACATTGGATGTCCTCCTCAGATGATGACCATTTTTACAATCAACATTATAAGTTCATCTATAATTTTGACTCTGGAAAAAATCACGTATAGACCATGTGAAAACGCCAATTATTTTAAAAACAAACCAATTCTGGATCCCGATTGTCCTTGAATTTTATTTATTGTCATCACGAAACATACAACGAGAGAAAACTGTCTTTTTTTTATCTTGTGTATTACACTAGGCTGAACAAATGATACAATGTGACATTAAAAAGTGTACGTATTTATTATTATTTTTTTAAATGGATTTTTCTTAGGTTATATTTTTTATACAAACTAAACATATTATTAAATTTAATAAGAAACTTGTTATTAAATAAGGATTATATATGGGGATTTTAAATCATAAATTTAAATTACAGATAAGAACGAAAATTAGTTTGGAGACAATTTAGGTATGAATTTAATTTTGATATTATAACCATAATATACCATAGTGAATATTTGACTTATTAAAATTTCGGTATTCATTTGTATAAATCAGTAAATAATTATTTTGTATAAATCAGTAAATAATTATTTCTACGTATGTAATGAGTGACATTCATATGTTAAAATAAAATATAAGTAAAAATCGTGAGTTTAAAGTAGAGAATGTCACATGACATTAACTGGAATTGTTATTATTAAATTTTATTCAATAAGAAATAATAAATATATAAAATGACTTAGTTACCTTTTGAGTTGACAGAAAAATGGATAGAGTTAACAAGTTGGATGAATATGAAAAGATTTTAAAACCACAAGTACTAGATAAAAAGAACAAACATTTAAACGAAAGTCTTAAAAGTGACCAAACCTCTTAGATAAGGCATTTTACTCTTTCTATCACCTACTTTCCCGCCTATAATCTTTTTTGTTTGAACGATAAATTTCTTTTATTCTTGTCGTCTGTGGGACTTGCAAGGGCGTAGCTTTGTGGGGGCGGCCGACCCCTCGAACTTTTCGGTCAGTAGTGGAGAACATGTAGTTTTCGTATAGAAATTTTTGGGTATATACGTTTTGACCCCCCGGTTTTATAGAAATTTTTGGTATATACGTTTCCGACACCCGGTCAAAATTCTCAAGCTTTGCCATTGGGAACTTGGACCTAAGACCTACCATTTCCAGAGAGTTTAAAGACTTTATCTTTGTGAATGGACCACTACCCATAACTTTTTCCTTTGCCTCCAATTACCAACACCTCCTTTCACATTTTTACCCACCTCAATTTTCAAGATGATGTTTATGAACTTTTTAGTACAGCATATCTTTTCTTTTTTGGTTTCACTTTGCAATTATTATTATTATTATTATTATTATTATTATTATTATTATTATTATTATTATTATTGATTTTACCTTACAATTTGAGATAACTATTATTGATAACTATTTTTGGCTTTTTATTGATAACTATTAATTTATGAACTTTTTAGTTCTATTTTTGGCTTTCTATTGATAACCATTAATTTAATGATAACTATTTTTGGCTTTTTATTGATAACTATTAATTTATAAACCTTTTAGTTCTATTTTTGGTTTTTTATTGATGATAAGAGATCATGTACAAGATAAGAATTCCATACAAAGTGTAGGAAATAATCATAACCACACATTTGTGTTTCTTAATTTAAGGGGGAAGGGTATCATAGTCTTTTCTCGCTTGAACTAATTTCCTCCTTAATTTTCAAACGGCTATAACTTTTCATACGTTAATATTTTTTTTAAATTACAGCGTATTAACTTAGTGACCATTTCATTCTCTTTAATTCAAGTAGTCTATTGCTATAGTTTTTTTTTTTTAATTATAGGACTTTGAATACCCATTACGTGATTACGTGATTTTGAATAACCAGTAACCATTACGTGATTTTAAATACCCAGTACCCATTACGTGATTACATGACTTTGAATACCTGATACTTGACTACGTGATTTTTGAATACCCAGTACGTGATTACACATTCAGTGTAATTTGTTATAATTAATGGAATACAATTATACTTATTACATGATTACACATTCAATAATAAGAACATAATTGTTTATGCTTTATTATGTGATTAAATCTCTAATATACGACATTATGCCGTTATTATAGGTTGATTTCACTGATGTTTTGTATATAATGTATCCTTAATACGTGTAAATCAAGGATCAAACCTCTCTCCTACATTTGGTATACTTATTTTCTCTTATAGAATAACCTTTATCTTTTATTGATAACTATTAATTTAATAAACTAATAGCATTATTGATAACTATTAATTTAATAAACTAATAGCATACGGCATATTTTTCTTTTTGGGTTTTACTTTACAATTTGAGATAAGTTTGATATTTTAAGTAGATATATATTAATTTAGTTTGTCATAAGTTTTTATTATTATTGTACTAGGGGTAAGACCCCGTGTATTACATGTGTTGCATAAATATAATTTTATATTTATATACTACTAGGTTATCACCCGGGATTACTTCCTGGGCTAGAGAAAGTTATTTAGATTAATTATTAATATATAAAGAAAATAATACAAACAAATTGATCTTACGTGTATTCAAAACAAAGTGACATAATGAATTCAAAAGTATGTTGATGAGACAAAATGAATTCAACACTTACTTTTATGACATAAATATTCGAACGACCAACTAAATCTTTATTAATACAGGGAAAGTCGAAAGCTAAAACC
Organism: Helianthus annuus; assembly: GCF_002127325.2. NCBI lineage: Eukaryota > Viridiplantae > Streptophyta > Magnoliopsida > Asterales > Asteraceae > Helianthus > Helianthus annuus. The sequence goes on from NC_035442.2 coordinate 36,433,932, forward strand.
AAACACCTAAGTGGTTACATCATACATATTACATTCCACCAAACTATCTATATCATTACACTTAGAGGGCTTTCCATTCCTCCCAACTAAGCGTATTCATTATTGCTCAATTACCGATCCATAAGAATCCAATAACTTTGACCTTTTCGACTATTTTCTGCAAGAATGATTGCTTTTCGCTAAAAACCCATTCATTTCGGCTCTTCCACATAACCACATCATGGCCAGAAATAACAACATGCACCACCTTCGCTTTCTTCTTCGACACTTTAATGTGCCTCTGCATTTCCAACAAACCTTCACATGAAAAGCAAACACTATATATGCTATATATTAATTAAAAATTAAAAACCATATATATATATATATATATGCATACGAAGGATATGGCGGCAATGGTATGAAGAGCCGTAAAAGACGTGTACTAAAATGGCCCGTTTGAAACGTACTAAATTGACCCGTTCCATAATGCACCCAACCCGCTTATCTTGTAAGCTCCTAGTAGTAAAGCAATTCCAACATGAAGGTAATAATCTAAGCAAATTCACATGAATATTTTTATTGTATGCTCAGGTAAACAAATTTTCTCTATGTATCCTTGCTAAGACAAAATTGCTAACAAAACATAATAACCAACAATAAGAAAACACTACACCCAAAGGTAAATATAGTAATAAAATATTATAAAAATTAAGATAATAAAAAGTATAAACTATTTTCGATTACCACCATCCTTTTTTAATGCAAGATATAATGTACTAAATACATGCTAGAGTAGTACTTAGAATTTAATAGTTGAGATACTGTTGTCATATGTGTTATCTTTGATTACTAAAGAACTGGACCAGGATAGTTTAAATTGACCATTGATTAACATCATGCCTAACATTAGGCCCAAGGCCGACTGGCCATTGATTAACATCACTAATATAAAATACAATATCCCTAGTATAAAATACATTGAACAACATGTATAAAAACTAGAAATATATGAAAATATGAATGGTTCAGTTTAGTTAATTTTGGTTAAATGAGGGTACAAAATAATCGATAAGCGTTTTCGGTTAATTTGGGTTTCAGTTAATTAGTTTTCAGTAAACTCAGTTTTTGGTTGATTTCAGTTTAGTTTTGGTTAACGATTCAGTTATTACTCACTCTTAGACACGATTAATAATGTAACATATCAATTTTTTTAATTAAAAAAACTATAACAATACTATACTCAAATTAAGGAGAATAAAATACTCGTTTATATGGTGTAATATAAGAATAAAAATATATTAACATACCAAAAGTTATGACTGTTTAAAAATCGTGGGCGAGTTAGTCTTTTATAAGGGGATAAAGTGTAACTACTAACTAATTATCTATAATTTTGTTAAAGATGAGGGATTAAAGTATAATTTAGATGAGATGATTAACTTGATGGTATTTAATCAGTTGACATTTTGTAGCTATTAAACATTCTGGGATAATGACTAAGTACGTTGGGCTTTAATCACTTGTACACTAAAGCATCATCTACTTGTACCTTTTAATCAACACGTCAATACTGACGAAGACAACTGTTTTGGTCAAAAATTACCTAAGTAATTAAGTGATCAAATTAGTTTTGTGAGGTAGTGTGCTAACAATGTGTATTACAAATATCCTGGTTTGGTTGATTGCAAAAACAGTTTTCAGGATATAGCTCAGGATATCGAGCTATATCTATAATCAAACGATGAGCAAAAAAGTAAAGGGTGACACGAGATGTACGAGGAAAGCCCTTGATTAATCTAGATCACCGGCACAAAACCTCGGGAGCTGACAATCGCAGCTGCCTTGTTCTTCTTATTACTTCAAATGTCACGATACAGTGCAGGATATGATGCGGATCGACTAAGTGTGACAATATAATTCGAGTGTGAGTGTATGTGTTGCGAGCTAGTAGAGACCTAGTAGAGAGCAGAAGTGTGTAAAAAATTCGTGTGTTCCTACTGATCCGATCATTCCTTTACATAGCAAAAGAAATAACAACCTATCCTAAAAACGAGGGATGCTTCGAATATTCCCCTATGAACGTTGGAGACCCTTTCTTTGCGGCTTCAACGTCCCTTTCTTAACCATCTAGTCCGAGTATTCGGGTGAAGTAGTCTTCTTGATCGTTATAAGCATGCCTTGCTAATCTGCACGTGAACAATTAGTCATTACCAGGATACTGAATCAGAATGTTACCAATATCCTGATCTGGTATCCTGATCACAATCAAAAGTAATAGAGTCAGAATATAATCCAGGATATATGTTCAGAAAACCACCAATAACAATTGTCCCCAAAATATATCTGTTAGAATTCTAAATTCAAACGGATATATTTTAAATCTTATCTCTTGGATCGAGGCAATTAAGTTGAAGAGACTGTTGAAGTGACAACGTGCAACTTCCAACGCGGTTAATACTCAATGGCTATCTATCTCACCCCTATATCTTCTCTTTTTCTCATTGATAATCAACCATCTTCCTCAGAATTCTCAGGTATTTTCTCTCTTCCTCTTCTTTGTTTTTCTCCGTAATACCTCATTGTTCCCTATGGCTAGTCGAACAAGATCGCATACAGCTGACTCGATTCCAACCTTCGAAGACCAGAATCTTCTCAAAGAACCTGAAAAAGAAGTTTGTTCATTCGATAATGCCGATATCGCCGCCCTAAGAGCCTCCGGTGCTTTCCCCGCCGACGCGATTATTCGTCCGTTCGACCCAGAGGTCCGATCGGACGTATCTTCCAACGAGTGGGTGTGCTTTCTGGCTTACCCTTTTTCCATAGGGCTCCGGTATCCTTTCCCAGCTTTCATTTCCCGTTTTTTCGAACTCACTGGCCTTAGCTACGCCCAAACCATGCCTATGGTCTGGCGTGTGCTAGTTACCTTGGACCAGATCAAATCTCGTCATATTCCTGATCTCTGCATTGAAGATCTTCCTGTCGCATATCGTCTTCGTTCTCATGACAACAGCCGTTTTCTTCTTTTTTCAACTTCCAAAAATCCCCTTATCCTCAAGGCCATAAAGAATGAAGATAAGTGGCAACGAAAGTTCTTTTTTGTAAAAAGGGATTCCATCCCTAAGGGTTTTGACCTTCCGGTGAAGTGGTTGACCTCTGGTAGGATTTAGGGTTTTAGGAATATCCCCAAATGTATCCTGAAACCATATCCTAAACTGATATCTTTATTTCCTGTGCTGCAAACTTCAAAGAGCTAGCCCCTCCGAGTGTAGAATCAGAGCAAAGGATCAAGGATATCTACCGACTCCCGGAGAGTGAGAGAACCTTTTCCCCATCCTTCGCAAGTTCAAACCAAAGATCTAGTTCCGACATGTCTGGTAAGTACATTCATATATATGAAACTAATTACAATTTATAAGTATTCAAAAGTTAAGTATTTCTCCCTTTTATGTAGCACCAGCCAAAGTTCCAGAAGTCTTTGATCTCGATGAGTTGGACAGCTATTCTGCTCCTATCCAGGTGAAGAAGGAGCCAAGCCCTAAAGAAACCACGTTATCCAACACCACCGGTTCGAAAGCGGTTGCCATCCCGAAACTTTTTCCAGCTACTAAAACACGTACTTCCAGTGCCCGGAAGAGGAAGGAAATGGACTCCTCTGCTACCTCTGAGACCTTTCCTTACGAGAATCACGGATTCAATGAAGCGAGTGGGTTCATGACTTCATTCCTCAACCAGGTAAAAATTTCTATCCTGTATCCTGCACATATATGTTGAACCACTATCCTGAATAGCCTGTATATGTTGATACCTGTGTTCTTGGTTGTAGGGCCTTGAACGTCTCATGCACCTATACGAGGAAGCTTGTGGGCTCAACAAAATGCTGGAGGTCAAGCTGAAGAAGGCCGAAGTCACCATCGCCGATCAAGGAATGATTGCCGCCGCCAAATCCCAGCATTACGAAGACAAATTCAAGGCGATGACCCAGGAACATCAAGCCGCTATCAACAAGGCTAACCAAGACGCTCAAGCCAAGCAAGACGCCACCCATCTTCAACACCAGCAGGATATGAACACTTACCGAGAAGGCCTTAAAGGGTATGTTGTAATTTCCCTCCTTCAAGCCAGGTTAAAGATGGCTTATAAGGCCAAAGCCATGGGCTTTGAATGCCCCTCCTGGAATGTTAACGCTTGGGAGGCGAAATTAAAGGATCTCGGGGGTAATCCTGTGGAGAATCCTGCGAAGCCTACGGGTGAAGAGCCTTCCAAGGCGGCAGAGGAAGCGGCTGATGCTGGTGGCGATGCTGAGAAGAATCCTGATGGTGATGTCGGTGCGGGTACTAGAGGAGATGTTGTGGTTGAAGAAGGTGCTGCTCCTTGAAAGCAGCGAAGTGGGCGATGATGGATATTCATGCCTAGGCCGGAGCCCACTTTTTAATTTCTGATGGTTGTGGTAGTTGCCGAACAATTTACTTTCCTTGTCTGTTAAACAATTTATTTTCCTGCACTTAGACAATACGATGGCCAAAGGTGGAGGGATCCTGAGTTTCAGGACGAAGCCCTTGGTCATCGATCCTTAGTATGTTTTATTTTGAACAATTTAACAATTGAAGGTGGAGGGATCTTGGGTTCCAAGACGAAGCCTTCAATTGTTTAAGTAAATATGGTTAAGACTAATTGTGTTTCTGGTGGATGGATCTCGGTTTGAGATGAAGCCAAAAACACAACCTTTTGCTATGTTAATAAACTAACCTCTTTTGGCCTTATCCCTTGTTGTCCACTTTTACTTTGCAAATATTGTTATGTGTTGTTAGATTTGAATATAGTTTTAATTTTCAATCTTAGCATAATATTTCAAACATTCTGACCAAATATCCTGAGAATATATCCTGGTCAGGATACTCATGAATATTTTATCAAGACTTTTGTCAAACATAGTTTCAAAAACTTAGACAATTTAGATAAGGCTTTTAAAGAATAAAAAGGAGAGATCAGAAATACACCTCAATCCTTAAACTTCAATCCTCTTGCAATCTTTCCATCGAAAATGTCCCCAGTCTGGGGAACTTAGTGAACCAAGTCCAAACTTGATCCTTTAAGCTTTTCACTAGGCCTTGAGAGGAATGTCCCCTGTACACATCGTTTTTAAATACTTAGGAACTTATGTGCATCAATCACAACTGATTTTACACTTGTACATAACTTTAGAATTACAGGGGATAAACCCTAAATATCCTGGAGATAGATCCTCAATATTCTGGGGATAAACCCTAAGTATACTGGGGATAACCCAAATTTTCATGTGCTACAGGCGGGAGTGTATAAACTCCAAGACTTAGAAAGGTGGGAACCTTTAAACCTTCGAGAGTATGAAAATACCCTTTTGTGAGAGAGGGTGATCAATCCTCATATACCTTTAGGATCCAGGATATAGCCAATAATAACGAAATTGTCAGCTACTTTTACATGGACTCGTCCCTCTATCTTGAACTATTCCTAGATAACTTGCGCTACAGGCTGGGTGTTTAAACCCAATTCAAAAGAAAGGTGAATACCTTTAAACCTTTGAAGGGATTAGAATTTCTTAATCGTGCAAGAGGGGGCCAATCCTCTAATCTTTCGAATTATCCCGAGTGTATATCCTGGAGCTATATCCCGGAGCATATTCTACAAAACAACCTTGAACTAAGGTAGGTGTTAGCTTGGCTAACACCCCTCTGATGCTTAAGTCAGTATTGGGTTCAAAAGGAATAAAATAAGATTATATTTAAAAGAGATAGAATTCATACCATTCTGAGTAAGAAATTAAATTCTAAACTCAATTGAAATAGGCTTTAAGGTGTATAGCATTCCAGGATCTTGGCAATATATCCCCCTGCATATTCTTAAGCATGTATGCTCCTTTCCCAGATTCCGATTCAATCTCATATGGTCCTTCCAATTTTGGAGCTAACTTTCCATCAGCAGGATTAGTAGTATTCTGAAAAGCCTTCCTTAATACCCAATATCCAACTTGAAACCTTCTAGTCCTTAGGTTTTTATTATACGCTCTGGATATCCTCTGTTGGTATGCTGCCATTCTCAACTTTGTCGCATCCCTAGTCTCATCGACAGTATCCAATTCTTGGCATAGAGCTTAAGGATTCTTCTCAGGATCCCAGAGATTGGATCTTGTTGTAGGTATCACCATTTCTGTCAGGATCACTGCTTCTGCTCCAAACACTAAGGAAAACGGAGTTTGCCTAGTTGCACTCTTTAACGTTGTCCTATCAGCCCATAAAACAAAGGGTAACTATTCTGCCCATCTTCCTTTCTTAGCTCCTAGTCTTTTCTTTAAATTGTTGACAATTATCTTGTTCGAGGATTCTGCTTCTCCATTTTCTTGAGGATGTACCGGAGTAGATGTAATCATCTTAATCCCCCAACTTTTGCAAAAATCAGTAGTCCTTTTACTGATAATCTGAGAGCCATTATCATAAATTATCTCGGCTGGTATCCCAAACCTAGTCAGGATATTCCTCTTTATGAAGGATACTACTTCTTGGTGTCTGACTTGAACAACTGCCTCAGCTTCGACCCATTTGGAGAAATAATCTGTCATTGCCAACATAAAAACTTTTCCTCTTGGAGCTTTTGGCAACTTTCCCACTATGTCCATACCCCGTTTCATGAATGGCCAAAGGGAAGCAATAGGATATAGTGGTTCAGCAGGTTGATGTAGTATATTGCTGTGCCTTTGACACGCATCACATCTTCGAGCATATTCTGCGGCATCTTTCCTCATCGTCGGCCAATAGTATCATGTTCTTAACACCTTCGAGAACAACGATCTGCCCCCAGTATGGTTGCCACAATCCCCTTCGTGTATATCCTGAAGTACTTCCTTAGCTTCAGGATCCTCCAAGCACCTCAGGTATGGTCCTGCAAGAGATTTCTTATATAGAAATAATAGTGAATCGAGATACCTTCATCCTAAAAACCTTAGGATTCTCATCCTTTGGGATGTGTCCTTCTCTGAGGTATTTCATGATTGGGGCCGTCCAGGACTTAGGATCCTTCTCAGGATACTCATCATCAGGATCCTGGATACTTGCTATGATGTGTGTCAGTGTGTATATAATTTTAGATATATATAAGCCCTTTTTACACTTTTAGCCAAGTTTTAAATTTATAAAACACGATATTTACTAACACTAAACACACATATGGGCAAGTGCACCCATCGTGGACGTAGTATAGTGTTGGTAAGATACCGAGGTCGTCCAAGGACACAAGAGCTTTTAGTACCAGTTTATCCTCAACGTCTAATCAAATCAAAAAGTTAGAAAAGGTTTTTAAACTAAGAAAATAAAAACTAACTAAATGCTGAAAAATAAAATAAAAATAAAAAACAGATAGACAAGATGAATCACTTGGATCCGACTCGTGTATTAGTATAACCTTTGATTATTTTCGCACTTTTGCACTTGTTTAAGAGATTATCTTAGTTATTGTAGTAGGCCCCTCTTTTGAAGGTGACGTTACCCTCAACCCAGTAGTTTGAGTCAGCAAGGATACAATCCTAAAGGGTCGGATTATTGAAAGATAATGAATTAAGTTATTAATGCAAATTATGGTAGGCCCCGCTTTTGGCGGTGACGTTACCCTCGGCTAAGTAGTCTGAGTCAGTAGGGATACAGTCCTAAATAGCCGGGTTATAGTATTAATAGTAGTTAACTTATGAGGGAGTCAAAGAGTTTGGATCCCCGCCATCCAATACCTATGGGCATTGAAGGAGATCCTACTAAATTTGACCCAGGTCCCTTGCAGGACCTCTAAACGCTGAATAAGGGCAAGACCCTTACCAAACCGTTCCCTTAACCCCCGACCAGGTAGCCAACATACCTCCATATAGACCGTGGAGATATGAATGGTGAAAATCTTTTATTTTATATAGACAGTAAAATAATGCCAAGACACCACGGACAAACGATAAGGAAAGATCACCTTCAACATAAGTAACTAGTTATTAAAGTCATTAATACAAAACCAAATAAAAAGTGCAAAAGATTAAAAATAAAAAGTATTATACTAAACACTTGTCTTCACCAAGTGATGTAAGAGACTTAGGCAAACATGGCCTTGATTGTCAAGAACTCTTACGATCAATCTTGGATCCCGAGACGACTCATACACTCTATGATGGACAATGGATGATGGTGGTGGATGATGGTGTTGTGATGGTGGTGGGTGGTGGATGAAGTGTGAGAAAGGTGGTGTGCCAAGGGATGAGTTGAAATGAAGCCAAGCACTCCTATTTATAGGCTGAACAGAAGGCTGGGCACGGCCCCGTGTCCGCTAGACACGCCCCCGTGCCCGTCTGACACTATCTCTCTTCATTAATTGTAATTCGCAATTACAACTAATGCGCCTGCTGTACTTTCGCCACGCCCCCGTGCTCACTGGACACGGCCCCGTGGTGGGCAATAGAAGCTTCTATAGGTTTGTCTTTTCTGCTGCTTCTTGGGCACGGCCCCGTGCTGGCTGAGCACGGGGCGTGTTCAGTCTTCTGACTTCTCTATTCTTGCTTGGGAGGATGCGGTGAGGGGTCGGGCAATCCACTTTTGTTCCTTTTCTTGTATTTATGTTAGATTTAGCTGTCTTTTTGCTTCTTTTGTGAATTTGAGCTCATTTCATCCTGAAAATACAAAAGGAAGACAAAAACACTCTTTTTCCAATATTAGTACTTAAAAAGGGTTAGTTTTATGCCTTAATTGATGTAATTTATATGTTGCATTTTACACACATCGAATACCCCCACACTTGAACTTTTGCTTGTCCTTAAGCAAAACTCTTTAAATATGTGGCTTACACTCCCAAATGGAATGGGTAGAAGAGAAGGTTTTTTTGGCTTGTCATAGAGTGTCGGGAATCCAAGATCTTTTTGGTTTTATTTTTATTTATTTACAATCCTACTCGTTATGATTTATTTAGAACGTTTCATAAGAGAAATTACTTATTTGGGCATAGCATGCCTTTTTTTTAAAAAATTTCATCTATATACAAGTTCACATACCTCACGGGGGATCACTCAACACTCGGCCGAAGGTGTATTTTTAGTGAATCACTCGAGAGCGGCATGGAACTTATTCCTACCATAAGCTTGCCAAGCAATCAATCCTCCTCCTTTTTAACTTCATACCTTTGTAAATATCAAGAGGGCTTTTTGGGTGAAGGGTTAGGCTTGGGCTAAAGGTGGGTGGTTGGGTTAGTGGTTAGTAAAAGGGCGAAAAGGCGTAAAAAGCGTCGGTTTTCGTAAAACACTTTGTTTTATTGACTTTTTTTTGTCACACGAAAAACCGAGCTTGTTACTAAAATAAAGGGTGAAAATAAAAAGAGTTTTTGGTGGGTAAAAAGGGTTTTTAGGGTAAAGAAATGAAAGGTTTAGGCTCAAAGGGGGTTAACTAGGGGGATTTTGGGTAGGTGGTAAAAAAATGAAAAATAATGGTGTAGAAAAAAAAAATGGGTTAGTCCTAATGCCTCCATCATTTACTTACTTAGGTTTAAGTTGGTAAGGACTGGGAATGAATCGTCGTGGCAAGTTCTAGAGTCGTAAGAACCAAGCGGCTATTCACACAAGAAACGAAAAATGAGCATTTAGTCAAAAGATGTAAATTTTGTATGCTCAATAAAGGCTCAAAACTCACTTTTCTGGGAATGGATTTTTATGTGATCAAGTATATATAATCAAATTTTAACTAAGCTTGTCATGCCGTTTCATAATTTTCTTATGTTGGTTCTTGTTATCACGACGCTCTCAGTTGTAAATTTGTAAAAATATAACCTTATTAATCTTAGGCTTCCAACTTAAACTTTAGACAAATAAAAAAAATGAAAATTTTTGAAAAATTTGGGGTGTTTAGCGGTTCCAACAGAGTTTTGTGTAAGGCTTGTTAATAGGACTTGCAAAATTTCAAGGTTTTAGCTTCCCCCCACACTTAAATTACACATTGTCCTCAATGTGTCCCAAAAATAAATTTTTAGGTTGATTGGATGTGTAATACGGTGTTAAAAAGCAAAGATTTATGTTACTGGCAGTCTGGACACGGCCCCGTGGGGACCGGACACGGCCCCGTGTTCAGGTGCCAGTAACAAAAATTTAAGAAATGAGACAGAAGCCTGGACACGGGGGCGTGTCTGGTGAGCACGGCCCGTGTCCAGTTACCTGAACTGGGCAATTTTCTGCAGGGGGTTTAGCACGGGGCCGTGTTGGTTGGACACGGCCCGTGTTGAGCCTTCTGTAACGGAGAAATTTATGTCGGGTTGCCTTGTTCTTGTGCATGGGGTCATTTTTCTCGTTTCCCTTTTCATCCTTTACCACCATGAGTGTGTTTTATTCCTGCAAAATAAAACTAAGAGATTAAATTAAACTAAGGTTAGTTCCGCGGAATGCCTCCGTGGTGCGCCACGTTTATAAGGGTCATTGGCTAGACCCAATGTGAGGTTATATGTTTTCTGAGTGGGATGTTTGGCATCCCATGTTACACCGTCGGAGAGCCGCATCCAAACTTGAATCAATAACCTTCATGTAGTTGATCGGGTCGTCGTCTTCTATTCTCTTCCCAACTCCGAATTTTACTTCATCATCCCCGTACCTCAAGGTGAGCGTTCCATCATTCATATCTACCACTGCTTGTGCGGTGGCAAGAAATGGTCTCCCTAATATGAGGGGGACCTCGGTGTCTTCCTCCATATCGAGTATGACAAAGTCGGCCGGATAGACGAATTTGCTTACCTTTACCAGGACATTTTCGATGACACCTTGTGGGAATTTGACGGATCGATCAGCAAGTTGTATGCTCATTTTTGTAGGACTCGTTGTTCCTAGGCCGAGTCTTTTAAACATTGATGAGGGCATGAGGTTAATGCTAGCCCCAAGATCGGCTAGTGCATTACGAACGGGGGAATCCCCGATTGAGCAGGGAATCATGAAGCTTCCGGGATCGATTTTCTTTTGGGGAAGTTTGTTGAGTACGAGAGCAGAGCATTCTTCGCCTAAGTTAACTAATTGCAAAGTTTCAATTTTCTTTTTATGAGTGAGGAAGTCCCTCATGAACTTAGAGTATTTGGGCATTTGGGTTAGGACATCAATAAAAGGAATATTGACATGCAATTGTTTTAACAGACTTTCGAATTTTGCGAATTGCTCATTGGTCTTTTGACGAATTAACCTACCGGGGTACGGAACTCGAGGAGCCTTTGCAGGCTCTGATGGCGGAGGGGAGTTCTTTTCCTGCAGAGGCGGGGGTATAATTTCTTCTGTTGGCGGTGGCGCCTCCGCAGGCCCCACGGTTCGGTTTCGTAATGTGATGAGATGAACTTGCGCTTTTGGGTTTGTTTCGGTATTGCTTGGTAATGCACCTTGTGGTCTCTCGGAAAAATTTTGAGCTAGTTGATTTAGTTGTTTTTCTATGTTTTGAATACTAGCTTGTTGATTTCTAAAATTTGACTCTAATTGTAGAAACCTTTCCGAGTTTTTCTTTTCAGTGTCGGAGATGAGGCGAGATACAGTATCTTCAAGCCTTTCTCGTCCACCTTGTTGAGTGAAATTTTGTGACTCGTTTCTTGGTTGTTGAAAGTTTGTTCGTTGGGTTTGTTGGTTACTACTATTGTCGGGCTCTCTCCAACCAAGGTTTGGGTGGCTTCGCCATCCTTGGTTGTAGGTGCCCGTTGGAGGACCCGACGGCCTAGGTCTATTATCAATGTAGTTTACCGACTCTTGTTGATCTTCCGTTTCTTTCATACAACTCCAATTTTCATGTGGCCCACCACACCCTTCACAAGCCATAACCGAGACTGTTTTTGTCATTTCTAATTTTTTTTATTTTTGAAGAAAGGGCCTCGATTTGGGCTTGCAAAGAAGTGCTTTCATCAACCTTATGGGCGCCCGGGGCAATAGATTTATTGCCTCGGGGAGTGTGCCACTAAAAATTGGTTTGAGCAATTTCCTCAATTTGGGTATATATTTCATGCGGACGGCGATTACCTAAAAGTCCCCCGGAGCTAGAGTCAAGTGTCTGCCTTGTGTGTGGCAACAATCCATTATAGAAAGTGGATACTTGTTGCCATATCGCAAGGCCATGATGTGGACACTTGCGTAATAGTTCCTTGAACCTTTCCCAAGTTTCATATAAGGATTCCCCGTCCTCTTGTGAATATGTATTAATTTCAGTCATTAATTTAGCCGTTTTAGCGGGAGGGAAATACTTATATAGAAAATTTTGGGCTAGTTCATCCCAGGTGTTTACCGATCCAGCTGGGAGGGCGTTGAGCCAAGCTTTCGCTCGGTCTTTTAGTGAAAAAGGAAACATTCGGAGGCGGATGGCGTCATTTGATGCTCCATTGATCCGAAAGGTATCACATATTTCTAAGAAATTAGTAATATGTAGATGGGGATCCTCGTCCGCAAGCCCATGGAAGGTTGCGGAGTTTTGGAGCATTTGTATCAAATGCGGCCGAAGTTCGAAGTTATTGGCTTCAACATTCGGTGCATTGTTAGCGGTGCCTAGGTTACCTACGGTGGGTCGTAGATAATCCATAAGGGTACGTTGGTCCGCCATGGGTGGATTCCCCGAAACTTTCTCTTGGTTTTTAGCTTTTAGTCTTTTTCTGAGAAAGCGTTTGGGTTCTTCTAGAGGTTCTTTTATATCCTTATTAGAACTGGAGCTCATACACTATGTAGGATGGCGTCTGGTTCCAAGTCCTGCAATAAAAACAGAAAAGAATGCTGGTCAGAAGGTTCACCACGGCCCCGTGCTCAGCGAACACGGCCCGTGGTCGGAGTTACAGTAATTGTTTTCCAGATCCCTGTTACTGGAAAGTTGGACACGACCCCGTGTTGCACCGACACGGCCCCGTGGTCAGCCTTCTGTAACTTGGAAAACTAAAAACTGCCAGTAACGATGCTGGGCACGGCCCGTGTCCGACCAGGCACGGCCCGTGCTGGGCTCTGCAGAAGCTAAAAAACTAAGAAAAATCCTAAAAATTAAAAAGAAAAATAAAAATATGATTAGGCCGTTGATTCCTAACTTTCTTAAAATCCTTGTGTCCCCGGCAACGGCGCCAAAAACTTGATGCGTGTCAGTGTGTATATAATTTTAGATATATATTTAAGCCCTTTTTACACTTTTAGCCAAGTTTTAAATTTATAAAACACGATATTTACTAACACTAAACACACATATGGGCAAGTGCACCCATCGTGGACGTAGTATAGTGTTGGTAAGATACCGAGGTCGTCCAAGGACACAAGAGCTTTTAGTACCGGTTTATCCTCAATGTCTAATCAAATCAAAAAGTTAGAAAAAGCTTTTAAACTAAGAAAACAAAAACTAAATAAATGCTGAAAAATAAAATAAAAATAAAAAACAAATAGACAAGATGAATCACTTGGATCCGACTCGTGTATTAGTATAACCTTTGATTATTTTCGCACTTTTGCACTTGTTTAAAAGATTATCTTAGTTATTGTAGTAGGCCCCTCTTTTGAAGGTGACGTTACCCTCAACCCAGTAGTTTGAGTCAGCAATGATACAATCCTAAAGGGTCGGATTATTGAAAGATAATGAATTAAGTTATTAATGCAAATTATGGTAGGCCCCGCTTTTGGCGGTGACGTTACCCTCGGCTAAGTAGTCTGAGTCAGCAGGGATACAGTCCTAAATAGCCGGGTTATAGTATTAATAGTAGTTAACTTATGAGGGACTCAAAGAGTTTGGATCCCCGCCATCCAATACCTATGGGCATTGAAGGAGATCCTACTAAATTTGACCCAGGTCCCTTGCAGGACCTCTAAACGCTGAACAAGGGCAAGACCCTTACCAAACCGTTCCCTTAACCCCCGACCAGGTAGCCAACATACCTCCATATAGACCGTGGAGATATGAATGGTGAAAATCTTTTATTTTATATAGACAGTAAAATAATGCCAAGACACCACGGACAAACGATAAGGAAAGAGCACCTTCAACATAAGTAACTAGTTATTAAAGTCATTAATACAAAACCAAATAAAAAGTGCAAAAGATTAAAAATAAAAAGTATTATACTAAACACTTGTCTTCACCAAGTGATGTAAGAGACTTAGGCAAACATGGCCTTGGTTGTCAAGAACTCTTACGATCAATCTTGGATCCCGAGACGACTCACACACTCTATGATGGACAATGGATGATGGTGGTGGATGATGGTGTTGTGATGGTGGTGGGTGGTGGATGAAGTGTGAGAGAGGTGGTGTGCCAAGGGATGAGTTGAAATGAAGCCAAGCACTCCTATTTATAGGCTGAACAGAAGGCTGGGCACGGCCCCGTGTCCGCTGGACACGCCCCCATGCCCGTCTGACACTATCTCTCTTCATTAATTGTAATTCGCAATTACAACTAATGCGCCTGCCGTACTTTCGCCACGCCCCCGTGCTCACTGGACACGGCCCCGTGGTGGGCAATAGAAGCTTCTATAGGTTTGTCTTTTCTGCTGCTTCTTGGGCATGGCCCCGTGCTGGCTGAGCACGGGGCGTGTCCAGTCTTATGACTTCTCTATTCTTGCTTGGGAGGATGCCGTGAGGGGTCGGGCAATCCACTTTTGTTCCTTTTCTTGTATTTATGTTAGATTTAGCTGTCTTTTTGCTTCTTTTGTGAATTTGAGCTCATTTCATCCTGAAAATACAAAAGGAAGACAAAAACACTCTTTTTCCAACATTAGTACTTAAAAAGGGTTAGTTTTATGCCTTAATTGATGTAATTTATATGTTGCATTTTACACACATCATGCTACTTCCTTATCCTGAGATTTGAAAAAGATCCACTGCAGGATATAGGATATGTAGTATTGGTATCCGAGTTCCTTTTGGTATTCTGCCTGATGATCCTAAGTTTGCCAAGGCATCTGCTTCAGCATTATCCTCTCTTGGTACCTGTTCAAGTGTAAAAACATCGAAATATCCTGCTAATTTTTTGAGAATTTCAAGATACTCGATTAACCTTTCACCTTTGACTGCATAGGATCTATTAAAATGGTTAGTAAGTAACAAGGAATCAACATATACTTGCAAACTTTTAATATTCATACTCCTGGCCAACTCTAATCCTGCAATCAAAGCTTCGTATTCTGCTTCATTTTTAGTAGAAGGAAATTCACATCTAATAGCCTGGGGTAATATGTCCCCCTGTGGCGATTTTAGTAGTATACCCAATCTTACACCTCTCATATTAGATGCACCATCAGTATATAACGTCCAGGATTCTAAGGTTTCTCCTAGTTGTTGTACTTCTAAGTCTACTTCATTTTGAATATCACTACTGAAATCAGTCACAAGGTCTGCTAGAGTCTGAGAGTTTATAGCATTTCTAGGTTCATATACTAGATCATAGGCACTTAATTTTACTGACCACTTAGCCATTCTACCCGACATCTCAGGTTTCCTAAGCACATTTTTAATAGGATAATTAGTTTTAACATGAATCCTATGTGTCTCAAAATAATGTCTAAGCTTAGTCGATGCCATCACTAGGCCAATATCAATTTTTCTAAATGAGAATATATAGTTTCAGCATCTAATAAACTTTTACTAACATAATAGACAGGATACTGCTGACTTCGTGATCCTTTACCAGAACATCACTTACTGCATTCCCTGATACTGCAAGATACAGGTGTTATGGGTGAAATTCTGAGCCCATATCCTGGATAATATCTTAAATTATATCTTGATTATATGATAAATGTTCATGCCCGGGATGCTGACTCAGGATATTGGTAACATCCTGACGTGGTATCCTAAGGATCACTAACGGATTATGTGCAGGAGTACGAGTCCAAGCTTACAACGTTCATAAAGACCTTTCCCCTGAAGACTCGGTCCAAGTTGTTCGAAGAAAGACGTTGAAGCCGCTTTACTTGGTCTCTAACGTTAACTAAAGAATATTCGATGGCATCCCCCATTTGTAGGAGATTTTGTTTCCATTTCTTAGCTATAAATAGACGGATATATCAGATCGAATAGGACACAACACTCACTGCTCTCAAACACTTCTACTCTCTCGCAATTCTCACTTTCTGAAAAAGCATTGTAACACTTAGCGATCTGATCAATATCCTGCACTGTATCCTGACATTTGAAGTAATAAGAAGAACAAGGCAGCTCCGATTGTTAGCTCCCGAGGTTTTGTGCCAGCGATCTAGATTTATCAAGGGCTTTCCTCGTATATCTCGTGTCACCCCTTTACTTTCTGCTCATTGTTTGATTATAGATATAGCTCGATATCCTGAGCTATATCCTGAAACTGTTTTTGCAAACAACCAATTCAGCATATTTACAACACACATTCTTAGCACACTACCTCACTAAACTAATTTGATCACTAAATTTCTTAGGTAATTTTTGACCAAAACAACAGGGATAATGGTTCACCATCCTCGGGCTTCATCAATAGAGGTGCAGTTGAAAGATATTGCTTCAATTCCTGCAAGGCTGCTTCATGCTTCTCTCCCCATTCGAATTTCTTATTCTTTTTCAGGATATCGTAGAATTCCTTGAATTTTTGATATGTTCCACCTGCATTTTTCAGACCAATCTTTGATATGTTACACCTACATTTTTCAGACCAAAAGGCATAGCAGTATAACAATAAATACCTGTTGGTGTCATAAAAGCAGTATCCTCCTGGTCCAAAGGTTCCATTTGTATCTGCTGGAATCCTGAGGTTGCATCCATGAAGGTTAATGTTTTGGTCAAAAATCAAGCAATGATAATGCAACCAAACTTTCTGTTGTGAGGTGTGATGCTTGAATCAATGAACAATATTAAGGATCACTCTGAAATGTAATGAACAAGTGACACAGAGATTTATACGAGGAAAAAGCCCTTGATCAACGAATGATCTCCGGCATAAAAAACCTCGGGTGATGGAAACTACCGATCACCAACTCAAATTAAACAAGAAATGTATTACAACTTCGGATGATAGCGAGCTAATTACAAGGATCACTATAGTGTAGTGTGCAAAAAAGTGTGTAATCGCCAAGTGAATTGTCAAGAGCTGGTGAGAGCAGTTACGAGTGTGTGTGTTAAGCTAAAAATAGCCAAGTGTTTCTATTTAGCTCGCTATCCCCTTTAAAAATGGAAAATATCTAAGCTAACAAACATTCCGCATTTGGTGCAAGTCCCCCACGAACTCCATAACGTCCACGTTAGCCATGCACGTGCGGAATAAACATGGAATATGCTCCAGGAATATCGCCAAGACCAAGTCCAAGCTCGTACTCCTGCAAAACAACATCATATTCAAAGCAGACAATCGTTAGTATAAGGATCCTTATGATGATCCATGATCCTGATCCTGCAATACTTCTGAGGATCACTAACTCAAACAGAAGTAAGGATCACTAAACCCAACAGCAATTGAGGATCACTGATCATTGGAAAATCCTCCCCTAACAATTGCCCCCAAAATATAAGGAGTAATGAAGCAAATAACGAGTTATATTTTCTTGTCCTTATCCGCAACGAATCATCCAGAGAACTAGCCGTTATAAGCGGACTAGCCGTTAACATCCTGATGTCATTGAGGTGACTATCCTGCAAAATCATCATTATAAATTGAAGTTAGTGATAAGGGCTAGGGAGCATTTAAATTCGTGTGTTTCCTCTTTAAATCCTCATTCGAAGACTCGATCAGGTACTTCTCTTTCCTTTCTCTCTTCATTTTCTCACTCTGTTTCTCCTTCTTCACCACCGTCATAATCAAGATGATGCTAAGATCCTCAACGGGTAAGGATCACAAGAAGGACAGCCCCTTGAAAAGCCAAGGAATCATAAAAGATTCTGCAAAAGAACGATGCTGCTTCACCGATCCACAGATTGACAGAATCCGCCACTGTTTTCCGGCGAACACCGTTTTCAAACCATTTGATCCCACCGTTCTAAACGATTTCGTGTCTGAAACCTGGGTAGCTTTTCAGGTCACCCCGTTCACAATAGGATACACATACCCTTTACCAGATTTCACCCAATCCTTCTTCTCTCTCACTGGCATCTCCTACATCCAGGCAATGCCTATGATCTGGAGGGTCTTGATCACCCTTGAAAGGATCATAGAGCAACAAGGTATTGATCTGGGAATGTCGGAGCTTGCAGAGATGTACGACCTTGTAAGCCATGGGTCTCACCGATATCTACTCAAACATAAGCCTGGTGAAGAACATCCCATCTTCAAAGCCACTAAGAATGACACCAACTGGAAACGGCGATTCTTCTTTGTCAGAAGGGATTCTATCCCTGATGGGAAGGATCTGCCTAGAAAATGGACCACTCATGGTAGGATAGAGGATCCTTAGAAGGATCACCAGATGAGTTTGCTTCTGACCAGGATCACTAACATATTTCCATTTCTTTTGTGCAGCTGTTTCTGTTTTGGTCAAAAATCACACAAGGATAATGTAACTGTTAGGGCTGGATTTTTATTATAGGTGATCCTTACACGTGATCCTAACCAATGATCCTTGTTTCTTTGGCAGACAGTGATCCTCAGCAGGACTTCAGGATCAGGATCATGGACCATCAAAGGATCCTCATGCTAACGGTCACCTTCACTTAATGCAATGTTATTTTGCAGGAATATCTAGCAGGATACGCTCTTAGCATCATGATCAAGGGACGCGTCTTCACAATTATGGCAGGAGCATAATCAGAGATAGACGTTGCACAGGATATGGAAACTTGGCTTGATGTATGGGCGGCAATTTAGGCTAGATTATCTTTTATTTCTAAAGGGGTAATGAGCTGATAATTAGTCCTTTTACCTAAAATAGGTCACCTACACTTGTATAAATACCACTCTCCATCATTTGGAAGAGGGGACACGACATACAACGCAACTCTCACACACTTAGACACTCGAAACAATAGTGATCCTTGTACTCAGCTCATTATCATCCGAAGTTGTAACCATTTTGTTCTTATATTGAAGTTTGGTGATCGGTAGTTGCCATCACCCGAGGTTTTTTATGCCGGAGATCATATATTGATCAAGGGCTTTTTCCTCGTATAAATCATTGTGTCTTTGCATATTTCTCATAAAAGTGATCCTTTACTTTTATAATTAACCAAGCATCATACCCCATTTACATAAAGTTTGGTTACATTATCCTTGTGTGATTTTTGACCAAAAC
Organism: Helianthus annuus; assembly: GCF_002127325.2. Lineage (NCBI taxonomy): Eukaryota > Viridiplantae > Streptophyta > Magnoliopsida > Asterales > Asteraceae > Helianthus > Helianthus annuus. Next base: position 36,453,114 of record NC_035442.2, read on the forward strand.
AGTTTGGCGCCCACCGTGGGGCAATTGGTGCTTCATTCATAAGAAAACCTCTTTGTTCGAAATCATTTCAAAGAATTACATGGCTTCATCATTGAAAAACATGTCCACGGCAATGTCTGCAGTCACCTCGTCCCAGAACATTCTGCCTCCATCACCGGCAGGATCCCAGAAGAATGCTGAGAAGAGACAAACTCCTACCACTTCTAAAACTCTATCTCCTTCTGCTATGAATTCTTATATTCCCAGTACTAGTGATGTATTTACTTTGATTTTGCAGATGAAGGATCGTATGCAGCGGCAGGATGAAACTAATGAAAGGATCCTCAGGGAAATTGGAGATCTCAAAAGACAGAAGAAAACGGCAGAGGATCATTCTCCATTAATGCCCAAATCCTTGAGCTTTGATACTCCAATGATTACTTCTCAGCCATCAGGAATTCCAGACGTGCAAATCATGGGAGAATCAAGAGGATTGCACCACGGATCGACAGCAATGACTCAGGCATTAGGCTCACACTTCCAGCCGGCAGGATCCTATCCCCAGCATTTAGGATCCTTCATGAATCCGGGAGCCTATCCGGGGGCACAGCAGTTTCAAGGATCCTACTTTGTTCCAGGATCATTCCAGGGCCAAGGATCCTCCTTTGTTCCAGGATCATCCCAGGTTCAAGGATCCTCCTTCGTTCCAGGATCATCCCAGACACCAGGATCCTTCCAGATACCAGGATCCCTAAAAAGTTTGCAAACAGGAAGTCTAGATGTCCATCAAGGGGACTTCATTCCAATGCAGACCATTGCTTCCACTGGTCCCTCCGTTGTTCCAGAATCCCAGCAATATGGGTTCCCTAACTTGAACCCAATGGGAGGTAACACTTTAAATAATTATCCTACCACTAACCATGGATTCATGCAGGATACAGGTACCAATCATGCTATGGCCAGGGAGTTGCAGAAGCTAAAAGATATGATCTCAAGTGTTCCAGGGGTAGTCAAGCCTATCCCAGAGATTGCAGATGGAAGCCACAAGGTATCTCGCATTGCACCACCAATTTGTGATGCAGAGGTACCCAAAAGGTTCCATATCCCTACCATGAAGCTGTATGATGGCACAACGGATCCAGAGGAGCATATAGCACAATACAGGGAGAGGATGGAGATCAATCCTATCCCAGAAAAGTTGAAGGAAGCATGCCTATGTAAAGGATTTGGATCCACTCTTACGGGATCAGCTCTTAAGTGGCTGCTAAGTCTTCCCCCCCTACTCTATTACTTCATTTGCTAATTTAGTTAATTTATTCAATAACCAATTCTCTTGTAGCAGAAAATTTGAAAAATTAACTAGTGATTTGTACAGGATAACTCAAAATCATAATGAATCATTAAGGGATTATATAACTAAATTTAGTAAAGAATCCTTGGACATTCCCAACTTGGATATGGCTACGGCTGTTGAAGCCTTCAAAATGGGACTGCTTAAGGATTCATTATTCTATGATGATCTTGTTATGACACCATGCAGGAATCTAGATGAAGTAAGAACTCGAGCACTCAGGTTCATCCGGCTAGAGGATGACAAGAGGATCCAGGAGAGACAAGTAGGATCCTCAAAACAGGAGAAGCAAGGATCCTCCTTCAAGAACAACAAATTCAAATCCTACCATAGAAATGAGAACAAGAATGTGCATGCTGTTGACCAAGAAGAGGATGATGAAGATTATCCTCCAATCTCAGAATATTGTTTTTCCGTTGATAATCATGAACTGATCCTTGCAATGCAGAATCTAGGTGAAAAAGCTAGATGGCCCAGGAAGAATGATAAGCCATCCGGGACTAAAGACAAGTCAAAATGGTGTGCATACCATGAGGATTTCGGGCATCTAACTGAAGAATGCATAGCTTTAAGGAAAGAGATTGGATATCTGTTAAGCAAGGGGCACCTAAAAGAATTATTGGGAAGAAAAAAGCAAAGGACTCAGGATCCTGAAAGGATCCCTGAGAAGGCTCCAGCACCTCCGGCAAATGCACAAGTGATCAACTTTATTTCTGGAGGATCAGACATCTGTGGTACATCCTTCTCGGCGGCCAAAAGGCATGCAAAGGAGTCAAAGATAGATAATGAAGAAAGGCCTATTAGAACATCAAGTGTTTCAGAAGGGAAGACGATAACATTTGATGAGGCTGATCGCATTAACATTCAGGATCCTCATCATGATAGTTTAGTCATTACTCTCTTTATCTCTAACCATTTTGTCCGCAGGATCCTTATCAATGGAGGAAGCTCAGTGAACATTATCCAGCTTGATGTTCTGAAGAAAATGGGTATCCCAGAATCAGACATCACACCGAGATCCTCCGTGCTTGTAGGATTCAGTGGAGAAACAAAGAAAACTCTGGGGGACATCAAACTCCCAATCTACGTAGAAGGATTACATAATTATCAGAAATTTTGTGTTATTGACTGTTTATCTTGTTGCAATGTTATCCTCGGCAGACCTTGGATACACGATATGAAAGCAGTCCCATCCACCTACCATCAATGTGTGAAGCTCCCTAGCCCATGGGGAATAATCAAGATCGACAGTGATCAGCAGGAGGCTAAGGATTGTTATACCTCATCCATGAAGCCAACCTCGAAGCCAAGGGAGCAATAGCAATTACAGTATCCTCCGAGGGATGTCTTGGAGGCAAGGGAACAAGATGTGGACGAAATCCTTTTGGATCCTAATGATCCTGAATCAAAAATCTATATCGGATCAGGGATCCTTGGCAAGATGAAAGAAGACTTAATATCCTTTCTCAAAAGAAGAAAACCTACCTTTGCTTGGAAACATGAAGATATGACAGGTATATCTAAGGATATTATTACTCACAAACTTGGCATTGACAGGTCTATCAAACCGATCCATCAAAAAAGGAGGAAGTTTGCACCAGAAAGGAATGCCATTATCCAAGAAGAAGTAGAGAGACTACTTCGAGCAGGTATGATCAGAGAGGTAAAATATCCAAAATGGTTAGCCAATGTGGTCGTTGTCCAAAAGAAAAATGGAAAGTGGAGGGTATGTGTCGATTTCACTGATTTGAATAAGGCATGTCCCAAGGATCCTTTCCCATTACCCCACATTGACTCCATGGTGGATGCAACAGCGGGGCATGAACTGTTGACCTTTATGGATGCATCATCTGGATTCCAACAATTTCAGATGGAACCATCTGACCAACAGGATACAGCCTTTATGACCCCAACCGGTTTATATTGTTATATTGCCATGCCTTTTGGACTAAGAAATGCAGGTGCAACATATCAAAGACTGGTAAACATGATGTTCAAAGATCAAATTGGACAAACTATGGAAGTATACATAGACGATATGGTTGTAAAATCCAAGAAAGCTGAGGATCACCTAAGGGACTTGGAGGAAGCATTTGATATCCTTGATAATTACAACATGAAACTTAATCCTTCAAAATGCCATTTTGGTGTTAAGGCAGGAAAGTTCCTAGGATACATGGTAACTCAGAGGGGCATTGAAGCAAGCCCGGAACAAATCAAAGCATTAGTAAATATCAAATCTCCTGCCAATGCCAAGGATGTTCAAAGACTGACAGGCAGGATAGCAGCTTTGAACAGGTTCATATCGAAATCCTCAGAAAAATGCAAAGAATTCCACGATATCCTAAGGAAGAATAAGAAGTTTGAATGGACTGAGAAGCATGAGAACGCTTTACAAGCCCTTAAAGAATATATGTCCTCAGCACCAGCATTAGCAAAACCGGAAAAAGGAGATGTGTTATCCTTATACCTGGCGGTATCCTCAACCGCTGTAAGTGCTGTCCTTGTCAAGGATCACGAAGGTACACAATATCCTATCTACTATGTAAGTAAAAGTCTACTTGATGCCGAATCCAGGTACTCACACCTCGAAAAACTTATTCTTGCATTAATCATGGCATCCACTAAGTTAAGGCATTATTTTGAAACCCATACTATTGTTGTTAAAACTAATTTTCCAATTAAGAATGTCCTTAGGAAACCGGAGATGTCAGGGAGAATGGCTAAGTGGGTAGTGAAGCTTAGTGCCCATGATATAAGATATGAACCAAGAACAGCCATTAAATCACAAGCCTTAGCCGACTTTGTGGCTGATTTCAGTAGTGATCTACAAAAAGAAGCAGAATTGGAGGTCCAGCAGCTGGATGAAACCAAGGATCCTTGGATATTACACACTGACGGATCCTCAAATGTCAAGGGCACAGGGCTCGGGATCCTACTAAAATCGCCACAGGGGGACATAATACCCCACTCCATAGCCTGTGAGTTCCAAGCAACTAACAATGAGGCTGAGTATGAAGCCTTGATTGCTGGCTTGCAAATTGCTAAGGATATGGGGGTAAAATATCTTAAAGTATATGTAGACTCATTATTGATCACCAATCACTTTAACGGATCCTATGCTGTTAAAAGTGAAAAACTAACCAAATATTTAGAGATAGTCAAAAAATTGGCACTCTCTTTTGTTTCTTTCAGCTTAACACAGGTACCAAGGGAGGATAACACGGAAGCTGATGCATTGGCCAACTTAGGATCATCCTTAAAAATTCCAGAAGACATAAGTATCCCTATCATCCATATCCTGGCTCCTGCTATTGAAAATCAAGTGGCCATGGAAATAGAAGAGGATACTGCAATAATCCCTAGTGAAGAAGCTCAATCTTATTCAGGATCATGGGTCTCACCAATCATGAAATACTTGCAAAACGGAGAGATTCCAATGGGAGAAAATCCTAGAGCTTTCCGGATCAAGGTATCTCAATTTACAATCTTAAATAATGTGCTATATAAACGATCCCTTGCAGGACCATACTTAAGATGTATTGAGGATCCTGAAATTGAAGAAGTGTTGAGAGACTTCCATGAAGGAGATTGTGGAAACCACACTGGGGGCAGGGCATTATTCTCAAGGATCCTTAGAACAGGATACTACTGGCCAACCATGAAAAGGGATGCTGTAGAATATGCTAGGAAATGTGATCCTTGTCAAAGACACAGCAATATCCTTCATCAACCAGCTGAACTGCTACACCCTATACCATCCTCTTGGCCATTCATGAGATGGGGAATGGATATAGTGGGCAAGCTTCCTAAAGCACCTGGTGGAAAAGTATTTATGCTTGCCATGACTGACTATTTTTCTAAGTGGATAGAAGCTGAAGCCTTCGCCCAAGTCAGAGAAAAGGAAGTCATATCCTTCATCAAAAGAAATATTATAACTAGATTTGGCATTCCCTCTAAAATTGTATGTGATAATGGCTCCCAATTCATTGGAAGCAGAACCACTAACTTTTGTGACAGTTGGGGAATCAAGATGATAACATCAACACCAGTTCATCCACAAGCCAATGGTCAAGCAGAATCATCCAACAAGATCATCATCAACAATCTGAAGAAGAAGCTAGGATCCAAGAAGGGGAAATGGGCAGAGGAGTTACCTTATGTGCTATGGGCTGATAGAACAACTCCCAAGAATGCCACTGGTCAAACACCTTTCTCTTTAGTATTTGGGGCAGAAGCAGTGATCCCAACGGAAATGGTGATCCCAACTGCTAGAACAAGTACTCGTGATCCTGAAGAAAATGCTACAATTCTAGCTCAGGATTTGGACACTATTGAAGAAATCAGGGATCTAGCTAGGATAAGGATGGCAAGCTACCAACAAAGAATGGCTGGTGCCTACAACAAAAATGTCAGATTAAGGAAATTCCAAGTCGGAGATATGGTGTTGAGAAAAGCATTTCAAAATACTATCAATCCTGCTGACGGGAAGTTAGCACCAAAATGGGAAGGTCCCTACTTGATTGAAGCTGAAGCAGGAAAGGGGGCATACAGGTTGCTAACCATGGAAGGAAACTTGTTGCCAAGAGCCTGGAATGCTGTTCACTTAAAGAAATATTTCATGTGAACATGATCCTCCATGCACGTGATCCTTATATTGAAGTATCCTTAAAGGATCCCGGTGATATCAGTGATCCTTACTTTGGTAATATGCTTATCCTAGAAACTATTGCATTTTCTTACTTTTTACCTAAGGATAAGGATCATGTATCCTTCATCCTCTACTCACGAAACATTTGAGTTATGATAAGTTCAGGTATCTTCAGCATATCGTCAAAGATCTTCAAAAGCACCGCAGATCCTTGGGTCCAACCCCAGTTATCCTTGGGATTATCCCCAGTTTCCGCCAGCAGCGCACGATGATCCTGATATAGTTCACGTCTTTGGGACCAGTACCCACTTCCGGGGCTGACAACCTCATCGTACTGGCTATATTTAGGATCCTACGTATAATGGTAGACGTACCATACATCCGTTCCTAAGGTTTCTAACGTTTTCACGTTAGCTAAGGTTTTGACATTTTCATGTCACTAAGTTTGGATAGCCGCCAGAAAGGGCCATACTCCAGTTTACATACGATCCTTTGGGCTTGTCCCCAGTTATCCTTTGGGCTTGTCCCCAGTGATCCTCCAGGATCATTCTCAGTTATCCTATGGGCTTGTCCCCAGTGATCCTCCGGGATCATCCTCAGTTATCCTTTGGGCATGTCCCCAGCTACTAATTTATCTCTTACATTGGCTTAGTCCCAAGATATGTTCCATTTTTCAGGTTCTCGAAGTTAAACAAATAAGGATCCTTAATCCTTATCATCCATTAAAGTTTTACTTGTGGTTATCCCGATTAAAGGTTAGGATCCTAACTTGGATCCTCAGGTATGATCCTTAACTATTTTTAATTTCATTATTCATTTGAAAAACCTTTAGACCTTGACAACTGAACCTATGATCCTTAAAATAAACTACCTTGAAAATTTTCGATTATAGGATATTTGATCCAGGATCATATCCTATATTTCTCGAACATGGTTTGCTTAATTATTGTTATTTCTAAAACAATTGGAAACTAAAAAGATAAACAAAGGATAACAACACAGGATAAGCCAGAAAGTTGTCAAAATTGCCAACCCACGTTTCTACCAGCAAAACGTGGCCCGTCCACATGGGTTGGCAAAGGGTGTCCATTGTCTATGCGGTCTTAGCAGGTACAGGAAAGTAAAAGCGGCAGGATCACAAAGGCTTCATCCCCCAAACAGAGGATCCCTCCACCTTTTGTAATCCTACCTATTGTTCAAAGGATCCAAGATCCTTTACCCTAAAAACTATTGTTCAGAGATTACAGACCATAATTGTTTCACAAACACCACTACCACAAAAAACTATTACCAAACCTAAAAAATTGGGCTCCGGCCTAGTCAAAAATATCCATCATCGCCCAATCCAGCAGCTCACACCTCTGCTGCTCCATCACCACCAGCATCTCCACCTTGATCCTTCTCAGCATCACCACCTTCCAGCATGGGGATCTCCTCAGCCTCATCCTCGTCCTCCAGGTCCGCCAGCCTTGCCTTCCAACCTTCAACATCCCATGTGCTCTTATCAAAGGAAGGATCCTGAGCCTCCGTAGCCATCTGCAGTTGTATCTTGTACATAGCTATCGCGGCAGAGACTTTAGCGTCCTGAGTAATGTCATGCTTCTCATAATCAAACTTGATCAATGCTTTGACAGCCTCATCCTTAACAGCCCGGATCTCCTTCTCAAGATCAGCGATCTTGAGATCCTTCAGCACACCCATCTGTTGAAGGTCGGCAATCTGGCGATCCTGATCTTCAACGTGGCTAACATAAGATTCTATTTCAGTAAGTTTCTGCAAAAACAACAGGATATGACGTCAGACACGGGTGATCCTCAAAAACCATCAGGATAACCAACAGGGGCAGTGATCCTAACCTCGTTGACAGAATCAAGAAACTGTTGGCGAATTAGGGGAAATCCTTGAAGATCCTCAGAAACCTTCCTCTTCTTTCCCTTACCCCTAATGGGTAATTTAGGGGCTGAAGCAGAAGGACTAGCAACAGAAGTCTTCTTCTTCGAAGACTTGACGTTGGCAAGATCATCAATCCCAAACAAGGAGGCAGACTTGGCAGACTTAGCAGATTTCCCAGCACCTACACAATCAAAACAAGATAAGTCCCCTAACTTATTTAATATTTTTGCATAGAACTTACTTTTTGGTAAGGATACTTACTTGACATTGTGGCAGATGCGGAGGATACTTCTTGAGAATCTTGGATGATGACTTGAAAACTTCTGATCTCAGGATCAAGCTTTTTAAAAGCTAACACTCTTTCTCTTGCAGCAGGGGTCAATTTTAGGTGAGCAACGAAAATAGCTGCACAAAAGACAAAGGAAAAAAGACATAAGTGATCTTCATCATATGAGACAAGACTGATAGTGATCCTTCGAGGATCCTCTACCCTACCATGAGTGGCCCACTCCTTGGGCAGATCATTCCCATTAGGGAGGGAATCCCTTCTCACAAAGAAGAAACGACGCTTCCAATTTGCGTCATTTTTGGTAACTTTCATAACAGGGTGATCCTCCCCGGCCTTCCGTTTCAACAAATATCGATGAGAACCAAACGTGGTAAGATCATAAAGCGCGGCCAGCTCTGCCATCCCTAAATCAATCCCCTCCTGCTCGATGATCCTCTCGAAGGTATACAAGACCCTCCAGATCATCGGCATAGCTTGGATATAAGATATGCCGGTCAAAGAAAAGAAAGATTGGGTGAAGGCCGGAAAAGGATACAAATATCCTATGGTAAATGGAGTTGCAGGAAAGATCACCCAGGTGTCTGAAACAAAGTCACTCAAAGCAGTGGATGTGAAGGATTTGAAAACAGCATCCGCCGGGAAACAATGACGAATCCTATCTACATGAGCATCGGTAAAGCAACATCTCTCCGTAGGAGAATCCTTAATGATCCCTTGGCTTTTCAGGGGACTCCTCTTCTCGTGATCCTTATGGGGAGAGTTTCGTAGCAACATTCTCACAGCAGAAAAACAGAGCAAGAGAAGGAAAAATGAAAAGAGAAGAAAAGAGAATACCTGATCGATCTTCGGCAGCGATTATAAAGGGAAGATATCTCGAATTTAAATGCAGAGTGATCCCAACCCTATCTCCTATTTATAATCATGATTTGCAGGGATTGTCACATCTATGACGTAATGATCGCAACGGCTAGTTCGATATTAACGGCTAGTTATTCGGAGTTACCCGTTGGAGATAAGATCAAAATACAACTCATTAATTTACAATAAACTCCTTATATTTTGGGGGCAATTGTTAGGGCTGGATTTTTATTATAGGTGATCCTTACACGTGATCCTAACCAGTGATCCTTGTTTCTTTGGCAGACAGTGATCCTCAGCAGGACTTCAGGATCAGGATCATGGACCATCAAAGGATCCTCATGCTAACGGTCACCTTCATTTAATGCAATGTTATTTTGCAGGAATATCTAGCAGGATACGCTCTTAGCATCATGATCAAGGGACGCGTCTTCACAATTATGGCAGGAGCATAATCAGAGATAGACGTTGCATAGGATATGGAAACTTGGCTTGATGTATGGGCGGCAATTTAGGCTATATTATCTTTTATTTCTAAAGGGGTAATGAGCTGATAATTAGTCCTTTTACCTAAAATAGGTCACCTACACTTGTATAAATACCACTCTCCATCATTTGGAAGAGGGGACACGACATACAACGCAACTCTCACACACTTAGACACTCGAAACAATAGTGATCCTTGTACTCAGCTCATTATCATCCGAAGTTGTAACCATTTTGTTCTTATATTGAAGTTTGGTGATCGGTAGTTGCCATCACCCGAGGTTTTTTATGCCGGAGATCATATATTGATCAAGGGCTTTTTCCTCGTATAAATCATTGTGTCTTTGCATATTTCTCATAAAAGTGATCCTTTACTTTTATAATTAACCAAGCATCATACCCCATTTACATAAAGTTTGGTTACATTATCCTTGTGTGATTTTTGACCAAAACAGTAACCAAACTTTATGTAAACGGGGTATGATGCTTGGTTAATTATAAAAGTAAAGGATCACTTTTATGAGAAATACGCAAAGACACAATGATTTATACGAGGAAAAAGCCCTTGATCAATATATGATCTCCGGCATAAAAAACCTCGGGTGATGGCAACTACCGATCACCAAACTTCAATATAAGAACAAAATGGTTACAACTTCGGATGATAATGAGCTGAGTACAAGGATCACTATTGTTTCGAGTGTCTAAGTGTGTGAGAGTTGCGTTGTATGTCGTGTGTTCTTCCAAATGAGGAAGAGTGGTATTTATACAAGTGTAGGTGACCTATTTTAGGTAAATAGACTAATAATCAGCTCATTACCCCTTTAGAAATAAAAGACAATCTAGCCTAAATTGCCGCCCATAAATCAAGCTAAGTTTCCATATCCTTTGCAACGTCTATCTTTGATTAAGCTCGTGCTATAATTGTGAAGACGCGTCCCTTGATTATGATGCTAAGAGCGTATCCTGCTAGATGTTCCTGCAAAATAATGTTGTATTACACGAAGGTAACTATTAGCATGAGGATCCTTTCAATGGTCCATGATCCTGTTCCTGAAGTCCTGCTGAGGATCACTGTCTGCCAAAGAAACAAGGATCACTGGTTAGGATCACGTATAAGGATCACGTATGATAAAAATCCAGCCCTAACAATTGCCCCCAAAATATAAGGAGTTTATTGTAAATAAATGAGTTATATTTTGCTTTGATCTTATCTGCAACGAATGACTCGGATAACTAGCCGTTAATATCGAACTAGCCGTTGCAACCCTTACGTCATAGATGTGACAATCCCTGCAAATCATGATTATAAATAGGAGATAGGGTTAGGATCACTCTGTATTTAAATTCGAGATATCTTCCCTTTATAATCGCTACCGAAGATTGTCCAGGTATTCTCTTCTTCTCTCTTTCCTTTCTTCCTTCTCTTGCTCTGTTTTTTCTGCTTTTACTCTGTTTCTGTTCCACCACGAGTATGTTGCTTCGAAATTCTCCACATAAGGATTCCAAGAAGAGCAGTCCCCTAAAAAGCCAAGGGATCATCAAGGACTCTCCTACGGAGAGATGTTGCTTTACTGATGCTCGTGTAGACAGGATTCGTCATTGCTTCCCGGCGAATGCTGTTTTCAAATCTTTCACACCTACTGCTTTGAGCGACTTTGTTTCAGACGTCTGGGTGGCATTTCCTGCTACTCCGTTCACCATAGGGTATTCGTATCCTTTTCCAGCCTTCACCCAATCCTTCTTTTCTTTAACCGGCATATCTTATATCCAAGCTATGCCGATGATCTGGAGGGTCCTGTATACCTTCGAGAGGATCATCGAGCAGAAGGGAATTGATTTGGGGATGGCAGAGTTGGCCGCACTTTATGATCTTACCACGTTCGGTTCTTGCCGATATCTGCTAAAACGGAAAGCTGGGGAGGATCACCCTGTCTTCAAGGTTACTAAGAATGACACAAACTGGAAGCGTCGCTTTTTCTTTGTTAGAAGGGATTCCGTCCCAGATGGGAAGGATTTGCCCAAGGAATGGGCCACTCATGGTAGGGTAGAGGATCCTGGAAGGATCACTATCAGACTTGTCTCATACGATGAGGATCACTAACGTCTTTTTTATTTTTTGTGCAGCTATATCCATTGCTTATCTTAAGTTAACCCCTGCTGCAAGAGAAATGTAGGATCGGATTTCAACCTAAAACGAGTCGTTCGGAAGAGCTCAACTCCGTTTCAGAGGCGGAAACAAAGAAACGGATGCGTATACAGCTTGATTCACACTCTAAACCTCTTGTATATTGATTTTACACTGTTTTGATTACAAGGAACAACCGGCAATACCTCGGTACAATTCTGAACAACTGTTACAAATGAATTGACAAAGTACCTATATATACTAGTTGTGAACCGCTCCAATGACAGTTCATAAAAGCGGTTCAAGTATTAAACTAAAAGCAATTCCCATGAATTCATAAAAGCGGTTCAGCTCATCATGCCGTAAAGGCGATCCACATGATTGACCATAAACGTGATCCTCATCATCAAATCTTTCCTGTTGACTTTTGACAACACATGAACCCTTTTCATTGGGCCTTGGATTGGCAACATCCCATTGGATCTCATGTTGGTCCAATCAACATAAAACTTGGAATTTAAGATCTTGCAACTTAACATGTTTTGTCGTTTGTTGTTTGCTGATAATCATTGCATAATGATGATGTCACATGATGTCATCATCAAGCATGATGACATCATGCTTGACCAGATCCGCATCGCAACCCGAACTCGACATTAGACGTAGTTGACAGATGACTGCACCAACAAGAAAGAGTCTTAGCTTTTAAAAAGCTCAATCCTGAGGTCAGAAGTTTCCAAGTCACCGTCCAAGATTCACAGGAAGTATCCTCCGCATCTGCCACTATGTCAAGTAAGTATCCTTGTAAAAAGTAAGTTATATGCTAGATTGTTTAATTAGTAAGGGAACTTATCTTGTTTTGATTGTGTAGGTGTTGGGAAGTCTGCCAAATCAGCCAAGTCTGCCTCCAAGTTTGGGATAGATGATCTCACCAACGTCAAGTCTCCGAGGAGAAAGACTTCTGCTGCCAGTCCCTCCGCTTCAGCCCCTAAAGCATCCATTAGGGGTAAGGGAAAGAAGAGGAAGACTTCCGAGGATCTCCAAGGATTTCCCCTGATCCGCCAACAGTTCCTTGACTATGTCAATGAGGTAGGGATCTTTGCCCCTGTGGGTTATCCTTCTCTAATATCCTGCTTGTATATTCTGCCTGTATATCCTGCTTTTTTGAGGATCACCTGATCCTGAACTTACCTTTTTTTCTCTTTTGCAGAAACTTGCTGAGATTGAGACCTACCTTGGGCACGTCGAGGATCAGGAGAGCCAAATCGCCGACCTCCAACAAATGGGCGTGTTAAAAGATCTCAAGATAGCCGATCTTGAGAAGGAGCTCCGGGCTACAAAGGATGAGGCTGCTCAAAGGCTAATTGACATGGATGGCGAGAAGCAGGAGATCATCCAGGATGCCAAGGTCTCTGCCGCAACTGCTATGTACAAGATACAACTACAAATGGCTGTGGAGGCTCAGGATCCTGCCTTTGACAAGAGCTCATGGGACGTGGAAGGTTGGAAGGCAAGATTGGCGGAGCTGGAGGATGAGGATGAGGCTGAGGAGATCCCCATGCTGGAAGGTGGTGATGCTGAGAAGGATCAGGGTGGAGCAGCAAAGGTGTGAGCTGCTGGATTGGGCGATGATGGATATTTCGAGACTAGGCCGGAGCCCAATTTTTTAGGATTGGTAGTGGTTTCTTGTGGTTGTTGATGGTTTGTGAACAATTTATGGTCTGTAATTTGAACAATAGCTCTTAGGGTTAAGGATCCTGGATCCTTTGGACAATAGGTAGGATTGCAAAAGGTGGAGGGATCCTCTGTTTGGGGGATGAAGCCTTTGTGATCCTGCCGCTTTCACTTTCCTGTACCTGCTAAGACCGCATAGACAATGGACACCCTTTGCCAACCCATGTGGACGGGCCACGTTTTGCTGGTAGAAACGTGGGTTGGCAATTTTGACAACTTTTTGAAAGGGTTAAAGATCCTTTTGTTAATAATATAACCTTAATCTTTCTGGCTTATCCTGTGTTGTTACCCTTTATTTATCTTTTTAGTTTCCAGTTGTTTTAGAAATATATTTGTAACAATAGTTAAGCAAACCATGTTCAAGAAATTTAGGATATGATCCTGGATCAAATATCCTATAATCGAAAATTTTCAAGGTAGTTTATTTTAAGGATCATAGGTTCAGTTGTCAAGGTCTAAAGGTTATTCAAATGAATAATGAAATTAAAAATAGTTAAGGATCATACCTGAGGATCCAAGTTAGGATCCTAACCTTTAATCGGGATAACCATAAGTAAAACTTTTAATGGATAGTAAGGATTAAGGATCCTTAATTGTTTAACTTCGAAAACCTGAAAAAACGGAACATAACTTGGGACTAAGCCAATGTAAGAGATAAATTAGTAACTGGGGACATGCCCAAAGGATAACCGAGAATGATCCTGGAGGATCACTGGGGACAAGCCCAAAGGATAACTGGGGACAAGCCCGAAGGATAACTGGGGACAAGCCCAAAGGATCGTATGTAAACTGGAGTATGGCCCTTACTGGCGACTATCCAAACTTAGTGACATGAAAATGTCAAAACCTTAGCTAACGTGAAAACGTTAGAAACCTTAGGAACGGATGTATGGTACGTCTACCATTATACGGAGGATCCTGGGTATAGCCAGTACGATGAGGTTGTCATCCCCGGAAGTGGGTACTGGTCCCAAAGACGTGAACTATATCAGGATCATCGTGCGCTGCTGGCGGAAACTGGGGATAATCCCAAGGATAACTGGGGTTAGACCCAAGGATCTGCGTTGCTTTTGAAGATCTTTGATGATATGCTGTGGATACCTGAACTATCATAACTCAAATGGTTCGTGAGAAGAGGATGAAGGATACAGGATCCTTATCCTTTGGTAAAAAGTAAGGAAATGTAACAGTTTTAAGATAAGGACATTACCAGAGTAAGGATCACTGACATCACCGGGATTCTTTGAGGATACTTCATTGTAAGGATCGCATGCTTGCAGGATCATGTTCACATAAAGTATCTCTTCAAGTGAATAGCATTCCAGGCTCTTGGGAATAAGTTTCCTTCCATAGTTAGCAATCTGTATGCCCCCTTTCCTGCTTCAGCTTCAATCAAGTAAGGGCCTTCCCATTTTGGTGCTAATTTCCCATCAGCAGGATTGATAGTGTTTTGGAATGTTTTTCTCAACACCATATCTCCGACTTGGAATTTCCTTATCCTAACATTTTTGTTGTAAGCACCAGCCATTCTTTGTTGGTAGCTTGCCATCCTTATCCTAGCCAGATCCCTGATTTCCTCAATAGTATCCAAGTCTTGAGCCAGGATTGCAGCATTTTCTTCAGGATCACGAGTACTTGTTCTAGCGGTTGGGATCACCATCTCTGTTGGGATCACTGCTTCTGCCCCAAATACTAAAGAAAAAGGTGTTTGACCAGTGGCATTCTTGGGAGTTGTTCTGTCAGCCCATAGCACATAAGGTAACTCTTCTGCCCATTTTCCCTTCTTGGATCCTAGCTTCTTCTTTAGATTGTTGATGATGATCTTGTTGGATGATTCCGCTTGGCCATTGGCTTGTGGATGAACTGGTGTTGATGTTATCATCTTGATTCCCCAACTGTCAAAAGTTAGTAGTTCTGCTTCCAATGAATTGGGAACCATTATCACATACAATTTCAGAGGGAATGCCAAATCTAGTTATAATGTTTCTTTTGATAAAGGATATAACTTCTTTTTCTCTGACTTGAGCAAAAGCTTCAGCTTCTATCCACTTAGAGAAGTAGTCAGTCATAGCAAGCATAAACACTTTTCCACCAGGTGCTTTAGGGAGCTTGCCAACTATATCCATCCCCCATCTCATGAAAGGCCAAGAGGATGGTATGGGGTGTAGCAATTCAGCTGGTTGATGAAGGATATTGCTGTGTCTTTGACAAGGATCACATTTCCTAGCATATTCTACAACATCCCTTTTCATGGTTGGCCAGTAGTATCCTGTTCTAAGGATCCTTGAGAATAATGCCCTGCCCCCAGTGTGGTTTCCACAATCTCCTTCATGGAAGTCTCTCAACACTTCTTCAATTTCAGGATCCTCAATACATCTTAAGTATGGTCCTGCAAGGGATCGTTTATATAGCACATTATTTAAGATTGTAAATTGAGATACCTTGATCCGGAAAGCTCTAGGATTTTCTCCCATTGGAATCTCTCCGTTTTGCAAGTATTTCATGATTGGTGAGACCCATGATCTTGAATAAGATTGAGCTTCTTCACTAGGGATTATTGCAGTATCCTCTTCTATTTCCATGGCCACTTGATTTTCAATAGCAGGAGCCAGGATATGGATGATAGGGATACTTATGTCTTCTGGAATTTTTAAGGATGATCCTAAGTTGGCCAAATGCATCAGCTTCCGTGTTATCCTCCCTTGGTACCTGTGTTAAGTTGAAAGAAACAAAAGAGAGTGCCAATTCTTTGACTATCTCTAAATATTTGGTTAGTTTTTCACCTTTAACAGCATAGGATCCATTAAAGTGATTGGTGATCAATAATGAGTCTACATATACTTTAAGATATTTTATCCCCATATCCTTAGCAATTTGCAAGCCAGCAATTAAGGCTTCATACTCAGCCTCATTGTTAGTTGCTTGGAATTCACAGGCTATGGAGTGGGGTATTATGTCCCCCTGTGGCGATTTTAGTAGTATCCCGAGCCCTGTGCCTTTGACATTTGAGGATCCATCAGTGTGTAGTATCCAAGGATCCTTGGTCTCATCCAGCTGTTGGACCTCCAATTCTGCTTCTTTTTGTAGATCACTACTGAAATCAGCCACAAAGTCAGCTAGTGCTTGGGATTTGATGGCTGTTCTTGGCTCATATCTTATATCATGGGCACTAAGCTTTACTGCCCACTTAGCCATTCTTCCTGACATCTCTGGTTTCCTGAGGACATTCTTAATTGGAAAGTTAGTTCTAACAACAATAGTATGGGTTTCAAAATAATGCCTTAACTTAGTTGATGCCATGATTAATGCAAGAATAAGTTTTTCGAGGTGTGAGTACCTGGATTCGGCATCAAGTAAACTCTTACTTACGTAGTAGATAGGATATTGTGTACCTTCATGGTCCTTAACAAGGACAGCGCTTACAGCGGTTGAGGATACCGCCAAATATAAGGATAACACATCTCCTTTTTCAGGCTTTGTTAATGCTGGTGCTGAGGACATATATTCTTTAAGGGCTTGTAAGGCATTCTCATGTTTCTCAGTCCATTCAAACTTCTTGTTCTTCCTTAGGATATCGTAAAATTCTTTACATTTTTCTGAGGATTTTGATATGAACCTGTTCAGAGCTGCTATCCTGCCTGTTAGCCTTTGCACATCCTTAGCATTGGCAGGGGACTTGATGTTCTAATAGGCCTTTCTCCATTATCCATTTTTGACTCCTTTGCATGTCTTTTGGCCGCCGAGAAGGATGTACCACAGATGTCTGATCCTCCGGAAATAAAGTTGATCACTTGTGCATTTGCCGGAGGTGCTGGAGCCTTTTCAGGGATCCTTTCAGGATCCTGAGTCCTTTGCTTTTTTCTTCCCAACAATTCTTTTAGGTGCCCCTTGCTTAGCAGATATCCAATCTCTTTTCTTAAAGCTATGCATTCTTCAGTTAGATGCCCGAAATCCTCATGGTATGCACACCATTTTGACTTGTCTTTAGTCCCGGATGGTTTATCGTTCTTCCTGGGCCATCTAGCCTTTTCACCTAGATTCTGCATTGCAAGGATCAGTTCATGATTATCAACGGAAAAACAGTATTCTGAGATTAGAGGATAATCTTCATCATCCTCTTCTTGGTCAACAGCATGCACATTCTGGTTATCGTTTCTATAGTAGGATTTGAACTTATTGCTCTTGAAGGAGGATCCATGCTTCTCCTGTTTTGAGGATCCTACTTGTCTCTCCTGGATCCTCTTGTCATCCTCTAGCCGGATGAACCTGAGTGCTCGAGTTCTTACTTCATCTAGATTCCTGCATGGTGTCATAACAAGATCATCATAGAATAATGAATCCTTAAGCAGTCCCATTTTGAAGGCTTCAACAGCCGTAGCCATATCCAAGTTGGGGATGTCCAAGGATTCCTTACTAAATTTAGTTATATAATCCCTTAATGATTCATTATGATTTTGAGTTATCCTGTACAAATCACTAGTTAATCTTTCAAATTTTCTACTACAAGAGAATTGGTTATTGAATAAATTAACTAAATTAGCAAATGAAGTAATAGAGTAAGGGGGAAGACTTAGCAGCCACTTAAGAGCTGATCCAGTAAGAGTGGATCCAAATCCTTTACATAGGCATGCTTCCTTCAACTTTTCTGGGATAGGGTTGATCTCCATCCTTTCCCTGTATTGTGCTATGTGTTCCTCAGGATCCGTTGTACCATCATACAGCTTCATAGTAGGGATATGGAACCTTTTGGGTACCTCTGCATCACAAATTGGTGGTGCAAAGCGAGATACCTTGTGGCTTCCATCTGCAATCTCTGGGATAGGCTTGACTACCCCTGGAACACTTGAGATCATATCTTTTAGCTTCTGCAACTCCCTGGCCATAGCATGATTGGTACCTGTATCCTGCATGAATCCATGGTTAGTGGTAGGATAATTATTTAAAGTGTTACCTCCCATTGGGTTCAAGTTAGGGAATCCATATTGCTGGGATTCTGGAACAACGGAGGGACCAGTGGAAGCAATGGTCTGCATTGGAATGAAG
Source organism: Helianthus annuus (assembly GCF_002127325.2). Classification (NCBI taxonomy): domain Eukaryota; kingdom Viridiplantae; phylum Streptophyta; class Magnoliopsida; order Asterales; family Asteraceae; genus Helianthus; species Helianthus annuus. Next base: position 36,471,526 of record NC_035442.2, read on the forward strand.
TCCCCTTGATGGACATCTAGACTTCCTGTTTGCAAACTTTTTAGGGATCCTGGCATCTGGAAGGATCCTGGTGTCTGGGATGATCCTGGAACGAAGGAGGATCCTTGAACCTGGGATGATCCTGGAACAAAGTAGGATCCTTGAAACTGCTGTGCCCCCGGATAGGCTCCCGGATTCATGAAGGATCCCAAATGCTGGGGGTAGGATCCTGCCGGCTGGAAGTATGAGCCTAATGCCTGAGTCATTGCTGTCGATCCGTGGTGCAATCCTCTTGATTCTCCCATGATTTGCACGTCTGGAATTCCTGATGGCTGAGAAGTAATCATTGGAGTATCAAAGCTCAAGGATTTGGGCATCAGTGGAGAATGATCCTCTGCCGTTTTCTTCTGTCTTTTGAGATCTCCAATTTCCCTGAGGATCCTTTCATTAGTTTCATCCTGCCGCTGCATACGATCCTTCATCTGCAAAATCAAAGTAAATACATCACTAGTACTGGGAATATAAGAATTCATAGCAGAAGGAGATGGAGTTTTAGAAGTAGTAGGAGTTTGTCTCTTCTCAGCATTCTTCTGGGATCCTGCCGGTGGTGGAGGCAGAATGTTCTGGGACGAGGTGACTGCAGACATTGCCGTGGACATGTTTTTCAATGATGAAGCCATGTAATTCTTTGAAATGATTTCGAACAAAAGGTTTTCTTATGAATGAAGCACCAATTGCCCCACGGTGGGCGCCAAACTGTTTTGGTCAAAAATCACACAAGGATAATGTAACCGAACTTTATGTAAACGGGGTATGATGCTTGGTTAATTATAAAAGTAAAGGATCACTTTTATGAGAAATACGCAAAGACACAATGATTTATACGAGGAAAAAGCCCTTGATCAATATATGATCTCCGGCATAAAAAACCTCGGGTGATGGCAACTACCGATCACCAAACTTCAATATAAGAACAAAATGGTTACAACTTCGGATGATAATGAGCTGAGTACAAGGATCACTATTGTTTCGAGTGTCTAAGTGTGTGAGAGTTGCGTTGTATGTCGTGTGTTCTTCCAAATGAGGAAGAGTGGTATTTATACAAGTGTAGGTGACCTATTTTAGGTAAATAGACTAATAATCAGCTCATTACCCCTTTAGAAATAAAAGACAATCTAGCCTAAATTGCCGCCCATAAATCAAGCTAAGTTTCCATATCCTTTGCAACGTCTATCTTTGATTAAGCTCGTGCTATAATTGTGAAGACGCGTCCCTTGATTATGATGCTAAGAGCGTATCCTGCTAGATGTTCCTGCAAAATAATGTTGTATTACACGAAGGTAACTATTAGCATGAGGATCCTTTCAATGGTCCATGATCCTGATCCTGAAGTCCTGCTGAGGATCACTGTCTGCCAAAGAAACAAGGATCACTGGTTAGGATCACGTATAAGGATCACGTATGATAAAAATCCAGCCCTAACAGTTTCTGTCTCACATCTCTTCAAAACACCTGCAACAAAGGAAAGGCTTGCTGCTTTCCGAAGACTTGATCCTGCAATAAGATCATTTAAAGCAAACACCCAGGATTCTCAAGAAGTATCCTCAGGTTCTGTCACTATGTCGAGTAAGTATCCATGTTTATATGTAAATGCTTAAATAAGAATAAAATAAGTATACTTATCTGTTTTGAATGTGTAGGTGCTGGAAAATCTTCAAGATCTGCCTCCAAATTCAGTGTCACTGACCTTGACACTGTGCGATCCTCAAAGAAGAAGCTTGCTGCCAGTCCAACTGTCTCGATCCCCAAGGCACCCACTTCTAAAGGCAAGGGTGGCAAGAAAAGGAAGACCTCTGAGGCTGACAATCTACAAGGCTTGCCTCTGATCCGTCACCAGTTCCTTGAGTACTTTAATGATGTAAGGATCACTGACTTAGCTTAAATATCCTGCTTACTTGAGGATCATGTGATCCTGAACTTTGCACTGTCTTCTTTGCAGAAATTTGCTGAAATCGAGGACTATGTTGGGAATGTTGAAGAGCTGGAAGGGAAATACTCGAACCTTCAACAAGTTGCGGTGCTCAAGGATCACAAGATTGCTTCTCTTGAAAAAGACCTCAATGATGCCAAGACCCAGACGGCTAAAGTCCTGATCAATGCTGACTATGAGACACATGAGCTCATGGAGGGTGCTAAGGTCTCTGCTGCCATTGCCATGTACAAGACCAAACTGCAGATGGCCCAGGAAGCTCAGGATCCTGACTTTGACAGGAGCAACTGGGACATTGAGGGCTGGAAGGCTAGGTTGGCTGAGCTGGACGACGAAGAAGAGGCTGAAGAGGTTTTAGCAATCGAGGCTGGTGGTAGTGGCAAGGATTAGGGTGGAGAGGCAAGTGGAGCTGGTAAAGCTGGAGATGGTGATGCAGCGAAAGTGTAAGCTGCAAGGATGGGCGATGATGGACACTTCTAGACATAGCCGGAGCCCATTTTTTATAGTTTGGTAGTGGTTTCTGTGGTTGTTGATGTTTTTGTTGAACAATGGTTGGTCTGTACTTTGAACAATAGTTTTTAGGATTATGGATCAAGGATCCTTAGACAATAGGTAGGATAATAGGTGGTGGAGGGATCCTCTGTTTGGGGGATGAAGCCACTTGTTATCCTACCGCCTTTTATTTCCTGCACTGCTATGACCGCATGAACAATGGACACCCTTTGCCAACCCATGTGGACGGGCCACGTTTTGCTGGTAGAAATGTGGGTTGGCAATTTTGACAACCTTAAAGGGTTAAACATTTTGTGAATAAATAAAACTTTAACTTTTTGACATCCTGTGTTGTTATCCTTATGAATTCTTTAGTTTCCAAGTGTTATTATATACTTTGTTTGAATAAGAAAAGTTAAACAACTTAAGTTTAAGAATTTCAGGATATGATCCAGGATCAAATATCCTATAGTCGAAAAGTTTCGAAAAGTAGTATATTTTAAGGATCATAGTTCAGTTGTCAAAGTATAAGGGTTACTCAAATGAATAATGAATAAAATCAAAATAGTTAAGGATCATACCTGAGAATCCAAGTTAGGATCCTAACCTTTAACGTTATAATCAGAATAACCATAAGACAAACCTTAGTGGGAGGTAAGGATCAAGGATCCTTGGTCGTTCGTTTCCAAAAACCTGAAATAGGATACAACTTGGGACTAAGCCAATATAAGATAAGAGTTAGTAATTGGGGACAAGCCCAACAATTCTGGGGACAAGCCCAATATACTGGGGACAAGCCCAAAGGATAACTGGGGACAAGCCCAAAGGATAATTGGGGACAAGCCCAAAGGATAACTGGGGACAAGCCTAAAGGATAACTGGGGACAAGCCCAAAGGATAACTGGGGACAAGCCCAAAGGATAACTGGGAACAAGCCCAAAGGATAACTGGGGACAAGCCCAAAGGATCGTGTGTAAACTGGAGTATGGCCCTCACTTGCGACTATCCAAACTTAGTGACATGAAAATGCCAAAACCTTAGCTAACGTGAAAACGTTAGAAACCTTAGGAACGGATGTATGGTACGTCTACCATTATACGTAGGATCCCGGATACAGCCAGTACAATGAAATTGTCAGCCCCTAAAGCGAGTACTGGTCCCATTGCCATGAACTGTACCAGGATCATCGTGTGCTACTGGCGATACTGGGGACAGGCCCAAACTGGGGACTAGCCCAAATAACTGGGGTCAAGCCCAAATAAATGGGGTCAAACCCAAATAACTGGGGTCAAGCCCAAATAAGTGGATACTTCTGTGGATAATCAATCCTTTGTTAAGGATACCTGAACCTTCAAAACTCAGAATCAAATGAAAGGAGGATAAAGGATGCAGGATCCTTATCCTTTTATAAGAGAATAAAAGAATGAAATAGTTTGAGATTAGAATGTTACCAAAATGAGGATCATCTGTTCTGTAAGGATCCTTCAAGGATACTTGTCATGTGAGGATTATGGATCCTTGTCACATGAAGTATTTCTTCAGATGGACAGCATTCCAGGTAGCAAATCACCTTCCATTGTTAGCAATCGATATGCCCCCTTTTTCTGCCTCAGCTTCAATCAAGTAAGGGCCTTCCCACTTTGGTGCCAACTTTCCATCAGCAGGATTGGTGGTATTCTGAAATGCTTTCCTTAGTACCATATCACCAACCTGGATGTTGTAAGCTCCGGCCATCCTTTGTTGACAACTGGCCATCCTTATCCTTGTCAAATCCCTGAGTTCTTCTATAGTATCCTGGTCTTGAAACAAGTTTTCAGCATTTCCTTCAGGACCACGGATACTTGTTCTTGCAGTTGGAACCACCATCTCTGTAGGGATCACCGGTTCTGCTCCAAATACCAAAGAGAATGGAGTTTGACCAGTAGCATTCTTGGGAGTTGTCCTATCAGCCCATAATACATAAGGTAGCTCTTCTGCCCATTTCCCTTTCTTGGATCCAAGCTTCTTTTTCAAGTTGTTGATGATGATCTTGTTGGATGATTCTGCCTGGCCATTAGCTTGTGGGTGGACTGGTGTTGATGTTATCATCTTAATGCCCCAGCTGTCACAAAAGTTAGTAGTTCTATTCCCAATAAATTGGGATCCATTATCACATACAATTTCAGAAGGAATACCAAATCTAGTAATAATGTTTCTTTTAATGAAGGATATAACTTCCTTTTCTCTGACTTGAGCAAAGGCTTCAGCCTCTATTGTGACACCTGTGTTACTTCAACCATCAAACAAATACCAAACCAATGAAATATTTTATTTCATACTTGGGATTTGTATAAATATGTGTATCATTTGCACATATCAATTCTTGTTCGATTTCGGGCTCTAAATCGCTTTCTAGAAGGTTATACGTGCACTGATGCGTAAATATAACCAGTTTAATGCAACAAACACTCCGGAATAGTGGCATAGGCTTAACATACCTCAAATAACCTTTACATAACTTAGAAATAAGTTTTGGAAGGTTTGGTGTGCTGAAATCAAGTTAATTCGCTTACAGGGACTAAAATTGACAAACTGCGAAAGTATGCCGATTCGTACTGTAACGAACATTCCGGAACTTGATCATAAGTTAAACATACCCTAAATATCCTTTACATAGCTTAGAAATAGGCTTTGAGGGGTTCGGTATGCTAAAATAAACTTATTTGATCAATAGAGACTAAAAGCCTCAAAAGTGCATAAGTTTGCATTTTCGCACATATCTTACGTCCTGAATACATCCGGACATCCAAAAATTTATGTAAGCATTAAAATATTTTATTTTAGTGTTTGGCATATGAAAAATTCCATTCGTCGCGTAATTTGGATCGTTTTTGTGTTCATTACGATTTTCGTCGTAATTAACCGAACAACACATTCGTACGACCAAACGAACCGACATCCGAGATGTTTTTGAGCATATTTTAAGTTCCCTATACTTTAAGTTAATTTTAGAGCCTTGAAATGGGGTTAACGGGGCTTAAAAGTGCAAAAAAAAATCAAGTTTTACAAGTGCAGGGACCATTTTTGAAATTTCTGGCAGATACATTGAACTTGGTCCACTTTTGAGATTTGATGGTTTTAACCCATGGTTTGCAATACCATGGGCTAATATTTAATGGTTTTTATTATACCATGGACTCATTCTAGGGGCTCCCATGGTTTTACAAAACCATGGGCACATGTGTACGGTTAAGATTAAAACACGTTATTTGACGAACGATCTTAACAGTTCCATGAAATCTATAAATACCCCTCCATTCTCATTTGCAAAACCCACATTTGAATCTGATTTTGGCCCTCTAAGTTGGAGTTCATACTTCATACCTGAGGGTAAATCGGATCAAATCTTGCGGGGACCTTCTGTAAGTATTCTTTCGTGCTTTTCTTTCGTTTTAGCGTTAAAGTCAAACTGCGTTTGCTTTCTGCATTGACCAGTTTATGGTCGATGCGAAGTTCGTTTGAACTTCATAACGTGAGCGTAATCATGATGGTTATAGTCCCTAGTGACTATACCTACTGATTACCACGTTATCTAGGCTCAGTGACGAGTCGTAGTTTCGGCCAAAATGCGTTTTCTCGCGTATTTTGTAACCAAACTTCTGTAGGGTATCAAAACCGTTTGTTTTGATACCAAACCTGTTTTCTAACTTAACTAAACATGTTCTAGCATGTTTAGCTCGTCACTTTTAGATTTGTGCTTGTTTAGGGTCGTAAAGGTAAGCGATTTAAACAATCGCTTATGCTTTCGAACCCGACCCATTTGGTCGGTCATTAGGATCCGACCAAACACTTTAGGTGACCATAGTTGTATAGGGAATAACCTTCCGAGGTTATACCTTATGGTTACTTCGTTTAAGTAGTTGTATGATAGGTAGTTTATATGCCTTAGGAAAATTACCAAAATACCCTTTTTGCGCCAAAATTCATTTTAAGCATAAGTAACATAACTTTTGACATCTAAACTGATTTGGCCACAATATTAAACATGTTAAGGCATATCTTACTTGTCATAGGGCTAGTTAGGCGGTCCGAACGCATTTTACGCGAGCGACGCGTTAAAGTAGCATAAGCTACCTAAACGGGTCGTAACGGGTCAAAAGCACTAAGGATAGGTTTTGTTTTAGTATATAGGCTTTGTTAAACCATATTACATAAGTTCCCACACTTATTTGGTTTACAAACCCTCGTACGACCCGATCCTCCGATAGGTCCGTTTATTAATGTAGATACCTATATTAGGTGCCGTTTGAATCCGTGATCTTCTAGCTTTGCTTGGTGGATATCTAAAGTCTATTGAGCAATCTCAAGTGAGTACATAGTCCTCTCTCTTACTGTTTTTCAAACGTTTTGGGGTGAAACACATGTGCCTACTTGTTACTTTCGTGCTTTCCATGTTTTCATATCATATACTTGCTATGTTCATTAGTACACTATTAGTACATGATTTCATTATGTTTTTTCTATGTATGTCCATTGTGTGCATACTTAGTACATCGTTTTACATGACATTTTATGCTATGTATGTTCATTTAGCGCATACTTAGTACATTGTTTTACATTTTCATGCTATGTATGTTCATCATACTTAGTACATTGTTTTACATTACATTTCACGCTATGTGTGTACATTTGATTACATACTTAGTGCATTGTTTTCACATGCTTACATTTTGGTATGACATTTGGTTTGTTTAAATGGGACATATATACATTCATTAACTCAGATAAACCTTTAATTTGTTTAAAGGTTTATCGCCACAGTCGCAAGGCTTGAATGTATGCATTTTCACAACACCGCATAAATGTTTGTATCAGTATAGCATGCATTTCCACAAAACATAACTTTGATTTAAACCAAGTTTTACTTCAATACTTTGTTTTGTGCATTTTACCTATGGTTTAGTTGATGCATTTCACTAGCCATACATATCATTTTGGTTACACATTACATGATTTACATTTGACACATAAACATTTTTGACATTGGTTATACATTACATGATTTACATTTTGACATAAACATTTTGACATATTATTCAATACATTTGGCAATTGGTTTAAACATAGACATTTTACATTGGTGGTTTGTTTGGGTAAGTGATTTAAGTAACGAGGCGTGTGTAATATGATACAAGCATGGTGGATACGCCGCTGGTACTTCCTATATATAAATGTTTGTATGATATTACATATTGCAGCGTTGTTTAAATCATTTCAGTTTAGACATATAACATATTTTTCACAAGACATTCAGTTTAGACATATAACATATTTTTCATAAGACATTTTTTTACAAACAACTTATTTTATACAAACTCATTGTTACTTGGTTATTCATTTAACCTTACATTACTCTTTTACATATCATCTACCTTATCATCGCTTTTCAAATGATTTATAAACAAAACATTTTCCAAGGATCATGACTGACTTTTCTTAAACAACTTTTTCTAAACTTATAAGTTATGAATCCTAAATCAATAAAACCTATGTACTCGCCGGCATTTTTTTTATGCTGACGTACCTATTTTCACATGTGTTTCTAGAGATGATGCATAGGATTGATCAAGATACACATAGGTGGACTTGGGCCTTAGTGACAAATAACAGACGCACGACTAGTTAATCATGTTATACTTCTTTGTTTGTTAAGACATTGTAACTCATTTAATCAATAAAACAAAATTTCAATTTTTCCATGTGTTATGAAACAATGATTCTGTTACAACACTCCCCGACGATTCCGCCACGTTTTGTTGTTTTACGTGGTCGGGGTGTGACAAAAGAGTTGGTATCAGAGCTCATGGTTATAGGGAATTAGGTTATTTGTAATGCTTTGACCTAGTCTATAACCTTCCTAGGACCCTAACGCGAGTTTACTTGCGTTTAGTCATAAAACAATACCGTCACCTATCCTTAGGCGACAACCACAACAAGAACATAAATTCCAAACCACTTTGAAAAGCAATCATCTGTTCTAGGATGATTGATTATAAGGTTTTGAACCCTCTAAGTCTTCAAATCTCGTCAAAGTTTGGGTCTTATAATGTGAACACGTGCAAACTGGAAGGGTGAACGCCTGTACTCTGAGTTTTCTGTCTAAGGCTAGAGTGTTCGTACAAATCCGCAGTATCGGACCAGTCACTCTTACCTGGGAACTCTTGGGGTGAGTGTTCACTTATAGGCAAGCATGTCTTCAGCGATACATTATTATGACCCGCTTGCTTTGATTTGTCACCGTCTCATTTGTTTGCCTTAGGTAACAAACAAATGATCGCAATTCGTATTCATTGCCTTTCTATTTTGTTTATCCGATAACATTTCATTTGTTGCTTCCTATGTCTTTCATTTTCTTCTAGAATGTCTCTTCATCTCAACAACGGTCAAATGTCCGAGCAAACAGCCAAATTTGCCCAGCAAATAGGCGAAGTGATACTGAAGTCTGTGGATCTAGGCATTGCCATGTCTTGTCTCAAAAATGGAGCCACTCAAGAGTCACCGAAGGAAGCAGAAGTCAGGCCTGCACCAAAATCAAGAAAGCGTAAGGCTTCAAAGAAACCTGCACCAGTTACACCTAATCAAGCGGGACCTAGCCAGGTAGTGACGCCACCAGCTAGGAAGCCGTACTTGGGAGCTGCCCCATGGTGCAAGCGATGCAACCGTCATCATTTAAACCTCATACCCTGCTCCAAATGTACCTACTGTGGACGGTTGGACATTTGATTAACATATGCCGCTTTACAATCCAAAACAAAGCTGTTGTAAAACTTGCTGCTACCCAACTCCAAGTAAACCCTACTCAAGCTCGTTTCCCGTCTGGTACTTGCTACAACTGTGGTGAGACGAGCTATTTCAGGAACAAATGCCCGAAGATTGTCAAAGCAAATCCAACCCTTGGATAAGCATTTGGCCGAGCAAAAGATGTTGCTGTCTTATGCCTTTGTTTCTTTTGTTTTCTTGTATTGTGAAACAATCTGTTTTGTTCATAAATAAAAGTCGTTGTTCGCAATTCTGATATACAAATGTAGTTACATGTGTATATGGCATTTCCCTATGATACCTACATCAAGGAACTATGCTCTTTACAAACTACTCTTGTGATTCTCCCTTTCAAGTGATCACTCATGATGTCCTCGAAAATTTTAAGTACTCGTTTCATTCTAGGAGACAAAGTACAAGAAATAAAGCGAAATTTTGAGTAATCGTGCTTTTTGCGCATCTGTGCCTTTGAATCATTGGTTAGATAACTAAGGGTATTTTCAAATCTCATACCCATTACGTTCTGATTTATTAACATGCATGACATAAGTTTTCAAAACAACCTTCATGATTTCAAAAACATTTTATATATAGTTCAAAAACATTTTTAATATAATGTATTTACTTAACATATCAAATGCATGATTTCAAAAACATTGCCTATATTTTCAAAAACAACCTTCATGAATTCAAAATGTTATTAATACAGTATAATTACTTATATAAAGTGCATGATTTCAAAAGCATCATTCATGTTTTCAAAAACCTTATACATAATTTCAAAATTCATCTGGCATGATTTTAAAACATTTTTATAAATATACCTACCTAATACACCTACTTTATGATTTCAATAGTATTATATATAAGGTTTCCAAAAACATTGAACACATATTAGAACCCCATGCATAGTTTTCAAAGTATTTTCCTCATACATTGACTTAACCTTCAAATTCTGCTTCATATGTCGCCTTGGCATATCTAGCATCTCAACTTCATAAGCATTTTTACTTCATGTTTTGACTTAAGCACATCCAGTGCAAGGTTTTAAAACATCTTCAATTCCCAAAATCCATATGGGATCTTTTTATCTTCACAATTAGATCCTTGTGGATAATTGTCATTCAAATCAGAATCCTTAATTGGATTCCTTGTGTACCTTAATTCGAACATTTCGGTTCCTTACAATCGAAATCGAATTTCCTCTTTAAGATCTTTCTATCTTCATAGTTAGATTCTTGATAATGTTTAAAGTACCAAATGAAATCCACAGAATGGATTCCTAGTGTGCTTTAAATACTTGTGCGCAATTAGCAAAATGATAACAAATTTAAAACCAAATTAAACAATTATGTGATTATGTCTTTATGCATTTTGTGTTTTCTTTTATGCATTTTGTGTTTTTGTATACTCTGGATATTCGTTATCCAAATCCTCGTAGAACCTTTCATATCTTTATATGAGGGATTCGTAATAGGATATTAAAAAAGGTACTACCTTAAATCCTTAATGGGCTTCTACGTAACAGTTAAGACCCTTGGATTATATAGTACCATTCCATGATTCAAAAAGACCCTTTGAGTGGTCTAAAAGATTGATTCAGAATCTGGTTAAGAACGACATGTGGTGATATAGCTGAACAGACTCCTTGGTAGTCTATCTAAATCATTTATTGATTTAATTAAAAGGACCCTAGGATGGTCTAGTCACACTCATCACAGGTTTGTTCATTTGGTCTTTTCCCTACACATTATAAAATACACTGTGTGAACTATGCAAGGAATTACGTAATTATGGACGCGTACATAATTATGAAGTTCAGTGCATAGGAACCATAGTAAGACTTTTTTTTATGTGTAAGAACCGATAGTGACAACCATAACAAAATGTGAACAATGTAATAGAAGTACGGTGGACGCACCAATAACACTTTATATACTTGTATATAAGTGTCCCTCTCACATTTCAAGCATGATGTTATTTAAAGTTACTAGAAGTTCAGGACTCTAACCAGTGTTGTTCGATCTTTTCAACCTCATATTTCAAGCTCTCACAAGTTTCCTCTAAGATAAATTTCGGGACGAAATTTCCTGAAGTAGGGGAGACTGTGACACCTGTGTTACTTGAACCATCAAACAAATACCAAACCAATGAAATATTGTATTTCATACTTGGGATTTGTATAAATATGTGTATCATTTGCACATATCAATTCTTGTTCGATTTCGGGCTCTAAATCGCTTTCTGGAAGGTTATACGCGCACTGATGCGTAAATATAACCAGTTTAATGCAACAAACACTCCGGAATAGTGACATAGGCTTAACATACCTCAAATAACCTTTACACAACTTAGAAATAAGTTTTGGAAGGTTTGGTGTGCCGAAATCAAGTTAATTCGCTTACAGGGACTAAAATTGACAAACTGTGAAAGTATGCCGATTCGTACTGTAACAAACATTCCGGAACTTGATCATAAGTTAAACATACCCTAAATATCCTTTACATAGCTTAGAAATAGGCTTTGAGGGGTTCGGTATGCTAAAATAAACTTATTTGATCAATAGAGACTAAAAGCCTCAAAAGTGCATAAGTTTGCATTTTCGCACATATCTTACGTCCTGAATACATCCGGACATACAAAAATTTATGTAAGCATTAAAATATTTTATTTTAGTGTTTGGCATATGAAAAATTCCATTCGTCGCGTAATTTGGATCGTTTTTGTGTTCATTACGATTTTCGTCGTAATTAATCGAACAACACGTTCGTACGACCAAACGTACCGACATCCGAGATGTTTTTGAGCATATTTTAAGTTCCCTATACTTTAAGTTTATTTTAGAGCCTTGAAATGGGGTTAACGGGGCTTAAAAGTGTAAAAAAAAATCAAGTTTTACAAGTGCAAGGACCATTTTTGAAATTTCTGGCAGATACATTGAACTTGGTCCACTTTTGAGATTTGATGGTTTTAACCCATGGTTTTGCAATACCATGGGCTAATATTTAATGGTTTTTATTATACCATGGACTCATTCTAGGGGCTCCCATGGTTTTACAAAACCATGGGCACATGTGTACGGTTAAGATTAAAGCACGTTATTCGACGAACGATCTTAACGGTTCCATGAAATCTATAAATACCCCTCCATTCTCATTTGCAAAACCCACATTAATCTGATTTTGGCCCTCTAAGTTGGAGTTCATACTTCATACCTGAGGGTAAATCGGATCAAATCTTGCGGGGACCTTTTGTAAGTATTCTTTCGTGCTTTTCTTTCGTTTTAGCGTTAAAGTCAAACTGCGTTTGACTTTCTGCATTGACCAGTTTATGGTCAATGCAAAGTTCGTTTGAACTTCATAACGTGAGTGTAATCACGATGGTTATAGTCCCTAGTGACTATACCTACTGATTACCACGTTATCTAGGCTCAGTGACGAGTCGTAGTTTCGGCCAAAATGCGTTTTCTCGCGTATTTTGTAACCAAACTACTCTAGGGTATCAAAACTGTTTGTTTTGATACCAAACCTGTTTTCTAACTTAACTAAACATGTTCTAGCATGTTTAGTTCGTCACTTTTAGATTTGTGCTTGTTTAGGGTCGTAAAGGTAAGCGATCTAAATAATCGCTTATGCTTTCGAACACGACCCATTTGGTCGATCATTAGGATCCGACCAAACACTTTAGGTGACCATAGTTGTATAGGGAATAACCTTCCGAGGTTATACCTTATGGTCACTTCGTTTAAGTAGTTGTATGATAGGTAGTTTATATGCCTTAGGAAAATTACCAAAATACCCTTTTTGCGCCAAAATTCATTTTAAGCATAAGTAACATAACTTTTGACATCTAAACTGATTTGGCCAAAATATTAAACATGTTAAGGCATATCTTACTTGTCATAGGGCTAGTTAGGCGGTCCGAACGCATTTTACGCGAACGACGCGTTAAAGTAGCATAAGCTACCTAAACGGGTCGTAACGGGTCAAAAGCACTTAGGATAGGTTTCGTTTTAGTATATAGGCTTTGTTAAACCATATTACATAAGTTCCCACACTTATTTGGTTTACAAACCCTCGTACGACCCGATCCTCCGATAGGTCCGTTTATTAATGTAGATACCTATATTAGGTGCCGTTTGAATCCGTGATCTTCTAGCTTTGCTTGGTGGATATCTAAAGTCTATTGAGCAATCTCAAATGAGTACATAGTCCCCTCTTTTACTGTTTTTCAAACGTTTTGGGGTGAAACACATGTGCCTACTTGTTACTTTCGTGCTTTCCATGTTTTCATATCATATACTTACTATGTTCATTAGTACACTATTAGTACATGATTTCATTATGTTTTTTCTATGTATGTCCATTGTGTGCATACTTAGTACATCATTTTACATGACATTTTATGCTATGTATGTTCATTTAGCGCATACTTAGTACATTGTTTTATATTTTCATGTTATGTATGTTCATCATACTTAGTTCATTGTTTTACATTACATTTCACGCTATGTGTGTACATTTGATTACATACTTAGTGCATTGTTTTCACATGCTTACATTTTGGTATGACATTTGGTTTGTTTAAATGGGACATATATACATTCATTAACATTAGCTACGCCGTTCGTTAGTAGGTAGTGGTACCATAGGAATTGACAACTCCTATTCCTGACATCCTAGGTATGTTTGGATGAAAGGAATGACCGAATTCGATATACATCAACTCAGATAAACCTTAAATTTGTTTAAAGGTTTATCGCCACAGTCGCAAGGCTTGAATGTATGCATTTTCACAACACCACATAAATGTTTGTATTAGTATAGCATGCATTTCCACAAAACATAACTTTGATTTAAACCAAGTTTTACTTCAATACTTTGTTTTGTGCATTTTACCTATGGTTTAGTTGATGCATTTCACTAGCCATAAATATCATTTTGGTTACATATTACATGATTTACATTTGACACATAAACATTTTTGACATTGGTTATACATTACATGATTTACATTTTGACATAAACATTTTGACATATTATTCAATACATTTGGCAATTGGTTTAAACATAGACATTTTACATTGGTGGTTTGTTTGGGTAAGTGATTTAAGTAACGAGGCGTGTGTAATATGATACAAGCATGGTGGATACGCCGCTGGTACTTCCTATATATAAATGTTTGTATGATATTACATATCGCAGAGTTGTTTAAATCATTTCAGTTTAGACATATAACATATTTTTCACAAGACATTGTTTTACAAACAACTTATTTTATACAAACTCATTTTTACTTGGTTATTCATTTAACCTTACATTACTCTTTTACATATCATCTACCTTATCATCGCTTTTCAAATGATTTATAAAACAAAACATTTTCCAAGGATCATGACTGACTTTTGTTAAAAAACTTTTTCTAAACTTATAAGTCATGAATCCTAAATCAATAAAACCTATGTACTCGCCGGCATTTTTTTATGTTGACGTACCTATTTTCACATGTGTTTCAGGAGATGATGCATAGGATTGATCAAGATACACATAGGTGGACTTGGGCCTTAGTGACAAATAACAGACGCAAGACTAGTTAATCATGTTATACTTCTTTGTTTGTTAAGACATTGTAACTCATTTAATCAATAAAACAAAATTTCAATTTTTCCATGTGTTATGAAACAATGATTCTGTTACAACACTCCCCGACGATTACACCACGTTTTGTTGTTTTACGTGGTCGGGGTGTGACATCTATCCACTTGGAGAAGTAATCAGTCATAGCAAGCATGTATACTTTTCCACCAGGTGCCTTAGGAAGCTTACCAACTATATCCATTCCCCATCTCATAAATGGCCAAGAAGAGGATATAGGATGCAAAAGCTCTGCTGGTTGGTGAAGGATATTACTATGTCTCTGACAAGGATCACACTTCTTGGCATATTCCACAGCATCCTTCTTCATAGTAGGCCAGTAGTATCTTGTCCTCAGGATCCTTGAGAATAATGCTCTGCCCCCAGTGTGGTTTCCACAATCTCCTTCATGGAAATCCTTTAGGACTTCTTGGATTTCAGGATCCTCAATGCATCTTAGATATGGTCCTGCAAGAGATCGTTTATACAAAATACTATTCAATATTGTAAATTGAGATACCTTAATTTTGAAAGCTCTGGGGTTTTCTCCTGTAGGAATCTCTCCATGTTGTATGTATCTCATGATTGGGAGGATCCATGATCCTGAATGAGATCGAGTATCATCACTAGGGATGATTGCAGAATCCTCTCCTATCTCCATAGCTACATGATCCTCGATAGCAGGGGTTAGGATATGGATAATAGGAATCCTTATATCCTCTGGGATCTTCAAGGATGATCCTAGATTAGCCAATGCATCAGCCTTTGCATTCTCTTCCCTTGGTACCTGTGTGAAACTAAAAGATACAAAAGAGAGTGCCAATTCTTTGACTATCTCTAAGTATTTGATTAGCTTTTCACCTTTAACAGCATAGGATCCATTAAAGTGATTAGTGATTAATAATGAATCTACATGTACCTCAAGATACCTGATCCTCATATGCTTAGCAATTTGCAAACCAACTATCAAGACTTCATATTCAGCCTCATTGTTAGTAGTTTGGAACTCACAAGCTATAGAGTGGGGTATTATGTCCCCCTGTGGCGATTTTAGTAGTATTCCAAGCCCTGTTCCTTTAACATTAGAGGCTCCATCAGTGTAGAGTATCCAAGGATCCTTAGTTTCCTCTAGCTGTTGAACTTCTAATTCAGCCTCCCTTTGCAAGTCACTACTGAAATCTGCCACAAAGTCAGCTAAGGCTTGGGATTTAATGACAGTCCTTGGTTCATATCTTATATCATAAGCACTGAGTTTCACTGCCCACTTAGCCATCCTTCCTGACATTTCAGGTTTCCTGAGAACATTCTTGATTGGAAAATTAGTCTTAACAATAATGGCATGATTTTCAAAATAATGTCTTAATTTAGTGGATGCCATAATCAAAGCAAGGATAAGTTTTTCTAAATGTGAATACCTGGATTCAGCATCAAGCAAACTCTTACTTACATAATAAACAGGATGTTGTGTACCTTGGTGATCCTTAACAAGGACCGCACTTACTGCTTTTGAGGATACCGCTAAGTATAAGGATAATATATCCCCTTTTTCTACTTTTGAGGGCACTTTCATGCTTCTCAATCCATTCAAATTTCTTGT
This sequence comes from Helianthus annuus, assembly GCF_002127325.2. NCBI lineage: Eukaryota > Viridiplantae > Streptophyta > Magnoliopsida > Asterales > Asteraceae > Helianthus > Helianthus annuus. The sequence continues at coordinate 36,488,015 of NC_035442.2, forward strand.
TCTTCCTCAGGATGTCATAGAATTCCTTGCAATTTTCTGAGGACTTGGATATGAACCTGTTCAAGGCTGCGATCCTGCCTGTCAATCTTTGAACATCCTTAGCATTGGCAGGAGATTTGATATTCACAATAGCCTTGATTTGATCTGGACTTGCTTCAATGCCCCTCTTTATCACCATATACCCTAGGAATTTACCTGCTTTAACACCACAATGACACTTGGAAGGATTTAGTTTCATATTAAATTTATCAAGGATATTGAATGCTTCCTCCAAGTCTTTAAGGTGATCCTCAGCTTTTTTAGACTTAACCACCATGTCGTCTATATAGACTTCCATAGTATGTCCAATTTGATCCTTGAACATCATATTGACTAGCCTTTGGTAAGTAGCACCTGCATTTCTTAGTCCAAATGGCATAGCAATATAACAATATATACCAGTTGGGGTCATAAAGGCTGTATCCTCTTGATCAGATGGTTCCATTTGAATTTGCTGAAATCCAGATGAAGCATCCATAAAAGTTAACAATTCATGACCCGCGGTAGCATCCACCATGGAGTCAATGTGGGGTAATGGGAAAGGATCCTTGGGACATGCCTTGTTTAAATCAGTAAAGTCGACACATACCCTCCACTTTCCATTTTTCTTTTGAACAACAACCACATTGGCTAACCATCTTGGATACTTAACCTCTCTTATCATACCTGCCCGAAGTAGTTTATCTACCTCTTCCTGGATAATAGCATTCCTTTCAGGTGCAAACTTCCTCCTCTTTTGATGAATTAGCTTGAATGACTTGTCAATGCCAAGTTTATGAGTGATTACATCCTTAGATATACCTGTCATATCCTCATGTTTCCAGGCAAAGGTGGTTTTTCTTCTTTTAAGGAAGGATATCAACTCCTGTTCAATGTCGCTAAGGATCCCTGATCCTATGAAGATCTTGGATTCGGGATCCTCAGGATCCATGAGGATTTCTTTTACATCCTGCTCTCTTGCCTCCAAGACATCCCTTAGAGGATACTTTAATTGCTATTGCTCCCTTGGTCTTGAGGCTGGCTTCATTGATGATGTGTAGCAGTCCTTAGCCTCTTGCTGATCACTCTCAATTTTCACCACTCCCCACGGACTAGGAAGCTTTACATACTGATGATAAGTGGATGGGACTGCCTTCATGTGATGTATCCAAGGCCTGCCAAGGATAACATTTGTCACGGCCCCCGACCCGGTTTGACCCGTTTCAGGAGCCGCGGGACAGAAATCCCGTGATATTTAATTATGTGATTTTATTTAGCAGCGGAAGTTTATTATTGTCAGGATCGTTTTAAAGCTAAAAACTTTTCCCGATTATTTTATTTCACAATTCGGGATAAAACCCCGATAATTTACAATAATAAGGTTTTACTGAGAAATCTTTATTTTACAAAACATATTTCTTTATTTTATAATGAGCCACTATTTTAAGCCTGCACTGCTTCCCAGCACTTTTCCTGAATTACAATAGATCACCTGAAACATGTTTGAAAAAGATTTTGTCAGCGGGGAAATACTGAGTGAATCATTCATTTTACTAAAACGACACATTTGTTATAATTTACAGTATTAAGAGTTTTTACATATGTTTCAGATATCAACCAACTACCCACAATATTTGTCACTCGACCGTATCTGTGACTGTGGTCATATCACCATTGGCTGCCCCAATGAATGACGTATATCACTTAATTTTAGGTTCGCCCACCTAATGTGATTAAAACAGTAGTAATGTGCACAATACCCCACATACTGGCTGTAATTTGGTGATTACATAAACTTAATCAATGTAATTTATAATTCTGAAAAATAGTTTGGAGTATTGTAAAACATTTGATAGAAAGAGAATGACTCACATTGCAGATTTAACACGGGCAGAATATGGATTTAGCCTTGTTAACCTAATTTAATAATAATGCACACAAAACCGGGTTAGTGATCAATACAGCAGTTACGATAACTCACGAGATCAAATTCTCACAATGAACGACAAAGTGCGATACTTAAACATCCATCGATTTAACGACGAACGACAAAGTATCACCCTGGTGTGGGCGGCACTTAAACATTCATTGGATATATTGATCAGTCGGAAAATGAATCGTAATAGCGATTGAGTGATTACCCTGTTTTCCGGCAGTAATTTGATACTAAGGTGTGTGTTTTGTGACTGTTCTTGCTATATCTTGACGTCTACAGAGAATTTGTGCGTCGAATTAACAACAGAAGGCAAGTGCCAATGTCTGCTATTTATAGTGATTTTTGGGACTGGCTTACGGATCGTATGGCTTTTCCCTTTACGGTCCGTAAAGGGTGCAGTCTAATTACATAGACTAGCTGGGTTCGGGACTAGCCTGCATGACTTAACAGTTTTCTTAATTTCAATTGTGACAACGAATTTGATGGATAATTATCCACTAGGGTTTGCCCCCCTTGAGTTTAGGGGCCCTGATCCTAATTCTGATTGTTCTGAAAATTTTAGGGTTAGTGCAGAATCACTTGGTTGTCTCAATTAGGGTTTTCTTATTGACTAATTATCATCCTAATTATGGATTTTAATGAGAATTGTTACATCCTCCCCACCTTAAGAAAAATCTCGTCCTCGAGATTTACTGAAATAGATGAGGGTATTTCCGCTTCATTTCTGACTCCAGTTCCCAAGTATACTCTAGTCCCCTCTTTGAATTCCACTTGACTTTCACCAGTACTAGTCGCTTGTGTTTGAGAAACTTGACCTTCCGGTCTTCTATTTGTAAGGGTTTCTCTATGAATTTCAGCTTTTCATTTACCTCCACATCTTGAAGAGGTACTACCAGGGATTCGTCTGATAGACATTTCTTGAGATTGGATACATGAAATACATCATGTACTCCAGCTAGTTCTTCTGGTAGTTGTAAGCGATAAGCTACTGGTCCTATTCGTTGGATCACTGGGAATGGTCCAACATATCTGGGACTCAGTTTTCCTTTCTTACCGAATCGTACTACTCCTTTCCAAGGAGAAACTTTTAAAAGTACTTTATCTCCTATCTGGAATTCTAGTGGCTTGCGGCGATTGTCTGCATAGCTTTTCTGGCGATCTCTGGCTGTTTTCAATCTTTCCTTGATTTGAGTTATCTTGTCAGTGGTTTCTTGTACGATTTCTGGACCTGATAATTGACTTTCTCCTATTTCTGCCCAACATACGGGAGTTCTGCACTTGCGTCCATACAGTGCTTCGAATGGAGCGGCTTCGATGCTTGAATGATAACTATTTTTATAGGAGAATTCGATTAATGGTAAATGGTTATCCCAATTACCACCAAAGTCAATTACACATGCGCGGAGCATGTCTTCTAGAGTTTGGATCGTCCTTTCACTTTGTCCGTCTGTTTGTGGATGATATGCAGTACTTAGATTGAGTCGGGTTCCCATTGCTTCTTGGAAGCTTGTCCAGAAACGGGAAGTGAAACGACTATCTCTATCCGATACAATGGAGAGTGGGACTCCATGTAAGGATACTATTTCATCCACATACAACTTGGCTAACCTTTCCATGTTAAAGGTTTCTTTCATAGGTAGAAAATGAGCAGATTTGGTTAATCGATCCACAATTACCCAAATTGCATCGTTACCTTTTCTGGTTTTGGGTAACTTAGTAACAAAGTCCATTGTTATAAGTTCCCATTTCCATACAGGCATTTCTAACTGTTGTAGTAGACCTGAAGGTTTCTGATGTTCGGCTTTAACTTGTGAACAAGTTAGACACTTAGATACGTATTCAGCTATATCCTTTTTCATTCGTATCCACCAGAAATTCTTTCTTAAATCTTGGTACGTCTTATTGTTTCCTGGATGTACAGTATACCTAGATTTATGAGCTTCCTCTAAAATCTTTGATCTTAAATTTCCCTGTTTAGGTACCCAAATTCTGCTTTTGTGGAATTTCCAAATTCCATCATTTCCTTGTTCCAATTCTTTTAGGTAACCTTTCATTCCTTCGGTATCATCCTTGATCGCCGTTTCCTGAATTTCCTTCAATTGTTCCATTAAATCTACTTGTAGATTTATTCTAAGAGAACGGACTCGCCTTTGCTTTTCATGGTACTTACGACTTAAGGCATCTGCAACTACGTTTGCCTTTCCTTCGTGATATTGAATATCACAGTCGTAATCACTCAGGATTTCCATCCATCTTCTTTGCCTCATATTTAACTCTTTTTGCCCAAATATATACCTTAAACTTTTATGATCTGTATAAAAAGTAAACTTACTTCCATACAGATAATGTCTCCATATCTTAAGGGCAAAAACTATAGCTCCTAATTCTAAATCATGAGTCGTATAGTTTTCCTCGTGCTTCTTCAATTGTCTGGAAGCATACGCAATTACCTTCTTGTGTTGCATTAACACACATCCGAATCCTAATTTCGAGGCATCACAATATACTTCAAAGTCTTCTGTTCCTTCTGGTAAGGCTAAGATTGGTGCATTGGTTAATTTCTGCTTCAAAATTCTAAAGGCTTCTTCTTGTTTAGGTCCCCATTCAAACTTAATGGCTTTACAGGTTAGCTTAGTTAATGGTACAGCTATCTTGGAAAAATCCTTAATAAACCGTCTATAATATCCGGCTAAACCTATAAAACTTCTAATTTCCATTGCGGTTTGTGGAACCTTCCAATTGGTAATTGTTTCTATCTTAGCAGAATCTACGTGAATACCTTCATGATTCACCATGTGTCCTAAAAATTGCACTTCTTGTAGCCAAAATTCACACTTCGAGAATTTAGCGTACAACTTTTCTTTTCTTAACAAAGTTAAGAGTGCATGCAAGTGCTGACAATGTTCGTCCTGACTTTTTGAATAAATAAGTATATCGTCTATGAAAACAATTACAAATTTATCCAAATATGGTTTACAGATTCTGTTCATCATGTCCATGAATGCTGCAGGTGCATTAGTTAACCCAAAGGGCATGACTGTAAACTCATAATGTCCATACCTAGTTCTAAAAGCAGTTTTAGGTATGTCTTCTTCTTGAACCTTTAATTGATGATATCCGGAACGCAAATCTATCTTAGAAAAGTACTTAGCGCCTTGCAATTGATCAAAAAGATCATCAATCCTTGGTAATGGGTATCGATTCTTAATTGTAACCTTATTTAACTCTCTATAATCGATACACATTCTCATCGATCCATCTTTCTTTTTCACAAACAACACTGGTGCACCCCAAGGGGATGAACTAGGTTGTATAAATCCTTTGCTTAGTAATTCATCTAATTGCTTCTTCAATTCTAGCATTTCGGTAGGAGCTAATCGATAGGGTGCCTTAGCTATCGGTGTAGTTCCTGGAATTAGATGAATCCTAAATTCTACCTCCCTATCTGGTGGTAACCCAGGTAAATCTTCTAGGAATATATCTGGGTATTCTGAGACTACAGGAATTTCCTTAATTTCCTTACCTTTAGTATTAATGATTACTGAAATCATATATACTATTCCTTGTTTTCGTTCATAATTAGCAACTTTCATTACTGATATGAACTTCAGTGGCTTTCGAGGTTTATCTCCTGTAATCATGATTACTTCTCCAGTAGGTGATTGAATTTCTATAGAGTTCTTATCACAAATGATTTGAGCATGGTTGGCTATTAACCAATCCATTCCTAACACAACATCAAATTCAGCTAATTTCATAGGTAATAGGTTTGCAGCAAATTTATGACCTGCAAGTTCTATTCCTACTTTTTGCAAAACCTGATTGATTTTTACTGAATTCCCATTTGCGGTTTCGACTGTAAAAATCTGCCTAATGGTAGTTAAGGGTAACTTAAGAGCTTGGCAGAATGAAGTATTTATAAAACTTTGGTTTGCACCAGAGTCAAACAATACTTTTGCATAAATGTTGTGAACTAAAAACGTACCGGCTATCACATCCGGGATGAGTTCTGCTTCTTGAGTGGTTAGCTGGAATGCTCTGGCATTCTTCTTAGTAGCTCCTTCGGTCGCTTTGGGTTTGTTGTCTACTGGTTTGACTAACTTAGGACATTCTGTTTTGAAATGTCCGATTTCTCCACAATTGTAACAAATTATGGATTTCTTTCTGCAGTTTTCTTCACGATGTCCTATCATTTTGCAAAAATTGCAAAGTTTATTACATTTTCCAAAATGTTTCTTTTTGCAAATTTTGCAGAATGGCTGTGCCGAAGATTGCCCTGCACCTCTTTTCTTGAAGCTACTATTATTACCCACCCTAAATCCTTGGGTAATTTTCTGAGCTAATTCTTTCTTTCTGTCTTCATCTCTTGTGCGTATCAGTTCATCGGTTAGGGTGTTAGCTAATTCTACTGTATCTTCAATAGTGCGTGGTCTCGCAGCCTTAACGATATTTCGAATTTCAACAATTAATCCCCAAATATAGCGAGAAATGAGTACCGGTTCTGGTGAAGCTAGGTTAGGTACTACTCTTGCATATTCGAAGAATGTCGAAGTATAACCACGACAATCCACACCTAACATCCGATGAGTTAGGAACTTATTTGCCATTTGTTCCTTTTCATATTCGGGACAGAATTTTCTTTCGACAAGACTCTTAAATTCCTCCCAAGTCATAGCATAAGCCCTATTTCTTCCTTTAGCTTGTAGCATTGTGTTCCACCATTCGAGTGCTCATTCTTTAAACAAATTTGATGCGTACATGACCTGATCATCTTTGGCACACTTACTTATTGCAATTACTGCTTCGGTTTTCTCTAACCAACGCAGTGATGCAGTTGCCCCTTCATTGCCTGCAAATTCAGTGGGTTTACAAGCAAGGAATTCTTTGAAAGTGCAACCAGGTGTTGCAGCTTTCTGTTTCTTAGGGAGCGGCGTGTGCTGAGATTCATTATCATGATTATTGCCCCCATTTATACTATTACTGAAGTTATCTTCAGAAGTACGTTTACTAGGAACGATATGTTGCGGTTCGATTGGACTTTTTACAGCAGCAATGAATGCTGGAATAGCATTGGCTATCCCTTGAGCAACAATATTTTCAATATCTTGTCTAGTCATATATTGATCCCCTGGATGTTGCTCCGACTGATTAACCTCATTTATCGGTTCAATACCAATATTTGCCATCTGATAATATATATAATTTTTATTAGTATTTGATAAATAGCAATCATACATAAACAATCAGACAATTTACAATACACGTATAGTCAAACTTATCGATTTCTCGATTCCATTTCATATCCGTTATAGTATGCATCACTACACACAGATATTTTACAAAGTTTTATTCGGAGTTATGTTACAGACTGATTTCACTATTTACTATACTATTACACAATTATAGTTTTACCACCTTCCTATCTCTCACCACTTGTCGTTCTAAAAACGCGTTTCCCTTTCATCATATTTCCAGGCAATTTGTCCCCCTATCTCCCTGATTCTATTTCATGCATCCATCAATTCTTCACCATAATGACGAAGTTCCGCCATATTTTCGTTACTCATTGGTGGATTAGGTAGGGGTTCTGGATCGAATTGTGGAAAAAAGGAATAAGGGTCGTTGACAATATTTTGAAATTGCCAATCATTTGTCCACCATTCGTCCATTTCTACAGGTTGAGAGTGGACTATTGGTTCTGGAATTGCTGGTTCAAAGTTCATAGGAAGTGGATTTTCAGCAGGATAGGTAAAAACATTCGTATTGATAGGCTGAATAGTTTCATAGTTTGCCAATAGAAAATCTATTTCATCCTGAAAAGTTATTCCCTGGTTTTGGTTTTGATTGGAGCTCTCTCCAATTTCTATCTGTGTTGGTCTAGAACCTTGTCCTACTTCCATTTCTATATCTTTAGAATATTCCTCAAACTGTTTTTCCATTTGCCTAGAATCTTTCTTGACTTCAGTTTCCATCTCTTGCTGTTTAGTACTTTCTTTGATTACAATTTCTTTTCCTTTTCCTAAAGGGTTGTTTATTTTAGGAAGTTTCGGAACTGGCTTTTTCCTACGGATACGACTACCCCATACATAATTCTTTCTTTTCTTTCGTTTTGGCTTTGTCAAGGGTGGAGCCTTGAATTCTACAGGTTGTTCCACATCAGCAAAGTATCCAGTGAAATCTTGGGAAACTTCTACATTCACCGGGTAAAGATCGAGGTTCTGAAAGGCTTCAGATATCTCATTCATGTTGTGTAGCATATATGCAAAACGCACAAAATACTAAGTTAAAACTTTGGAACAAAGTTTAACAAATAAACATCAAAGTTTTATTGCACACTATTTGTACAAAATACAGGAAAGAACACACTCGGATTTATTTATTTATTTACTGGGAAGTGCTATTACTAGACTTAGGGTTTTTAAAGATTTGCATGTTCTGCTACTGTAGCTAGCATATACAAATTTGCCCATTTCTCATCTAGCTTGTCTTCCCAAGGTGATTTATTGATTAACTCCTGGGTTTCCTTTTTAATCCTCTTTTCTCGGATTTGCTCTTTACTTTTCTTAATAATCATACTCCTTTTTCTAGGAGAAAGCGGTTTCTCATATTGTGCTTTTCGCACAAATATTCCTTCTTCAGGAATTGTAGGGAGTTTTGAAGATGAACTTCCCTCTTCATAGACTGACCTATCTAATTTAAGATAGATATCTTGTAGCTTTTTCTTACCCATACTGTAACTAACAAATAATCAGTTTAAATAAAACACATAATCATATAATAGTAATCAGGAAAAATTAAGTATCTCTAAATACTTAATTAGCTTAACTCAGTGGCTCTGATACCACCTCATTTCTGTCACGGCCCCCGACCCGGTTTGACCCGTTTCAGGAGCCGCGGGACAGAAATCCCGTGATATTTAATTATGTGATTTTATTTAGCAGCGGAAGTTTATTATTGTCAGGATCGTTTTAAAGCTAAAAACTTTTCCCGATTATTTTATTTCACAATTCGGGATAAAACCCCGATAATTTACAATAATAAGGTTTTACTGAGAAATCTTTATTTTACAAAACATATTTCTTTATTTTATAATGAGCCACTATTTTAAGCCTGCACTGCTTCCCAGCACTTTTCCTGAATTACAATAGATCACCTGAAACATGTTTGAAAAAGATTTTGTCAGCGGGGAAATACTGAGTGAATCATTCATTTTACTGAAACGACACATTTGTTATAATTTACAGTATTAAGAGTTTTTACATATGTTTCAGATGTCAACCAACTACCCACAGTATTTGTCACTCGACCGTATCTGTGACTGTGGTCATATCACCATTGGCTGCCCCAATGAATGACGTATATCACTTAATTTTAGGTTCGCCCACCTAATGTGATTAAAACGGTAGTAATGTGCACAATACCCCACATACTGGCTGTAATTTGGTGATTACATAAACTTAATCACTGTAATTTATAATTCTGAAAAATAGTTTGGAGTATTGTAAAACATTTGATAAAAAGAGAATGACTCACATTGCAGATTTAACACGGGCAGAATATGGATTTACCCTTGTTAACCTAATTTAATAATAATGCACACAAAACCGGGTTAGTGATCAATACAGCAGTTACGATAACTCACGAGATCAAATTCTCACAACGAACGACAAAGTGCGATACTTAAACATCCATCGATTTAACGACGAACGGCAAAGTATCACCCTGGTGTGGGCGGCACTTAAACATTCATTGGATATATTGATCAGTCGGAAAATGAATCGTAATAGCGATTAAGTGATTACCCTGTTTTGCGGCAGTAATTTGATACTAAGGTGTGTGTTTTGTGACTGTTCTTGCTATATCTTGACGTCTACAGAGAATTTGTGCGTCGAATTAACAACAGAAGGCAAGTGCCAATGTCTGCTATATATATGATTTTTGGGACTGGCTTACGGACCGTATGGCTTTTCCCTTTACGGTCCGTAAAGGGTGCAGTCTAATTACATAGACTAGCTGGGTTCGGGACTCGCTTGCATGACTCAACAGTTTTCTTAATTTCAATTGTGACAACGAATTTGATGGATAATTATCCACTAGGGTTTGCCCCCTTGAGTTTTAGGGGCCCTGGTCCTAATTCTGATTGTTCTGAAAATTTTAGGGTTAGTGCAGAATCACTTGGGTGTCTCAATTAGGGTTTTCTTATTGACTAATTATCATCCTAATTATGGATTTTAATGAGAATTGTTACAACATTACAACAGGATAAGCAATCTATAACACAAAATTTTTGATAAGAATGTAATCCTTCAATATAGATCGGGAGTTTGATGTCCCCCTGAGTATTCTTGGTCTCCCCACTGAACCCCACAAGCACTGAGGATCTTGGTATAATGTCAAATTCATGAATATTCATCTTTTTAAGGACATCAAGCTGGATGATGTTCACAGAGCTTCCTCCATCTACAAGGATCCTGCAAACAAAATGATTAGAAATAAAAAGAGTAATAACAAGACCGTCATGATGAGTATCCTGAATGTCAACACGATCATCCTCATCAAAAGTTATGATTTTATCCTTGGTAACACTGGACGTTTGAATGGGTTTGTCTCCATTATCCATCTTGGTTTACTTGGCATGTCTTTTGGCTGCTGAAAAGGAAGTACCACAAATGTCTGATCCTCCGGATATAAAGTTTATAACTTGTGCATCTACTGGAGGAGCTGGAGCTTTTTCTGGGATCCTTTCAGGATCCTGGGTTCTTGATTTCTTTTGTCCCAAAAGTTCCTTTAAGTGCCCCTTGCTTAACAAGTAACCAATTTCTTTTCTTAGTGCAATACACTCTTCAGTGAGATGCCCAAAATCCTCGTGATAAGCACACCATTTTGATTTGTCTTTTGTAGCAGCTGGTTTATCACTTTTTATTGGCCATCTAGCTTTCTCACCTAAATTCTGCATTGCAAGAATCAGTTCATTGTTATCAACAGAAAAAAAGTATTCAGAGATTGGAGGATAATCCTCATCATCCTCTTCCTGTTCCACTGCATGCACATTCTGGTTATCAGATTTGTTGTAGGATTTGAACTTGTTGTTCTTGAAAGAGGATCCTTGCTTTTCCTGTTTTGAGGATCCTACTAGTCTTTCCTGGATCCTTTTGTCATCCTCTAACCGGATGAACCTAAGGGCCCTGGTTCTTACTTCATCGAGATTCCTGCACGGAGTCATAACATGATCATCATAGAATAATGAATCCCTAAGCAAACCCATTTTAAAGGCTTCTACTGTGACAACTCGAACTTTAGACTTGCTTAGATGTAACGTTATGGGTGCTTATATGACACTTTGAGTTAACAAATGTTATGATGTTACGTACTATGTGAACTTGATTATATAATTATGTGAGTACGTATGTTAATATGTGCGTTGTGTGATATATGTTTGCATGTTAATCGAGCCAAACCCAAACCGCACATTATAACCGGTCACACAAGCCCTTTTGGGCCACACCTTGTTCACGGATCCATTAGGCAGCCGAGTGGGCTCGGCCCACTCCCCACTCGCAAACACCAAAACCAAGAGTAGGGGTTTGATTTCATTGTTTTTGCAAAACACATAACACACACAAACCCTACTTGCTCTCTATCTCTCTCTCTCTCGGCTTGCCTAGAACCCGACGGCGAACAACTCAGAGGATCGGAGACCTTGCTCTTCCATTCGGCTTACTTTTCTTGTGCTTGATCCTATCTTCCGGTTAGTATGTTATCCATTGATGTGTGTTGTATATGCTCGGTATGTTGATGATGATTTGGTATGATGTTATGACTCTATGTTTAGGTTAGACGGATTAGGGTTGCATGTTATAAGCTAGAACCGTTTGGGTTATTACTATGTTTTGTTCCGGATTAGTGGTGGTAATGGTTAGGGTTAAATGAATATGATTCGGACTGGTGTAGATGTTAATCGGCTGGATTGTTACACAATTTGGATGAATCAGTTTACTTGTTCGGATTGTTTGTATGATTGTATGATATATCGAGTTGAATGATTTTAATATTTGTTCATGTTGTTGTTCATACGAATTAAGGTTTAGAAAACCCTGTTTGATCGATGATTTCTTGAATGGTAAACTGTTAGTTGTTAATTGATTTCTGGAAACTGACAACGATAATTGATTTGCATAAATGTTGTAACTGAATTGCATGAAATCAGGAAAGCTGTTACACGCTAGGTTGCGACTCAGATTGCGAGTCGGGAACCCACAGTCTCGACTCGAGACCTTAACAGCATCAGCCGCAACCACGGTTGCGAGTCATATCGCGACTCGTAACCAGACCATGATGAGCCGAAACCACCTGTTGCGACTCGTAACCAGCTGTTGCGACTCGTAACTCTCTGTTGCGACTCGAGAACGCCGGTTGCGACTCGAGACCACCGTTGTACGTACACTGTTTTGGGCTTTCACTGTCACGGGCCCAATCGTTTGGGCCAAATGATTGGATTTGTGGACTGTTTGTTATTGGACTGCTTATCTGTTTGGGCCGACATGTTATTTGGGTGAATATTATTTGGGCCGGGTTATGTTGGGCCGAGATTAGAACGCACAAGTTATGCTCTTGACTGCTAAGTGTTACCATGTTCTACAAGTGCTCGAAACATGTTAACTTATATGTTTTATACGTGCGTTACGTGAAGTCAAAACCTGACTTGTATAATAACCATGATAGGACGTGGTTGACCATTTACTAGCTTACCTGTACTCTTTGTGTATCTGCTGAGCAAACCAAGGTGAGTTCACACAGCCAAGGCATGGGATTCCCGGGTTGGGAATTGGGTTGGATATGTTGATATTGAAAGAGTTACTCGTACTTACGCATCCACTAGACTATAGACCATCGTCCTCAGGATAGTCAGGACACGTTACGTAAAGCCTACGTAACCCAGTATTTGCCATTTGTCTCCCGGGTCGGGAGGACACGTTACGTAAAGCCTACGTAACCCAATACCTTCTACTGTCTTCCGGGTCGGAAGGACACGCTGCGTAAAGCCTACGTAGCCCCCACGCGTACCACTGTCCTCGGGGAAGGGCACGTCACGTAAAGCCTACGTGACCCAGTACGTATTCCTGTTCTCGGTAAAGAAGAACACATAGTTGGAAGTTAGTCTAGTAAGTGCCACTAATGAGAAGCCCTCATTAGTAAGGATAAACGTGGGAAGCCCCCCACCGGTAATATTAACACAAGGTTTGGGAAGCCCCCACCTTTAGTACACACTAGTATGGGAAGCCCCCACTAGTATACTTATGCACTATGTTATGAACTTACTTTCTGTGAACTCGCTCAACTAGTTTGTTGATTATTTGCTGCATGCCTTGCAGGACCTTAGGTACATTATGGAGCTTGCACAGGGAGGAGCAGGTCGTTGTGGGATTTGGATCATGAACGATATCTGAACTTATAACTATTTTGAGTTTACATTACTATGCTTCCGCTACTTAAACAATGTTTGGTTTTGAAACATCAATCATGTCATGATGAATTACGTTAATTACTTTGATTATTAAATGCTATGTTTGATATGATTGATGGCTTGATCCTGGTCAGTCACGCTCCCAAGAGGTCGAGCTTTCGTTTTGGGAAGAGGAGACGCAGTGAACGATCCCAATGTGGTTATGGGTAAGTTTCTCCTCGACAATATTTACGTTACTGTTTTGTTTGATTCGGGTGCGGATACAAGCTATATGTTTTGGTCAAAAATCACACAAGGATAATGTAACCAAACTTTATGTAAATGGGGTATGATGCTTGGTTAATTATAAAAGTAAAGGATCACTTTTATGAGAAATATGCAAGGACACAATGATTTATACGAGGAAAAAGCCCTTGATCAATATATGATCTCCGGCATAAAAAACCTCGGGTGATGGCAACTACCGATCACCAAACTTCAATATAAGAACAAAATGGTTACAACTTCGGATGATAATGAGCTGAGTACAAGGATCACTATTGTTTCGAGTGTCTAAGTGTGTGAGAGTTGCGTTGTATGTCGTGTGTTTTCTTCCAAATGATGGAGAGTGGTATTTATACAAGTGTAGGTGACCTATTTTAGGTAAAAGGACTAATTATCAGCTCATTACCCCTTTAGAAATAAAAGACAATCTAGCCTAAATTGCCGCCCATAAATCAAGCCATGTTTCCATATCCTGTGCAACGTCTATCTCCGATTAAGCTCTTGCCATAATTGTGAAGACGCGTCCCTTGATCATGATGCTTAGAGCGTATCCTGCTAGATATTTCTGCAAAAATAACATTGCATTAAGCGAAGATGATCGTTAGTATGAGGATCCTATAATGTCCCATGATCCTGATCCTGAAGTCCTGCTGAGGATCACTATCTGCCAAAGAAACAAGGATCACTGGTTAGGATCACGTGTAAGGATCACCTATAATAAAAATCCAGCCCTAACAATTGCCCCCAAAATATAAGGAGTTTATTGTAAATTGACGAGTTATATTTTGTTTCGATCTTATCTCCAACGGGCGACTCCGAATAACTAGCCGTTACACATGGACTAGCCGTTGCGATCATTACGTCATAGATGTGACAATCCCTGCAGATCATGATTATAAATAGGAGATAGGGTGAGGATCAGTTTGTATTTAAATTCAGGATATACTCCCTTTATATTCTCCACCGAAGATTGATCAGGTATTCTCCTCTTCTCTCTTTCCTTTCTATATTCTCTTTGCTCTGTTTTTTGCTCCGTCTCTGTTTCTGTTCCGTCACAAACATGTTGCTCCGGAATTCTCCACACAAGGATTCCAAGAAGGATAGTCCCCTAAAAGGCCAGGGGATTATCAAGGATTCCCCTACGGAGCGATGTTGCTTTACTGACGTTCACGTAGACAGAATTCGTCATTGCTTTCCGGCGAATACTGTTTTCAAATCCTTCGTTCCTACAGCTTTAAGCGACTTTGTTTCAGATGTTTGGGTGGCTTTTCCTGCTACCCCGTTCACCATAGGGTTTTCATATCCTTTTCCAGACTTTACCCAGTCTTTCTTTTCCTTAACCGGCATTTCTTATATCCAAGCTATGCCGATGATCTGGAGGGTCCTATATACCTTCGAGAGGATCATCGAGCAGAAGGGAATTGATTTGGGGATGGCAGAGTTGGCCGCACTTTATGATCTTACCACGTTCGGTTCTTGCCGATATCTGCTAAAACGGAAAGCTGGGGAGGATCACCCTGTCTTCAAGGTTACTAAGAATGACACAAACTGGAAGCGTCGCTTTTTCTTTGTTAGAAGGGATACCATCCCAGATGGGAAGGATCTGCCCAAGGAATGGGCCACTCATGGTAGGGTAGAGGATCCTGGAAGGATCACTATCAGACTTGTCTCATACGATGAGGATCACTAACGTCTTTTTTATTTTTGTGCAGCTATATCCATTGCTTATCTTAAGTTAACCCCTGCTGCAAGAGAAAGAGTCTTAGCTTTTAAAAAGCTCAATCCTGAGGTCAGAAGTTTCCAAGTCTCCGTCCAAGATTCACAGGAAGTATCCTCCGCATCTGCCACTATGTCCAGTAAGTATCCTTGTAAAAAGTAAGTTATATGCTAGATTGTTTAATTAGTAAGGGAACTTATCTTGTTTTGATTGTGTAGGTGTTGGGAAGTCTGCCAAATCTGCCAAGTCTGCCTCCAAGTTCGGGATTGATGAACTTGCCAACGTCAAGTCTTCACGAAAGAAGGCTTCTGTTGCCAGTCCCTCTGCTTCAGCTCCTAAAGCACCTGTTAGAAGTAAGGGGAAGAAGAGGAAGGCTCCTGAGGATCTTCAAGGATTTCCCCTGATCCGCCAACAGTTCCTTGACTATGTCAATGAGGTAAGGATCATTGCCCCTGTTAGTTATCCTTCTCGAATATCCTGCTTGTATATCCTGCTTTTTTGAGGATCACCTGATCCTGAACTTACCTTTTTTCTCTTTTGCAGAAATTTGTTGAGATTGAGACCTACCTTGGCCACGTCGAGGATCAGGAGAGCCAAATCGCTGACCTGCAGCAAATGGGCGTGTTAAAGGATCTCAAGATAGCCGATCTTGAGAAGGAGCTCCGGGCTACAAAGGATGAGGCTGCTCAGAGGCTAATTGACATGGATGGCGAGAAGCAGGAGATCGTCCAGGATGCCAAGGTCTCTGCTGCAACTGCTATGTACAAGATACAACTACAAATGGCTGCGGAGGCTCAGGATCCTGCCTTTGACAAGAGCTCATGGGACGTGGAGGGTTGGAAGGCAAGATTGGCGGAGCTGGAGGATGAGGATGAGGCTGAGGAGATCCCCATGCTGGAAGGTGGTGATGCTGAGAAGGATCAGGGTGGAGATGCTGGTGGTGATGGAGCAGCAGAGGTGTGAGCTGCTGGATTGGGCGATGATGGATATTTCGAGACTAGGCCGGAGCCCAATTTTTAGGATTGGTAGTGGTTTTTTTGTGGTTGTTGATGGTTTGTGAACAATTTATGGTCTGTAATCTTTGAACAATAGTTTTTAGGGTAAAGGATCCTGGATCCTTCGAACAATAGGTAGGATTACAAAAGGTGGAGGGATCCTCTGTTTGGGGGATGAAGCCTTTGTGATCCTGCCGCTTTTATTTTCCTGTACCTGCTAAGACCGCATAGACAATGGACACCCTTTGCCAACCCATGTGGACGGGCCACGTTTTGCTGGTAGAAACGTGGGTTGGCAATTTTGACAACTTTTGAAGGGTTAATCCTTTCGTTAATAAATAAAATCTCAAACTTTTGTCGCTTATCTTGTGTTATTATCCTTTATTTATCTTTTTATTTTCCAGTTTGTTTTAGAAACATATTTGTTAGAGTAACGAGAGTTGAGCAAACCATGTTCAAGAAATTTAGGATATGATCCTGGATCAAATATCCTATAATCGAAAATTTTCAATGTAGTTTATTTTAAGGATCATAGGTTCAGTTGTCAAGGTCTAAAGGTTATTCAAATGAATAACGAAATTGAAAAATAGTTAAGGATCATACCTGAGGATCCAAGTTAGGATCCTAACCTTTAGTCGGGATAACCATAAGTAAGACTTTTATGGATAATAAGGATTGAGGATCCTTAATCGTTTAATCTTTGAAAACCTGAAAAATGGAACATATCTTGGGACTAAGCCATTGTAAAAGATAAATTAGTAGCTGGGGACATGCCCAAAGGATAACTGAGGATGATCCCGGAGGATCACTGGGGACAAGCCCAAAGGATAACTGGGGACAAGCCCAAAGGATAACTGAGGATGATCCCGGAGGATCACTGGGGACAAGCCCAAAGGATCATATGTAAACTGGAGTATGGCCCTTACTGGCGACTATCCAAACTTAGTGACATGAAAATGTCAAAACCTTAGCTAACGTGAAAACGTTAGAAACCTTAGGAACGGATGTATGGTACGTCTACCATTATACGGAGGATCCTAGATATAGCCAGTACGATGAGGTTGTCAGCCCCGGAAGTGGGTACTGGTCCCAAAGACGTGAACTATATCAGGATCATCGTGCGCTGCTGACGGAAACTGGGGATAATCCCAAGGATAACTGGGGTTGGACCCAAGGATCTGCGGTGCTTTTGAAGATCTTTGACGATATGCTGAAGATACCTGAACTATCATAACTCAAATGTTTCGTGAGTAGAGGATGAAGGATACATGATCCTTATCCTTAGGTAAAAAGTAAGAAAATGCAATAGTTTCTAGGATAAGCATATTACCAGAGTAAGGATCACTGATATCACCGGGATCCTTTAAGGATACTTCAATGTAAGGATCACGTGCATGGAGGATCATGTTCACATGAAATATTTCTTTAAGTGAACAGCATTCCAGGCTCTTGGCAACAAGTTTCCTTCCATGGTTAGCAACCTGTATACCCCCTTTCCTGCTTCAGCTTCAATCAAGTAGGGACCTTCCCATTTTGGTGCTAACTTCCCGTCAGCAGGATTGATAGTATTTTGAAATGCTTTTCTCAACACCATATCTCCGACTTGGAATTTCCTTAATCTGACATTTTTGTTGTAGGCACCAGCCATTCTTTGTTGGTAGCTTACCATCCTTAACCTAGCTAGATCCCTGATTTCTTCAATAGTGTCCAAATCCTGAGCTAGAATTGTAGCATTTTCTTCAGGATCACGAGTACTTGTTCTAGCAGTTGGGATCACCATTTCTGTTGGGATCACTGCTTCTGCCCCAAATACTAAAGAGAAAGGTGTTTGACCAGTGGCATTCTTGGGAGTTGTTCTATCAGCCCATAGCACATAAGGTAACTCCTCTGCCCATTTCCCCTTCTTGGATCCTAGCTTCTTCTTCAGATTGTTGATGATGATCTTGTTGGATGATTCTGCTTGACCATTGGCTTGTGGATGAACTGGTGTTGATGTTATCATCTTGATTCCCCAACTGTCACAAAAGTTAGTGGTTCTGCTTCCAATGAATTGGGAGCCATTATCACATACAATTTCAGAGGGAATGCCAAATCTAGTTATAATATTTCTTTTGATGAAGGATATGACTTCCTTTTCTCTGACTTGGGCGAAGGCTTCAGCTTCTATCCACTTAGAAAAATAGTCAGTCATGGCAAGCATAAATACTTTTCCACCAGGTGCTTTAGGAAGCTTGCCCACTATATCCATTCCCCATCTCATGAATGGCCAAGAGGATGGTATAGGGTGTAGCAGTTCAGCTGGTTGATGAAGGATATTGCTGTGTCTTTGACAAGGATCACATTTCCTAGCATATTCTATAGCATCCCTTTTCATGGTTGGCCAGTAGTATCCTGTTCTAAGGATCCTTGAGAATAATGCCCTGCCCCCAGTGTGGTTTCCACAATCTCCTTCATGGAAGTCTCTCAACACTTCTTCAATTTCAGGATCCTCAATACATCTTAAGTATGGTCCTGCAAGGGATCGTTTATATAGCACATTATTTAAGATTGTAAATTGAGATACCTTGATCCGGAAAGCTCTAGGATTTTCTCCCATTGGAATCTCTCCGTTTTGCAAGTATTTCATGATTGGTGAGACCCATGATCCTGAATAAGATTGAGCTTCTTCACTAGGGATTATTGCAGTATCCTCTTCTATTTCCATGGCCACTTGATTTTCAATAGTAGGAGCCAGGATATGGATGATAGGGATACTTATGTCTTCTGGAATTTTTAAGGATGATCCTAAGTTGGCCAATGCATCAGCTTCCGTGTTATCCTCCCTTGGTACCTGTGTTAAGCTGAAAGAAACAAAAGAGAGTGTCAATTTTTTGACTATCTCTAAATATTTGGTTAGTTTTCACCTTTAACAGCATAGGATCCGTTAAAGTGATTGGTGATCAATAATGAGTCTACATATACTTTAAGATATTTTACCCCCATATCCTTAGCAATTTGCAAGCCAGCAATCAAGGCTTCATACTCAGCCTCATTGTTAGTTGCTTGGAACTCACAGGCTATGGAGTGGGGTATTATGTCCCCCTGTGGCGATTTTAGTAGGATCCCGAGCCCTGTGCCCTTGACATTTGAGGATCCGTCAGTGTGTAATATCCAAGGATCCTTGGTTTCATCCAGCTGCTGGACCTCCAATTCTGCTTCTTTTTGTAGATCACTACTGAAATCAGCCACAAAGTCGGCTAAGGCTTGTGATTTAATGGCTGTTCTTGGTTCATATCTTATATCATGGGCACTAAGCTTCACTGCCCACTTAGCCATTCTCCCTGACATCTCCGGTTTCCTGAGGACATTCTTAATTGGAAAATTAGTTTTAACAACAATAGTATGGGTTTCAAAATAATGCCTTAACTTAGTGGATGCCATGATTAATGCAAGAATAAGTTTTTCGAGGTGTGAGTACCTGGATTCAGCATCAAGTAGACTTTTACTTACATAGTAGATAGGATATTGTGTACCTTCGTGATCCTTGACAAGGACAGCACTTACAGCGGTTGAGGATACCGCCAGGTATAAGGATAACACATCTCCTTTTTCCGGTTTTGCTAATGCTGGTGCTGAGGACATATATTCTTTAAGGGCTTGTAAAGCGTTCTCATGCTTCTCAGTCCATTCAAACTTCTTATTCTTCCTTAGGATATCGTAGAATTCTTTGCATTTTTCTGAGGATTTCGATATGAACCTGTTCAAAGCTGCTATCCTGCCTGTCAGTCTTTGAACATCCTTGGCATTGGCAGGAGATTTGATATTTACTAATGCTTTGATTTGTTCCGGGCTTGCTTCAATGCCCCTCTGAGTTACCATGTATCCTAGGAACTTTCCTGCCTTAACACCAAAATGGCATTTTGTAGGATTAAGTTTCATGTTGTAATTATCAAGGATATCAAATGCTTCCTCCAAGTCCCTTAGGTGATCCTCAGCTTTCTTGGATTTTACAACCATATCGTCTATGTATACTTCCATAGTTTGTCCAATTTGATCTTTGAACATCATGTTTACCAGTCTTTGATATGTTGCACCTGCATTTCTTAGTCCAAAAGGCATGGCAATATAACAATATAAACCGGTTGGGGTCATAAAGGCTGTATCCTCTTGGTCAGATGGTTCCATCTGAATTTGTTGGAATCCAGATGATGCATCCATAAAGGTCAACAGTTCATGCCCCGCTGTTGCATCCACCATGGAGTCAATGTGGGGTAATGGAAAAGGATCCTTGGGACATGCCTTATTCAAATCAGTGAAATCGACACATACCCTCCACTTTCCATTTTTCTTTTGGACAACGACCACATTGGCTAACCATTTTGGATATTTTACCTCTCTGATCATACCTGCTCGAAGTAGTCTCTCTACTTCTTCTTGGATAATGGCATTCCTTTCTGGTGCAAACTTCCTCCTTTTTTGATGGATCGGTTTGATAGACCTGTCAATGCCAAGTTTGTGAGTAATAATATCCTTAGATATACCTGTCATATCTTCATGTTTCCAAGCAAAGGTAGGTTTTCTTCTTTTGAGAAAGGATATTAAGTCTTCTTTCATCTTGCCAAGGATCCCTGATCCGATATAGATTTTTGATTCAGGATCATTAGGATCCAAAAGGATTTCGTCCACATCTTGTTCCCTTGCCTCCAAGACATCCCTCGGAGGATACTGTAATTGCTATTGCTCCATTGGCTTCGAGGTTGGCTTCATGGATGAGGTATAACAATCCTTAGCCTCCTGCTGATCACTGTCGATCTTGATTATTCCCCATGGGCTAGGGAGCTTCACACATTGATGGTAGGTGGATGGGACTGCTTTCATATCGTGTATCCAAGGTCTGCCAAGGATAACATTGCAACAAGATAAACAGTCAATAACACAAAATTTCTGATAATTATGTAATCCTTCTACGTAGATTGGGAGTTTGATGTCCCCCAGAGTTTTCTTTGTTTCTCCACTGAATCCTACAAGCACGGAGGATCTCGGTGTGATGTCTGATTCTGGGATACCCATTTTCTTCAGAACATCAAGCTGGATAATGTTCACTGAGCTTCCTCCATCGATAAGGATCCTGCGGACAAAATGGTTAGAGATAAAGAGAGTAATGACTAAACTATCATGATGAGGATCCTGAATGTTAATGCGATCAGCCTCATCAAATGTTATCGTCTTCCCTTCTGAAACACTTGATGTTCTAATAGGCCTTTCTCCATTATCCATCTTTGACTCCTTTGCATGCCTTTTGGCCACCGAGAAGGATGTACCACAGATGTCTGATCCTCCGGAAATAAAGTTGATCACTTGTGCATTTGCCGGAGGTGCTGGAGCCTTCTCATGGATCCTTTCAGGATCATGAGTCCTTTGCTTTTTTCTTCCCAATAATTCTTTTAGGTGCCCCTTGCTTAACAGATATCCAATCTCTTTCCTTAAAGCTATGCATTCTTCAGTTAGATGCCCGAAATCCTCATGGTATGCACACCATTTTAACTTGTCTTTAGTCCCGGATGGCTTATCATTCTTCCTGGGCCATCTAGCTTTTTCACCTAGATTCTGCATTGCAAGGATCAGTTCATGATTATCAACGGAAAAACAATATTCTGAGATTGGAGGATAATCTTCATCATCCTCTTCTTGGTCAACAACATGCACATTCTTGTTCTCATTTCTATGGTAGGATTTGAATTTGTTGTTCTTGAAGGAGGATCCTTGCTTCTCTTGTTTTGAGGATCCTACTTGTCTCTCCTGGATCCTCTTGTCATCCTCTAGCCGGATGAACCTGAGTGCTCGAGTTCTTACTTCATCTAGATTCCTGCATGGTGTCACAAAAATATTATCATAGAATAATGAATCCTTAAGCAGTCCCATTTTGAAGGCTTCAACAGCCGTAGCCATATCCAAGTTGGGAATGTCCAAGGATTCTTTACTAAATTTAGTTATATAATCCCTTAATGATTCATTATGATTTTGAGTTATCCTGTACAAATCACTAGTTAATTTTTCAAATTTTCTGCTACAAGAGAATTGGTTATTGAATAAATTAACTAAATTAGCAAATGAAGTAATAGAGTAGGGGGGAAGACTTAGCAGCCACTTAAGAGCTGATCCCGTAAGAGTGGATCCAAATCCTTTACATAGGCATGCTTCCTTCAACTTTTCTGGGATAGGATTGATCTCCATCCTCTCCCTGTATTGTGCTATATGCTCCTCTGGATCCGTTGTGCCATCATACAGCTTCATGGTAGGGATATGGAACCTTTTGGGTACCTCTGCATCACAAATTGGTGGTGCAAAGCGAGATACCTTGTGGCTTCCATCTGCAATCTCTGGGATAGGCTTGACTACCCCTGGAACACTTGAGATCATATCTTTTAGCTTCTGCAACTCCCTGGCCATAGCATGATTGGTACCTGTATACTGCATGAATCCATGGTTAGTGGTAGGATAATTATTTAAAGTGTTACCTCCCATTGGGTTCAAGTTAGGGAACCCATATTGCTGGGATTCTGGAACAACGGAGGGACCAGTGGAAGCAATGGTCTGCATTGGAATGAAGTCCCCTTGATGGACATCTAGACTTCCTGTTTGCAAACTTTTTAGGGATCCTGGTATCTGGAAGGATCCTGGTGTCTGGGATGATCCTGGAACGAAGGAGGATCCTTGAACCTGGGATGATCCTGGAACAAAGGAGGATCCTTGGCCCTGGAATGATCCTGGAACAAAGTAGGATCCTTGAAACTGCTGTGCCCCCGGATAGGCTCCCGGATTCATGAAGGATCCTAAATGCTGGGGATAGGATCCTGCCGGCTGGAAGTGTGAGCCTAATGCCTGAGTCATTGCTGTCGATCCGTGGTGCAATCCTCTTGATTCTCCCATGATTTGCACGTCTGGAATTCCTGATGGCTGAGAAGTAATCATTGGAGTATCAAAGCTCAAGGATTTGGGCATTAATGGAGAATGATCCTCTGCCGTTTTCTTCTGTCTTTTGAGATCTCCAATTTCCCTGAGGATCCTTTCATTAGTTTCATCCTGCCGCTGCATACGATCCTTCATCTGCAAAATCAAAGTAAATACATCACTAGTACTGGGAATATAAGAATTCATAGCAGAAGGAGATGGAGTTTTAGAAGTGGTAGGAGTTTGTCTCTTCTCAGCATTCTTCTGGGATCCTGCCGGTGATGGAGGCAGAATGTTCTGGGACGAGGTGACTGCAGACATTGCCGTGGACATGTTTTTCAATGATGAAGCCATGTAATTCTTTGAAATGATTTCGAACAAAGAGGTTTTCTTATGAATGAAGCACCAATTGCCCCACGGTGGGCGCCAAACTGTTTTGGTCAAAAATCACACAAGGATAATGTAACCAAACTTTATGTAAATGGGGTATGATGCTTGGTTAATTATAAAAGTAAAGGATCACTTTTATGAGAAATATGCAAGGACACAATGATTTATACGAGGAAAAAGCCCTTGATCAATATATGATCTCCGGCATAAAAAACCTCGGGTGATGGCAACTACCGATCACCAAACTTCAATATAAGAACAAAATGGTTACAACTTCGGATGATAATGAGCTGAGTACAAGGATCACTATTGTTTCGAGTGTCTAAGTGTGTGAGAGTTGCGTTGTATGTCGTGTGTTTTCTTCCAAATGATGGAGAGTGGTATTTATACAAGTGTAGGTGACCTATTTTAGGTAAAAGGACTAATTATCAGCTCATTACCCCTTTAGAAATAAAAGACAATCTAGCCTAAATTGCCGCCCATAAATCAAGCCATGTTTCCATATCCTGTGCAACGTCTATCTCCGATTAAGCTCTTGCCATAATTGTGAAGACGCGTCCCTTGATCATGATGCTTAGAGCGTATCCTGCTAGATATTCCTGCAAAAATAACATTGCATTAAGCGAAGATGATCGTTAGTATGAGGATCCTATAATGTCCCATGATCCTGATCCTGAAGTCCTGCTGAGGATCACTATCTGCCAAAGAAACAAGGATCACTGGTTAAGATCACGTGTAAGGATCACCTATAATAAAAATCCAGCCCTAACACTATATGTCTGTGAAAATGTGTCAACTGCTAAAACGTGCACCAACACTTTTACCCACCAAACATGTAGTAGAGTTAGCTAACGGTAAAAGTCTAGAAGCCACGCACGTAGTTCAGGGTTGTAATCTTATCCTAGCTGGTCAAGCCTTCTCTATCGATCTCATTCCCATAGTTTTGGGTAGTTTCGACGTCGTGATTGGGATGGATTGGTTATCCCAACACCAGGCAGAAATCTTATGCAGCGAGAAGATAATTCGTATTCCACGTTCTGGTCAAGAACCTCTCGAAGTTCAAGGTGACAAGAGTGGTGCAGTGGTCGGCATCATCTCTTTCTTGAAAGCTCAGAAATGCTTGCGAAAGGGGCACACTGCCATTCTAGCACTCGTTTCAGACGCATCAGTAAAAGAAAAGAAATTGGAGGATATTCCAATTGTACGCGATTACCCTCAGGTGTTTCCTGAAGACTTACCTGGCTTACCGCCTCATCGTCAGGTCGAATTTCAGATCGAGCTCGCTCCAGGAGCAGCACCCATAGCTCGCGCACCATATCGTCTAGCTCCATCAGAATTGGAGGAACTATCAAAGCAACTACAAGAGCTCTTGGAAAAGGGCTTCATTCGTCCAAGCTCTTCGCCTTGGGGAGCTCCAGTGCTTTTCGTGAAGAAGAAAGACGGTACGTTCAGAATGTGCATCGACTACCGTGAACTCAACAAGGTGACGGTGAAGAACCGTTATCCTCTTCCACGCATAGATGACTTATTCGACCAGTTGCAAGGGTCGTGTTACTATTCGAAGATAGATTTGAGGTCGGGGTACCATCAGCTGAGAGTCCGGGATGAGGACGTCTCCAAGACAGCCTTCAGAACTCGTTACGGTCACTACGAGTTTCTCGTCATGCCATTCGGGTTAACGAACGCGCCTGCTGTATTTATGGACCTTATGAACAGGGTGTGCAAACCCTATCTCGACAAGTTCGTCATAGTATTCATCGACGACATTCTGGTTTACTCCAAGAGTCAGGAGGAACACGAGCAGCATCTTCGCCTGATATTGGAACTCCTTCGGAAGGAACAGCTGTACGCCAAGCTTTCTAAATGCGACTTCTGGCTTCGTGAAGTCCACTTCTTAGGCCATGTGGTGAACAGGGATGGGATCCATGTCGATCCATCCAAGGTAGATTTGATCAGAAACTGGCCTGCACCACGTACACCAACAGAAATACGCCAATTCTTGGGTTTGGCAGGTTATTATCGGCGGTTCATCAAAGACTTTTCAAAGATTGCTCAGCCGCTTACACTACTGACACAGAAGGGTGTCACCTATCGCTGGGGAGAACCCCAGGAGACTGCTTTTCAACACTTAAAGGATAGACTTTGCAGTGCACCTATCCTCTCATTGCCAGAGGGCACATATGACTTCGTGGTATATTGTGATGCATCCATTCGGGGACTTGGATGTGTGTTAATGCAGCGCGACAAGGTTATCGCTTACGCCTCTAGTCAACTCAAGATTCACGAACGGAACTACACAACGCACGATTTAGAGCTGGGAGCTGTTGTTTTCGCGCTTAAGATATGGCGACACTACCTGTACGGTACCAGGTGCATGATTTACACCGATCACAGGAGTCTTGAACATATCCTGAAGCAGAAGGATTTGAACATGCGTCAACGAAGATGGGTTGAACTACTAAACGATTACGAATGCGCCATCAAGTACCATCCAGGCAAAGCCAATGTTGTGGCTGACGCCCTTAGTCGAAAGGACACCTTACCGAAGCGCGTGCGAGCGCTACAGCTTACGATTCAGTCTAGCCTTCCTGCACAGATACGGGATGCTCAGGCAGAAGCATTGAAACCAGAAAACGTCAAGGCTGAAGCCCTACGCGGCTCACGACAACGATTAGAACAGAAGGCAGACGGCGCCTACTATGTAACGGGGCGTATTTGGGTCCCACTTTATGGCGGTCTACGCGAACTTGTAATGGATGAAGCTCACAAGTCTCGCTACTCGGTACATCCAGGGTCGGATAAAATGTACCACGATATCAGCACTACTTATTGGTGGCCTAGTATGAAGGCCCACATTGCTATGTACGTTGGAAAGTGTTTGACCTGTGCGAGAGTCAAGGTCGAATACCAGAAACCAGCGGGCCTACTTCAGCAGCCTAAGATACCTCAATGGAAATGGGAAGAAATTTCCATGGATTTTGTCACAGGCTTACCCAGATCCCAGCGTGGGAATGATACTATATGGGTGATCGTGGATCGACTCACCAAGTCTGCACACTTCCTACCTATAAAGGAAACGGATAAGTTCTCCACTCTCGCAGACGTCTATCTTAAGGAAGTTGTTTCGAGGCACGGGGTGCCCACGTCCATCATTTCGGATCGCGACGCACGATTCACGTCAGAACTATGGCAAGCGATGCATAAATCTTTTGGCTCACGATTAGGCATGAGCACAGCTTATCACCCTCAGACGGATGGGCAGTCTGAGCGAACGATCCAAACTCTTGAAGACATGCTTCGGGCATGCGTTATCGATTTCGGCAACAGCTGGGAAAAGCACCTCCCTTTGGTGGAGTTCTCGTATAATAACAGTTATCACACAAGCATCCAAGCCGCTCCATTCGAGGCATTGTACGGGCGTAAATGCCGGTCACCCCTCTGCTGGGCAGAGGTGGGGGATAGTCAGATTACGGGTCCAGAGATTGTAGTGGACGCCACAGAAAAGATCGCACAGATACGACAACGCATGGCGGCAGCACGCGACCGTCAGAAAGCCTACGCCGATAAGCGTAGAAAGCCTTTGGAATTTCAGGTCGGGGACCGGGTTTTATTAAAAGTCTCACCCTGGAAGGGTGTGGTACGTTTTGGCAAACGGGGCAAACTGAGTCCGCGATACGTCGGACCATTCGAAATCATAGAAAAGATTGGCAAAGTAGCATACAAGCTAAACCTACCAGCTGAACTCGGGGCAGTTCACAATGTCTTTCATGTATCGAACTTAAAGAAGTGCCTATCAGATGAAAACCTCATCATTCCTTTCAAAGAACTCACTATCGACGAGCGGTTGCAGTTCGTCGAGGAACCAGTTGAAATCACGGACCGGGATGTGAAGGTCCTCAAACACAAGAGAATCCCTCTTGTTCGAGTTCGTTGGAACTCCAAACGTGGCCCAGAGTACACCTGGGAACGCGAAGACAGGATGACAGAAAAGTACCCCCAGTTATTCGAAACCAATGTTACCACTACTGAGGCTGAAGCTACTACTTCGGAATTTCGGGACGAAATTCCAGATCAACGGGGGGAGGATGTGACACCCCAGGAAAACCAGTGAATGATTGAACTTACCTAGCTTCCTCAGTGAGTGCATACCAAATTTCGGGACGAAATTTCCAATTAGTTGGGGATAATGTGACAACTCGAACTTTAGACTTGCTTAGATGTAACGTTATGGGTGCTTATATGACACTTTGAGTTAACGAATGTTATGATGTTACGTACTATGTGAACTTGATTATATAATTATGTGAGTACGTATGTTAATATGTGCGTTGTGTGATATATGTTTGCATGTTAATCGAGCCAAACCCAAACCGCACATTATAACCGGTCACACAAGCCCTTTTGGGCCACACCTTGTTCACGGATCCATTAGGCAGCCGAGTGGGCTCGGCCCACTCCCCACTCGCAAACACCAAAACCAAGAGTAGGGGTTTGATTTCATTGTTTTTGCAAAACACATAACACACACAAACCCTACTTGCTCTCTATCTCTCTCTCTCTCGGCTTGCCTAGATCCCGACGGCGAACAACTCAGAGGATCGGAGACCTTGCTCTTCCATTCGGCTTACTTTTCTTGTGCTTGATCCTATCTTCCGGTTAGTATGTTATCCATTGATGTGTGTTGTATATGCTCGGTATGTTGATGATGATTTGGTATGATGTTATGACTCTATGTTTAGGTTAGACGGATTAGGGTTGCATGTTATAAGCTAGAACCGTTTGGGTTATTACTATGTTTTGTTCCGGATTAGTGGTGGTAATGGTTAGGGTTAAATGAATATGATTCGGACTGGTGTAGATGTTAATCGGCTGGATTGTTACACAATTTGGATGAATCAGTTTACTTGTTCGGATTGTTTGTATGATTGTATGATATATCGAGTTGAATGATTTTAATATTTGTTCATGTTGTTGTTCATACGAATTAAGGTTTAGAAAACCCTGTTTGATCGATGATTTCTTGAATGGTAAACTGTTAGTTGTTAATTGATTTCTGGAAACTGACAACGATAATTGATTTGCATAAATGTTGTAACTGAATTGCATGAAATCAGGAAAGCTGTTACACGCTAGGTTACGACTCAGATTGCGAGTCGGGAACCCACAGTCCCGACTCGAGACCTTAACAGCATCAGCTGCAACCACGGTTGCGAGTCATATCGCGACTCGTAACCAGACCATGATGAGCCGAAACCACCTGTTGCGACTCGTAACCAGCTGTTGCGACTCGTAACTCTCTGTTGCGACTCGAGAACGCCGGTTGCGACTCGAGACCACCGTTGTACGTACACTGTTTTGGGCTTTCACTGTCACGGGCCCAATCGTTTGGGCCAAATGATTGGATTTGTGGACTGTTTGTTATTGGACTGCTTATCTGTTTGGGCCGACATGTTATTTGGGTGAATATTATTTGGGCCGGGTTATGTTGGGCCGAGATTAGAACGCACAAGTTATGCTCTTGACTGCTAAGTGTTACCATGTTCTATAAGTGCTCGAAACATGTTAACTTATATGTTTTATACGTGCGTTACGTGAAGTCAAAACCTGACTTGTATAATAACCATGATAGGACGTGGTTGACCATTTACTAGCTTACCTGTACTCTTTGTGTATCTGCCGAGCAAACCAAGGTGAGTTCACACAGCCAAGGCATGGGATTCCCGGGTTGGGAATTGGGTTGGATATGTTGATATTAAAAGAGTTACTCGTACTTACGCATCCACTAGACTATAGACCATCGTCCTCAGGATAGTCAGGACACGTTACGTAAAGCCTACGTAACCCAGTATTTGCCATTTGTCTCCCGGGTCGGGAGGACACGTTACGTAAAGCCTACGTAACCCAATACCTTCTACTGTCTTCCGGGTCGGAAGGACACGCTGCGTAAAGCCTACGTAGCCCCCACGCGTACCACTGTCCTCGGGGAAGGGCACGTCACGTAAAGCCTACGTGACCCAGTACGTATTCCTGTTCTCGGTAAAGAAGAACACATGGTTGGAAGTTAGTCTAGTAAGAGCCACTAATAAGAAGCCCTCATTAGTAAGGATAAACGTGGGAAGCCCCCCACCGGTAATATTAACACAAGGTTTGGGAAGCCCCCACCTTTAGTACACACTAGTATGGGAAGCCCCCACTAGTATACTTATGCACTATGTTATGAACTTACTTTCTGTGAACTCGCTCAACTAGTTTGTTGATTATTTGCTGCATGCCTTGCAGGACCTTAGGTACATTATGGAGCTTGCACAGGGAGGAGCAGGTCGTTGTGGGATTTGGATCATGAACGATATCTGAACTTATAACTATTTTGAGTTTACATTACTATGCTTCCGCTACTTAAACAATGTTTGGTTTTGAAACATCAATCATGTCATGATGAATTACGTTAATTACTTTGATTATTAAATGCTATGTTTGATATGATTGATGGCTTGATCCTGGTCAGTCACGCTCCCAAGTGGTGGTACTCCGCGGGTGGATTTTGGGGGTGTGACATCTACAGCCGTAGCTATATCCAAGTTGGGAATATCTAAGGATTCTTTACTAAACTTAGTGATATAATCTCTAAGTGATTCATTTTGACCTTGTGTTATCCTATACAAATCACTAGTTAATCGTTCAAACTTTTTACTACAAGAAAATTGGTTATTAAACAAGTTAACTAGATTAGCAAACGAAGTAATAGAGTAGGGAGGAAGACTTAGCAGCCATTTAAGAGCTGATCCTGTGAGGGTGGATCCAAATCTCTTACATAGACATGCTTCCTTTAATCTTTCTGGGATGGGGTTAATCTCCATCCTTTCTCTGTATTGAGCTATGTGTTCTTCAGGATCTGTGGAGCGATCATATAACTTCATGGTTGGTATCTGGAACCTCTTGGGTATCTCAGCATCACAAATAGGTGGTGCAAAACGAGATATCTTATGGCTCCCATCTGCAATCTCAGGAATAGGCTTAACCACCCCTGGAACACTGGAGATCATATCCTTAAGCTTTTGTAACTCCCTAGCCATAGCTTGATTGATACATGTATCCTGCATAAGGCCATGGTTAGTGGTGTAAGAATTATTGAAAGTGTTACCTCCCAGTGGATTCAAACTTGGAATCCCGGATGTGAATCCATATTGTCGAGGTTCTGGTATGATTGAAGGACCAGAAGAAGCAATGGTTTGCATTGGGATGAAGTCTCCTTGATGGACATAAGAACTTCCAGGTTGCAAACTTCTTAAGTATCATAGATCCCGGGGAGCATTGGATCCTTGATGCACTGTGAATGGGGGTCTTGGAGGATAATCCATGGATCCGAAAACCTGAGAGGATCCTTGAGGCTGAAAGGAGGATCCTTGAACCTGAGAGGATCCTTGAACCTGTTGCGTCCTCATGCATCCTCCAGAGCTGATAAAGGATCCTTGATGCTGAGAGAAGGATCCTGCTGGTTGAAAATAGGATCCCAAGGCCTGAGACGCTACTGAGGATCTATAATGCATTCCTCTTGTTCCACCCAAGCATTGGACATCTGGGGCTACAGAATGCTGAGAGGTTATGACCAGAGTCTCGAAATTCAAAGATCTGGGCATCAATGGGGAATGATCCTCTGCCGATCTCTTCTGTTTCTTGATATCTCCAATTTCTCTGAGAATCCTTTCGTTGGTCTTGTCCTGCTGCTGTATGTGATCCTTCATCTGCAAAATTAAAGTAAAAAAGATCACTACTAGTAGGAGTATAAGATGCAGAAGAAGTTGAGGGTTTTGAAAAAATAGGAGTCGGTTTCTTTTCAGCATTCTTCTGGGATCCAGAAGGTGGTGGAGGCAAAGGTGGAACGCCTTGGGATGAATTGACCGCAGACATTGCACTTGAAGTGTTCTTCGCTGAAGAAGCCATCTTCTTGGTTGTAACGAACCAAAATGATCTCATAAACAAGAATTCCTTAGGAATGAAGCACCAATTGCCCCACGGTGGGTGCCAAACTGTTTTGGTCAAAAATCAAGCAATGATAATGCAACCAAACTTTCTGTTGTGAGGTGTGATGCTTGAATCAATGAACAATATTAAGGATCACTCTGAAATGTAGTGAACAAGTGACACAGAGATTTATACGAGGAAAAAGCCCTTGATCAACGAATGATCTCCGGCATAAAAAACCTCGGGTGATGGAAACTCCCGATCACCAACTCAAATTAAACAAGAAATGTATTACAACTTCGGGTGATAGCGAGCTAATTACAAGGATCACTATAGTGTAATGTGCAAAAAAGTGTGTAATCACCAAGTGAATTGTCAAGAGCTGGTGAGAGCAGTTACGAGTGTGTGTGTTAAGCTAAAAATAGCCAAGTGTTTCTATTTAGCTCGCTATCCCCTTTAAAAATGGAAAATATCTAAGCTAACAAACTTTCCGCATTTGGTGCAAGTCCCCCACGAACTCCATAACGTCCACTTTAGCCATGCACGTGCGGAATAAACATGGAATATGCTCTAGGAATATCGCCTAGACCAAGTCCAAGCTCGTACTCCTGCAAAACAACATCATATTCAAAGCAGACAATCGTTAGTATAAGGATCCTTATGATGATCCATGATCCTGATCCTGCAATACTTCTGAGGATCACTAACTCAAACAGAAGTAAGGATCACTAAACCCAACAGCAATTGAGGATCACTGATCATTGTAAAATCCTCCCCTAACAGTTAACATTTCATGACCGGCAGTGGCATCCACCATCGAGTCTATATGACGCAGAGGGAATGGGTCTTTAGGACATGCTTTGTTCAAGTCTGTGTAGTCTACACAAACTCTCCATTTCCCATTCTTCTTTTGAACCACGACTACATTTGCTAGCCATTTGGGAAATTTGAATTCCCTAATCATCTTGGATTTCAATAATCTTTCAACCTCTTCCTGAATAATTGCGTTTCGTTCAGGAGCAAACTTCCTTCTCTTTTGCTGAACAGGCTTGAAAGACCTGTCGATTCCAAGCTTGTGAGTTATAATATCCTTAGAAATACCTGTCATATCCTCATGCTTCCATGCGAATGTTGACATCCAGCATTTCAAAAAATTAGTCAATTGATTTTCAATATCCTGAGGGATATTGGTTCCTACGAGCACCGAGATATCTGGATTATCCTGATCCAGGATAATTTTCTTCACATCCTGCTCTGAAGCCTCTGCGATATCCTGGGCTCATATCTTTAATTACTATCCTGCTTTGGGCTTTGTTGAAGATTTCATCGAGGAAGAATAACATTCCTTTGCCTCTGGTTGATCACTTTCCACAATGACAACCCCCAAGGGGTAGGGATCTTGATACACTGATGATAGGTTGATGGCACGGCTTTCATACCATGGATCCATGGCCTGCCCAATATGATATTGTAGCAGGATAAGGAGTCCATGACACAGAAGCATTGCATTGAGTTAACTCCTTCAACATATACTAGCAGCTTTATTTCTCCTAAGGTATTCTTGGCCTCTCCACTGAACCCAACAAGTACAGTGGATTTTGAAGTGATCTCCATCGGGGAAATATTCATCCTTTTCAGCGTTTCTAGCTGAATAATGTTGACGGAGCTGCCATTATCCACCAGTATCCTGCGCACAAAATGATTAGCAATATATAAAGTTATTACCAAACCATCATGATGGGGATCCTGGACAGTATCCCTGTCATCACTGTCGAACGTGATCACTTTATCAGTTGTGAGGGTTGTCATCCTGGTTGGCTTGTCTTCCCGTTCTGCCTTAGCTTCCTTTGCATGTCTTTTTGCTGCAGAATAAGAAGTTCCACAAATGTCGGATCCTCCTGAAATAAAGTTAATTATCTTGGCATCTGCAGGAGGTGATGCTGCTCGTTCAGGATCCTTCTCAGTATCCTGACCCTTATTCTTCTTTCTTCCCAAAAGATCTTTCAGATATCCTTTACTTAGCAGGTAGCTTATTTCCTTCCTCAGGGCTATGCAATCCTCCGTAACATGTCCAAAATCCTCATGGAAGGCACACCACTTGGATTTATCCTTCCAATCAGCTTTCTGTTGGTTTTTCCTAAGCCACCTCGCTTTGTCTCCCAAACCCTACATAACATACATTAGTTCAGGTATATTAACAGAAAAACAATATTCTGACAATTCAGGATACTCCTCAGGATCCTCGTCTTCAACAGCATTCACTTTCTTGCTGTCATTCCTGCCATATGGCTTCGAGCTATATGGTTTGTATGAGGATTTTGACTTCCCGTTAGTTGATTCAAAGGTTGAGGAATATATCTCGAAGCCCTTTTTCGAGCTTCATCCAGGTTCCTGCAAGGATTCATTACAAGATCCTGGTAAAATTCGGAAACTTTTTACAACCCCATTTTGAATGCCTGCACAGCCGTTGCAACATCAAGATGTGGGATATCCAGAGATTCCCTGCTAAACTTGTTCACATAATCCCTTAAGGATTCCTGTGGCCCTTGAGTTATCCTATAGAGATCACTGGTTAGTTTCTCAAAACTTCGACTACAAGAAAATTCACTGTTAAATAAATTGACTAAGGGAGCAAATGATGTAATTGAATGAGGTGGAATGTTTAGGAGCCATTTTAAGGTTGATCCTGTTAGAGTAGAGCCAAAACCCTTGTAGAGGCATGCTTCCTTGAGATCCGGAGGGATAGGGTTAATTTCCATTCTTTCCCTATACTGAGCAATATGCTCTTCAGGATCCGTGGGTCCGTCATAGAGCTTCATGTTGGGGGTTTGAAATCTTTTCGGGATTTCAGCATCACAAATGGGATATGCAAACCGGGATATCCTGTGGCTATCCTGGGACACTTCCGGAATTGGCTGGACCACCCTAGGTACACTGGATATCATATCCTTTAACTTCTGAAGCTCCCTAGAGAATGCTGACATCATACCTGCATCATGCAAAGATCCAATACCATTAGTAGCAAGAGTATTTGTAGGATCGTTTGCTGACCCGAACGAGTCGTTCAGAGGTTATCTCTTGCGTTTCAGATGCGGAATAATTAGAAATACAAGTAGAAGTAGCTTGTTCTTCTTTCTAACTGCTTGTTTTATTGATTTGCAACGTTTTACAGCTCGATCGTCACACTGGCAGAGCTTCAGCGTGGAATTCGGACTTGACGTTATGAGGATCGCTCAAACAACAACTATATATAGGCGTTCTGGTCCGCTCATGTGACACATGTCCATAAGAGCGGACCAGGTCAGTCCAAATAAGCGGGCCAGCCTGACAAATAAGCGATCCATCAACCTCTATGACCATATAAGCGGACCAAGCACCTAAAACTTATACAGACTCCTGTTTTCTCGTATTTCGTGCCCTATGCTATACAATACGATGTAAGACCTGATCCTAGACACCTAGACGTAATCAACAGATGTAGTGCACTAACAGACTCCCCCTCAGATGTTGATGAAGTCGATTATCGAGCACCGTCTCCATGTCTTCACATCTTCAATCTTGATCAGTCTCTGGGCTTTCTCTTTCTCTCTATCTTCAGACTCCCCCTCTTGATTTACTGGCATTCTTTTGTTCTTCAGTAATATCTTCAGGATCGTTGTCTGCTCTTCACAGGCTTTCAGAATCAATCAACCTGGCTCTAACGAATGTCTTCAGGAATTGATTTTGAGGATCGAAACTTGACTCTCTTCCAACAGAGGTCTTTAGAATATCGACACCTGGTTACCTGCACAATCTCAACCCAGAAATAAATTTTCTAACTTTATCACATATCAAAAACTTATGTATCAATGCACCAACAAAAACTTCCTCTCAATTATTTATGATGAACCACCTGAAGAAGGTTAGATTAGCGAAAACATTTCGATTTACACAAACACTCCCCCTCAAATTCTGCTCATCATGTTTAGCACTTGGAATTTTGAAAATCAGTTTTCCAATATCAGTTATCGAAAATCTTTTTGGATTTTTTCAAAACTTTATGCTAAAACACACTAAAAATCTTTTTGGATTTTAAAATAAAGAAATATGAATTGCAGTAAAGAAAATATTTACAGACAATATTTTTGTGAGTTCGTGTAAGAGGATCATATCAGTCTATGAGACATGTCACTAACACCGTTAAGCTTGATTCCATTTTCAGTTCAAAACAACTTACCTAGATTATCAGTATATTGTAACACATAAATTTTCACACAAAGTTCAACTGATCCGAGATACGATATTAATGTCTTAGAAACTAAAACCTATCCGTGTGTCCCACTACTTGAATATACTCTCGTATCCAGATCCTAATATTCAGTCTTACAGGTGAATATACTACAAATGATATCTGTATATAAATTAGGGGAATGCGAGGACTGAGGGATCTCAGGTCAGAACTTCCGTTCAGCAGAGAGATATCAGTTTCGACTTTACGGTGTGTCCCCTTTAGAGGATCTTTTAGCTTTCAACAGCAGATTATCAATTTTATTGTCTAATCTACTGAGGGCTTTTTGCTATGTTTCAAGCAAATGCAGCAAGTATTATCCGAGGACTAGGTCAGAACTTCCATTCAGCAGAAGTCCTGGGATAATATCCCAGATATCATAGAGTATAAAGACCTAGTATATCAGAATACAGAACCTTTCAAACGAGATTTCAGGGGTTACCTATATATCCAAGTTTGTGTTAACCCACAGAATAAGCAAGTTTGAAATTTAGTTTATATCTCGTCACAACTTACTAAATGTGTAACAATTTTTGTGAAAAATTTACTGACATATCAAGAATAAAATTGTTTATCACATTTTAACGTTTCAAATCTTTAGCATGTTATGACAGTCCACTGATGTACTATCATTTCCTCTTTTCACAACGAAACTCATTTTTAAATTTTATCATGTTTTTGGCTTTTTCAAATTTTCAAATGTTTTTGGATTTTCTGAATAAATTTCCCTACTCCCCCTAAAATGCAAACACATTTCAAAGAAAATTTGAAAACAAACTTGTACAGAAACATGACAACCGATATCAAATCACATCAAATCTCCATTCACTATGCATAAACAATCAGAACTCCCCCTATCACAAACCATTTTCTCATTTAGATCTCAAAACACTTAAGTTTGTTTTAATCAAAATGACTTTTCCGGAAAATAAGTTTGTATTGATAAAAACCACTTGTAGGTTTATCAATTTTAAGTATGGGGATGTGATTCATCATCTTGTCTATCTTTTACCCATATGTAGTAAATCAAGTACAACTTAATGTCCCTGATTTACCGTTTGCAATCAAGCAATCTCTAAACCAATTGTAAAAATAACCACTTGTAAAAATACAATACCACTAGTAGAAATACCCAATACCACTTGTAGGAATGTTACGTCTACATCACCATTTTACCAATCAGGATGCCGATTCCTGCTTCGCACTTACCAACCTGGAAGCTCCGGCGTATTCCTTCAACCTGTAAAATCTAAAACACTATTCAAATTCTTTCAAAACAAACTATTTAAACACTAGAAAGATGCCGATTCCTGATCCACTATATAAACTTGGGATCTCCGGCATAGTCCTAAGACTATCATGGAAAGCATACATCCATCCAAGTCTTCTCAGACTTGATGGATTTTAACTCCTGAGCAGTAGGGTTGTATGTTGCCTTTTTCGTTGCATAAAAATCTTTAACCCCCTTTGCTCTTCCACTCAACATTTTCCCAAATATCTTTTTAACATTCCCGTTGAATGTTTTCTCGACATCAAATTCATCTTTTTCTCTGTAAAACTGATTCGAAATCTCAGTTTTTCCTACTTTCTTTTTAACTTCTTCAAATTTCAGTGATGGAAATTCTTCATCATTCACTAAAATCTTCTTCTCAACCTGTGGCTCTTCTGGCTTTGTGGAACCAGATTCATCGCCAACATTCACCTCATCTTTCTTTGCAACCCAGACCTGATTGTCTTTTCCTTTCTTCTCATACTTATTCTTTGAACACTCTCCAACCTCGAATTTTGAATTCTCAAAAATTCTAAGTTTTTCAGTCTGTGGTTCAACATCAACAACTTTCTCTTTCATTTCCTGAGAAACTCCCTGTTCTGTTTTGGCATTCTTTGTACAATTCCATGCAATGTGACCGACTTCATTGCATTTATAACAGGTACGAGTCTCTCTTTGATAACAAATATCAACTCCATTCTTCTTTCTTTCAGCAAGAAACTCTTGATTTGACTGTCTCCAGAATGGTTTCTTCTGTTCCTCCTCAGCACTTCCACCTGACACAAATTCAGATTTTGTTTTAGAATTTTTCATATTTTTATGATTTTCTGGTGGAACAAAATCAAGACCTTTCTTTTTGTAGCTACAATTCTGGTTAGTTTTCTTTTGAAAACCAAAACTAGGATTGTTGCCCTTTTTCTTGTTTAGACGTTGTTGAACTCTTGAAGTGTATTTTTTAGGTTTTTCAGTAAGATTCAAATCTTTTATTTCAGAAATAGTAATTTCTGTCATTTTGAAAACCTTTTTGATCATGTCAAAGCGAACACTTCTTATTGGAAACTCTTTATTGTAATATAATTTGTCCGAACCATTCAAAGTATACACAACTTCGAATGTTTCATCATTCAAATCTGCCTTTGACAATAAAAATTCTTTACTATAAGACCGTTTAACCGACGAATTTTGGCTGTTGACTGACGACTTTGACTTTCCAGACCCAGATTTCGATTCAGACTCCTCATCAGTATCCAACACCTGATCGACCACCTTTTTGATTAGTACAGATGTAGGATCGTGCGACGACCTGAATGAGTCGAACTAAAGAGCTCTCGTATGTTTCAGAGGCGGAATACTAAGAAACACACTTCAAAACAGCTTGAATTACCTACTAAACTTCTTTTCTATTGATATAACAGCAATTACACTCAGAAAGATAACCGGCAGCACCTCGGTATCAAATCTGGAATCGTTACAAATGAAATCGTTTGAAAGCTATTTATACTATTTCCCTGACCGTTTGAACAGACTCAAACGGACAGCTCTCAAATGGCCATCATCACTCAAACGGACAAGCTCCTTCAAACGGACAGGCATGTCTCAAACGGCCAATCTTTGACTTTTCTTGATATCTTGACCAATCTGATCTGTTCTGAACCTGAGACTCGACATAAGACGAAGACGACAGATGACTGTGTACCAACAGACTCCCCCTCGGATGTTGACGAGTCTTAAAGGTCGAGTCTTCAACAACTTCAGTCTTTATCAGTCTCTGAGCTTCTCTCTCTATCTTCAGACTCCCCCTCTCGATTTGCTGGTATCCCTTAGTTCTTCAGCAACATCTTCATGATCGTTGTCTGTCTTTAAAACAATCTAATTCTCTTGATCAGATATCTTGATTCCTTAAGTTCATCATCATCAGCAGTTGACATGATCTTCAGAATCATTATCTGACTTTACTCATGCTTTCAGGATTGATTTCCAGGATTGAAACTTGACTCTCTTCTAATCATAGATCTTCAAAATATCTAAGCCTGATTACCTGCATAATCTCAACCCAGAAATAAATTTCTTTTTCAAACATTTCAAATAACTATGCCCCAACTCAAACATTCTCTCAAATTTTTATGATGAACCACTTGACGAAGGTTAGATTTAACGAAAAACAGTTAGATTTACACCAACACTCCCCCTCAAATGCTGCTCATCATGTTTAGCATTTGGAATTTTGATAATCAGCTTTCCAACATCAGTCTGTCGAAAATCTTTTTGAATTTTTCAAAATTTATGCTAAAACACACACAAAATCTTTTTGGATTTTTCAAAATTTATGCTAAAACACACACAAAATCTTTTTGGATTTTTCAATGAAATGAAATGAAATGCAAACAATGAAATATTTACAAACATATTTTTGTGAGTTCGTGTAAGAGGATCATATCAGTTTATGAGACATGTCACTAACACCGTTAAGCTTGTTTCATTTTAAGTTCTAAACAATTTACCTAGATTGTCAGTATATCGGTCCACTGAAATTTTCACACAAAGTTCAACTGATCCGAGATACGATATTAATGTTTTAAGCACTTAAAGTTATCCGTGTGTCCCACTACTTGAATATACTCCCGTATCCAGATCCCAATATTCAGTCTTACAGGTGAGTATACCACAGTTGATATCTGTAAGGGGTTAGGTGCGAAACCGTGAGAGCTCAGGTCAGAACTTCCGTTCAGCAGAGAGATGACGGCTCGACTTTTGGTGTGTCCCCTTTAGAGGATCTTTTAATTTCAACAGCAGCGACTATCAATTTTATTGTTTCATCAGCATGCTGAGGGCGGCGCTTATGTTTCAAAGCTTTGCGGAAAGCATTATCCGGGGACTAGGTCAGTACTTCCATACAGCAGAAGTCCCGGGATAATACCCCAGATATCACTGAGCATAAAGACCTAGTATCTCAGAACAAGGGACCTTTCAAACAAGATTTCAGGGGTTACCTATATATCCAAGTTTGTGTTAATCCACAGAACAAGCAAGTTTGAAATTTAGGTTTATATCTCGTCACAATTTACTAAATGTGTAAAAACCTACTGACATATCCACAGTAAGACTGTTTATCACATTTTATCTTTTCATTTCTTTAGCATGTTGTGACAGCTCACTGATGTACTATCATTTCCTCTTTTCACAACGAAACTCATTTTTGAATTTTATCATGTTTTTGTCTTTTTCAAATTTTCTAATGTTTTTGGACTTTCTGAAATTTTCTACTCCCCCTAAAATGCAAATACATTTCAAAGGAAATTTGAAAACTACTATTGACTCACTTGAAAACATAGAAAACAACACAAACTGTACAGAAACTTGACAACTGATATCGAATCACATCAAATCTCCATTCACTCGGCATAAACAATCAGAACTCCCCCTTTCAACAAACCATTTTCTCATTTAGATTTCAAAACACTTAAGTTTGTTTTAATCAAAATGATTTTTCCGGAAAATGAGTTTGTGTTTACCACTTTTAAGTTTACCACTTATAAAGCATGGGGATATGGTTCATCATCTTGTTTATCAATCTCATATGAATAATAAATCAAGTACAACTTAATGTCCCTGATTTATCATTTGCAGTTCAGAATCACTGTACCACTTGTAAATGCAAATTCTTCAGAGTATAACTACAAATACCACTTGTAGATCAAAAATACCATATATAGGTTTTGCTGTAGGAGTTAAACATCTACAGAAACCTCTTTACCACTTGTCAAATTATTCAGAAAGATGCCGATTCCTGCTTCTCAATTACCAACCTGGAAGCTCCGGCGTAGTCCTTCAACCTGTAAAATTCAAATACTATTCAAAATCTTTCAAACAAACTTTTCAAACACTAAAATGATGCCGACTCCTGATCCACTATATAAACTTGGGATCTCCGGCATAGTCCTAAGACTATCATGGAAAGCAGACTTCCATCCAAGTCTTCTCAGACTTGATGGATTTCAACTCTTGCGCAGTAGGGTTATATGTCGCCTTTTTAGTTGCGTAAAAGTCTTTAACCCTCTTTGCTCTCCCACTCAGCATTTTCCCAAAAATCTTTTTGACATTCCCGTTGAATGTTTTCTCGACATCAAAATCTTTTTTCTCATGATAAAACTGATTTGAAATCTCAGTTTTTCCAACTTTCTTTTTAACTTCCTCAAACTTCAGTGATGGAAACTCTTCATCATTCACTGAAATTTTCTCCTCAACCTGTGGCACTTCTAGCTTTGTGGAACCAGATTCATCGCCGACATTCACATCAACCTTCTTAACAACCCACATTTGGTTGTCCTTTTCTTTCTTTTTGTAAAAATTCTTTTCCGAACACTCACCAACCTCATATTTAGAATTTTCAAAACATTTAAGTCTATTGGTTGGTGGTTCAACATCAACAACTTTGTTTTTTAATTTCTGAGAAACTCCCTGTTTTGTTTTTGCATTTGTCGAACAGTTCCATGCAATATGACCAACTTCATTGCATCGATAACAGGTACGAGTCTCTCTTTGATAAAACACTGCAGTTCCATTTTTCTTCTTTTCAGCAAGAAACTCCTGGTTTGACTGTCTCCAGAATGGTTTCTTCTGTTCTTCATCTGAGCTTCCACCTGACACAAATTCTGTTTTTGTTTTAGAATTTTTATCATTTTTATAATTTTCTGGTAGAACAAATCCTAATCCTTTCTTTTTGTAGCTACGATTTTGGTTAGGTTTCTTTTGAAAACCAGGACCAGAATTGTAACATTTTTTCTTGTTTAAACGTTGTTGAACTCTTGAAGTGTACTTTTTAGGTTTTTCAGTAAGATTTAAATCTTTTATTTCAGAAATATTGATTTCTGTCATTTTGAAAACCTTTTTGATCATGTCAAAACGAACACTTCTTATTGGAAATTCTTTGTCATAGTATAATTTGTCCGAATCATTTAAAGTGTATGCAACTTCAAATGTTTCATCATCCAAATTAGCTTTCGATAACAAAAATTCTAGACTGTAAGACCGTTTAACCGACGAATTTTGACTGTTGACTGACGAATGTGACCCTTCTGACTCAGATTTTGACTCAGACTCCTCATCAGTATCCAACACCTGATCGACCACCTTTTTAATTAACTCAGACTCATGATCGGTATCGGACGAGGTAAACGTAACATCAATGTTATCTGGTAAAACGTCAGTTGTGTCGGTTTTTAGCTTTATATTGACTGCTTTCTCAAGTTGCTCCTCGTTTGGTTTCCTAGGAGAATACCCATCCCAAATTGGAGGCGGACACTTGTTATAGCTAACAGTCGATTTCTTACCACAATCTTTCTTCTTCTTTTGCTTCTCGTCTTGAAAAGCTTCCATTCCTGCAACAGTTGGGTAAATACGATCAATGAGATAATCAGAACTAGAATAGCTAAGCAATAAACGTCTAATCCTCTCATTTTCGATCTTCTCGGTCTCCAACTCTTGCTTCCACTTTGCACTCTCTTCGATGTAAAAATTGATCGCTTTTTGTTTTGACATCAAAGTTGCATTCATCATTGTCAGTG
The DNA here is from genome assembly GCF_002127325.2 of Helianthus annuus. NCBI lineage: Eukaryota > Viridiplantae > Streptophyta > Magnoliopsida > Asterales > Asteraceae > Helianthus > Helianthus annuus. The sequence continues at coordinate 36,530,792 of NC_035442.2, forward strand.
CTTGTTCTCTTTCTGAGTTTGTCTTTTGGAGACCAGTTACTGTTTTGTTCAAGACATCGTACGATTCTTTCACGTAGTTGAGGTTGAATAGTAACTGCTCCTTCTTCTTCTCGTACTCAGCTATAATGTCATCTTTTGCTACACATTCCTTGCAAGCTTCCAAACACTTCTCGCAAGGCTTGACGACTTCAACAATCTTCTCGATTTCGATTGTTTTTACAACTTCAATCACTTTTTCAGCTTCAGTCACCTTTTCTTCTTCTTTCTCAACTTCGGTAATCTTCTCAGCAACACTTTCAGCATTTTGAACATCACCTTCAGATTCCTTCTGTTGTTCTCTAGCAGCTCTTTTCTCCTTTAGTTTCTCCATCCGTTCTGCAAAATAGAAATGAAAACTTTCAGGAGAAAGATGAGATTTAGCAACATTTATATGTTTTTCTTCCTCAACATCACTGCTACTATCAACTGGTGACTGATCAAACTGTACAGATTTTTCAGAATAAGCATCTGATACACCAGAATCAGACGGTGTTTTATCAAAAACCACTTCCTTTTCTGACGTAACTTCATTCTGTACATCCTCATCTGAACTCTGTAAACTTTCATCAGAACCTTCTGAAATTTCTCCAGATCTTTCTGAAAGTTTATCAGTACTATCTAAACTTTCATCAGATGACACAGACTTTCCGTCTTCACTTGCCACATTCTCCCCGATAGATTTCATCCAAGTAGCAAATAGATCTGGCTCTCGAACAATCTTGGCAATGAATGCTTTGAACTCTCCTTTTTCATCAACGAACATATCCCAACTAAAGCCTTCTGGTAGTTTCTCATCATCTTGATCGATAAAGCGAGCTGCTGTGGCTTCAGATGATAAGTAATCACTCCAGCTGAAATCTACCAAACATGCTCTTTTGGGATCTTCAATCTTCCTCCCATGAGCTGTCTGTGGTTCTTGGGATTGACCAACTTGCTGATAGATAGCTTTACGGTAATAGTCATCTTTCCCAAATGGATTTTGTGCTCCGCTAGCTTCTCTTCCTTTGCACTCTCGCTTGAAATGACCTTTCTCCCTGCATCGAAAACAAGTAACTTTAGATTTATCAAAACCTAAAGTAGATACATGAGCATCAAGAAAGTCATTTCTCCCGGTGATGGTTTTGAACTTCTCAGCACGTCGAAGAACACTTGCAAGACACCATTTGATATCCATTAGTTCCATTTCTTCGGCGTCTATTTGATCGTTATCCTCTTTGGTGAGCATAGGATTCCCGATTCGGCCAGCAACCAGACCTTCATAGGATAACAGAACAGAACCCAGAAGTGCCATATGGTCTTTTGCAGTGTCTTCAGAGAAACTTTGACCTTCTGGAAGATTAAGAGCTATGTTGCATTGAATCACGTATCCATTTCCTGTCTTAGTACTTTGAGACTGAAAGCTTGTGTTTGTCTCTTTAGGATTGACACTAGGAAATGATGAAAACCCGCTGCTACTCTTGTTAGAACCCTGATCAATTTTGCCTGATGAATCTCCAGCACTAAAAGCGGTTTGAATTTTCGGACTTTTCTCAGCTTCAGGAACTGGAATACTACCTTTATAGTACATTTTCACATCCTGTTGACCACTTGAACTATTCATTCTCGCGATCTTTTGCTGTTCCAAATCCTGACTTTCAATTTTTTCGATAAACTGTGAGATTGTCAGTCCGTCGTAAACACCCGTATTCTTCAATATCATCAAATACGTTCCCCACTCCTTTTGAGGTAACGCATCAGCCAGCTTATCCACCCACTCCTCACGATCTTTCCTAATACTCAACATCGACATCGATCGCACTAGGTGACAATATCTTTCAATCAGTTTCTTTGTGTCTTCACCCGGTAGACTGCTGAACAAATCAAACTCTTTCTTTAGCAATGCTTTCTTGCTTTTAATCATATTCTCGCTTCCTTCAAACTTTACTTTAAGTGCATCCCAGATAGATTTTGCAGTTTTGTCATGCTGAAGTAGTATAAAAATATCTTCCTTGATAGCTTGTTGAAGCAGACTGATCATCATCTTTTCTGCTTTATACATAACACGTTCTTGATCCGTGAATTCTGATAACTCTTTGGTAACATGTAATTCAGTTTCATGCAATACATATTTCTTTAATATACACTCCCATGATCTAAGATGATTTGCCTGAACCCAGTTCTCGAATTGATCTTTCCACCCGTAGTATTCTTCAATACTCATCAATCTTGGGGGCTTTTGGGATGTTCCCGTCTCATTCTCTAAGTTCATTGCTTGAGCAATTGCGGCTGGAGTAGACGGTGTTGCGAAAGCGTTGTAAAATTCGGTACTCATGATTCACAAAGTTCAAACGGACCACAAAAATACAAATAGTGATATCTCAAACGATTAAATTTCAAACGATAATGTTTCAAACGATAATGTTTCAAACGGAACCAGTTCAAACGATTCAGACACTTTTCAAACGACCGAACAACTTTCAAACGATCTGATCTCTTTCAAGCGTACAGGAGTGATTTCAAATGACAGGATCCAGTTCAAACGATCTAGTCAAACGGTTGAACACTTTCAAACGATGGAACAATACTTCAAACGATGGGAAGCAGGTTCAAACGATGGGACCTCTGATTCAAACAAAGCTTCAAACGATGAGATGAATTCAAACGACAGGAAGTCACTTTCAAACGGAAGATCACTGCTCGTTCAAACGGTCACAAGTTTTTGGTCAATTTTTACCATTTTTACTTTGAGTTTCGAGCTGAAACTTTTAAGGCTTTATCTATTATCAATTCCGATCAAGATGTGAAACTTTGAGCAAAATTCAACCGTGAATTGTATCAGTTTCAAACAGAAGGTGTAGAAAATAAGATTTCCAAGCTGATAATGGCAAGAACTCCTCGTCCTGAGCTCTGATACCACTTGTAGGATCGTGCGACGACCTGAATGAGTCGAACTAAAGAGCTCTCGTATGTTTCAGAGGTGGAATACTAAGAAACACACTTCAAAACAGTTTGAATTACCTACTAAACTTCTTTTCTATTGATATAACAGCAATTACACTCAGAAAGATAACCGGCAGCACCTCGGTATCAAATCTGGAATCGTTACAAATGAAATCGTTTGAAAGCTATTTATACTATTTCCCTGACTGTTTGAACAGACTCAAACGGACAGCTCTCAAACGGCCATCATCACTCAAACGGACAAGCTCCTTCAAACGGACAGACATGTCTCAAACGGCCAATCTTTGACTTTTCTTGATATCTTGACCAATCTGATCTGTTCTGAACCTGAGACTCGACATAAGACAAAGACGACGGATGACTGTGTACCAACAACAGACTCATGTCAGTATCGGACGAGGTATACGTGACATCTATGTTATCTGGTAAAACGTCAGTTGTGTCGGTTTTAAGCTTTATATTGACTGATTTTTCCAATTGCTCCTCATTTGGTCTCCTAGGTGAATAACCATCCCAAATCGGAGGCGGACATTTGTTGTAACTAACAGTCGATTTCTTACCACAGTCTTTCTTCTCTTTCATCTTCTCATCTTTGAAAACTTCCATACCTGCAACAGTTGGGTAAATACGGTCAATGAGATAATCAGAAGTAGTATAGCTTAACAATAACCGCCTAATTCTCTCATTTTCAATTTTTTCCGTTTCCAACTCTTGCTTCCATTTGGCACTCTCTTCAATGTAGAAATTTATAGCCTTTTGCTTTGACATTAAAGTTGCATTCATCATTGTCAGCGCCTGTTCTCTTTCTGAGTTTGTTATTTGGAGACCAGTTACTGTTTTGTTCAACACGTCGTACGATTCTTTCACATAATTGAGATTGAACAATAACTGCTCCTTCTTCTTTTCATACTCAGCTATGATGTCGTCTTTAGATGCACAATCCTTGCAAACCTCCAAGCACTTTTCACACGGCTTGACGATTTCAACAATCTTCTCAACTTCGATTGTTTTAACAACTTCTATCACTTTTTCAGCGACAGTCACCTTTTCTTCTTCTTTCTCTACTTCGATAACCTTCTCAGCAACATTCTCAGCGTTTTGAATATCACCTTTAGAATCAGCTTGTTGTTCTCTAGCAGCTCTTTTCTCCTTTAGTTTCTTCATCCGTTCTGCAAAATAGAAATGAAAACTTTCAGGAGAAAGATGAATTTTTGCAATATTTATATGTTTTTCTTCCTCATCATCACTGCTGCTGTGATCAGGTGATTGATCAAACTGAACTGATTGTTCAGAATCGGCATCAGAAACATCAGACATAGTCGGTGTTTTATCAAAAACAATTGTCTTTTCTGAAACAATCTCATTCTGTACACTCTCATCAGAACTAACAACATTTTCAACACTTTCATCTGAATCTGCTGAAATTTCTCCAGATCTTTTAGAAATTTCATCATCAACACTATCTGAATTTTCATCAGATGTAACAGACTTTTCATCCTCACTAGACACATTCACTCCAATCGATTTCATCCAAGTAGCAAACAGATCTGGCTCTCGGACAATCTTGGCAATGAAAGCTTTAAATTCTCCCTTTTCATCCACAAACATATCCCAACTGAAACCTTCTGGTAGTCTCTCATCATCTTGATCGATAATGCGTGCAGCTGTGGCTTCAGATGATATATAGTCATTCCAGCTAAAATCCACAACACATGCTCTTTTGGAGTCTTCAATCTTTCTCCCGTGAGCTGTCTGTGGTTCTTGGGATTGACCAACTTGCTGATAGATAGCTTTGCGGTAGTAATCATCTTTCCCGAATGGATTCTGTGCTCCGCTAGCTTCTCTTCCCTTGCACTCCCGCTTAAAATGACCTTTCTCCCTGCATCGAAAACAAGTAACTTTAGATTTATCAAAACCTAAAGTAGATACATGAGCATCAAGAAAATCATTTCTCCCGGTAATAGTTTTGAATTTCTCAGCTCGTCGAAGAACACTAGCAAAACACCATTTGATATCCATGAGTTCCATTTCTTCAGCGTCTATTTGATCGTAATCCTCTTTGGTGAGCATAGGATTTCCGATCCGACCAGCAACCAGACCTTCATAAGATAACAGAACAGAACCTAGAAGTGCCATATGGTCTTTTGCAGTGTCTTCCGAGAAGCTTTGACCTTCTGGAAGGTTGAGAGCTATGTTGCATTGAATCACGTATCCGTTTCCAGTTTTTGTACTCTGAGACTGAAAGCTTGTGTTAATCTCTTTCGGATTCACACTCGGAAACGATGAAAACCCGCTGCTGCTCTTGTTTGAACCTTGATCAGCTTTTTCTGATGAATCTCCAGCACTGAAAGCGGTTTGAATCTTTGGACTTCTTTCAGCTTCAGAAACTGGAATACTACCTTTATAATACATCTTTACATCCTGTTGACCACTCGGGTTATTCATCCTGGCTATCTTCTGTTGTTGCAGATCCTGTCCCTCTAACTTCTCAATAAACTGTCCGATTGTCAGTCTGTCATAAACACCCGTGTTTTTCAGTATCATCAAATACGTTCCCCACTCTTTCTGAGGTAACGCATCAGCCAACTTATCAACATATTCTTCACGAGCTTTATCAACACCCAACATCGACAATGATCGCACTAAATGACAGTATCTCTCGATCAACTTCTTAGTGTCCTCTCCCGGCAAACTACAGAACAAATCAAATTCTTTCTTAAGCAATGCCTTCTTGTTTTGATCATACTTTCACTGCCCTCGAATTTAACTTTAAGAGCATCCCATATCGACTTAGCAGTTTTGTCGTGCTGTAACAAAATGAATATATCTTCTTTAATCGCCTGTTGTAACAGACTGATCATCATTTTCTCTGCTCTATACATTACACGTTCTTGATCTGAGAATTCGGATATTTGTTTAACAACATTCATCTCTGTTCTAGGTAGTACATACTTTGACAAGATACATTCCCACGATCTAAGATGATTTGCCTGAACCCAGTTTTCAAACCGATCCTTCCACCCATAATACTCCTCAATGCTCATCAATTTCGGGGGCTTTTGAGTCGTTCCCGTCTCGTTTTCTAAATTCATTGCTTGAGCAATTGCGGCTGGAGTAGTCGATGTAGCAAAAGCGTTGTAAAACTCGGAATCCATACTGACTTATAAGCGGACAAACAAGTGACAGAAAAGCGATCCAACAGTGAACAAATAAGCGAACCAGATGTTCACAAGGGCGAACCGTACTTTGGAGCGAACCCAAAACGACTGATCAAATGAGCGAACCGGAATTATCTTTTGGAGCGGTCCAGCAATAATGTCCTTTCGAGCGGACCAGACAAAAACCAAATGAGCGAACCAACTAATTATTCTTCGGAGCGGTCCAAACTTTATGTTCGTTCGAGCGGACTAGGATTGTTCGTTCGAGCGGTCCAAGATTGTTCGTTCGAGCGGTCCAAGATTGTTCGTTCGAGCGGTCCAAGATGTCTTTGGAGCGAACCAGAACCAAATTTGTACGAAAGAGCGGTCCAAAACGTGACCTAAGAGCGGTTCATGTTGACGTCACTTCGAGCGACCCACATATCGAACATGTTTCGACCTGTTTTTAAGCTGTATTTCGGCCTGAGGATTTTGGCCATATCCTGAAGCATATCCTGAACTTCTCACAGTTGATACCCTGATTGATGAGGGTATCTCAGGAGTATGACTCTGGGAATGACTAGGTACGATATTGCCCCTGTTATCCTCGGTATATACTGCCGAACTGAAGTTCAAAGCTCTGGGTTGCAAGGGAGTGACAGTATCCTCAGCAGGCCTGCTTGATCTGGATTTCAAGAGTTGTATCTCTCTTATCAGCATTTGGTTGGTCTCCTACTGTTACTTCATCTGATCTTGTATACTACCGAACAAAGTTAGAATTTCATCATTAGAACATTCTGAGTGGGGATAATATCCCGAGCCACATGAGTTTCGGTTCTTCTTGTAGGAGCTTGAGGCTGTGAAGAGGGTTGCGTCCTTGGAGGTGGTGGAAGCACCGAACCAATTGTTGCAGAGGTTGTAGCAGACACGGTAGAAGAGCTCATGTTTGATTTTAAAGCCATTGAAAATAGTGTAGCAAAAAGTTTTGAAAACAGAAAACCAAGTAATGATTTTACGAAAGCTTTTAGTAGAAATAGCACCACTTGCCCCACGGTGGGCGCCAAATTGTTTTGGTCAAAATTACCTAAGTAATTAAGTGATCAAATTAGTTTTGTGAGGCAGTGTGCTAACAATGTGTATTGCAAATATCCTGGTTTGGTTGATTGCAAAAACAGTTTTCAGGATATAGCTCAGGATATCGAGCTATATCTATAATCAAACAATGAGTAAAAAAGTAAAGGGTGACACGAGATGTACGAGGAAAGCCCTTGATCAATCTAGATCGCCGGCACAAAACCTTGGGGGCTGACAATCGCAGCTGCCTTGTTCTTCTTATTACTTCAAATGTCAGGATACAGTGCAGGATATGATGCGGATCGACTAAGTGTTACAATGTAATTCGAGTGTGAGTGTATGTGTTGCGAGCTAGTAGAGAGCTAGTAGAGAGCAGAAGTGTGTAAAAAATTCGTGTGTTCCTACTGATCCGATCATTCCTTTATATAGCAAAAGAAATAACAACCTATCCTAAAAACGGGGGATGCTTCGAATATTCCCATATGAACGTTGGAGACCCTTTCTTTGCGGCTTCAACATCCCTTTCTCAACCATCTAGTCCGAGTCTTCAGGTGAAGTAGTCTTCTTGACCGTTATAAGCATGCCTTGCTAATCTGCACGTGAACAATTAGTCATTACCAGGGTACTGCATCAGGATGTTACCAATATCTTGATCCGGTATCCTGATCACAATCAAAAGTAATAGAGTCAGAATATATGTTCAGAAAACCACCCATAACAACTATTGAAATGTCGACAAAAATGAGTAGGTCGTCACAGTACTTTTGAATTTTTTTTGAAACATTATAGTTTATAAGATATGACAAAAATACATAAAATAATTATAAGTTTGTTGTGGAGGGGGAAAAGTGTAACTAATTACCTATAATTATGTTAAATCTCAGAGATTGAAGTGTAAGAAGATAGGGGGCTAAAATATAATTATTGTTTAAAAGACCAATTTACTTTCATTTTAGGGGTGTATTTATAAATTAAGAGGGAAAAAGTTCTTGTTTAAAATGTCAGTCCCTTATACATTATAATATAGTATAGATTGTTATTTTTAAATAAAATGGGTATTGGGTTAATACCTAATGGGCTTTAACTTATGAATTTTGATAGTTTTTAATGGACCTTATATTTTTATGTTTTATATGGGTTTCGTATTTTATATATATATATATATATATATATATATATATATATATATATATATATATATATATATATATATATATATATATAGGGCTGAGTTCATTTCAGAACTCTAAATAACTACAGAACTTTCAGAACTCCTAATAAACAATCATATTATATATAAGTTTTTGTATTTAGGATCTTTTTATCATCTATTATATGTATTTCTTTGATTACGTACATGTTAAAAGTAGTTTACATATGTTTAATGGCCAAAATTATATATATGTGCCATAACTAATTACATATATGTAAAAAAAACTAGTTTACATATGTGTAATTATAAAATTACATATAAAAAATGATAAAATTACTGTTAACATATATGTAATCGTAAAAATACACATAATAAATGATAAAATTATCCTAAACATAAAAATATATAAATAAAAAGATTGTTTATTAGGAGTTCTGCGAGTTCTGTAAATATTTATGGTTCTGAAATGATCCTGGCCCTATATATATATATATATATATATATATATATATATATATATATATAGGGGATGGTTCAAATGAAAACCATTTTTATTGTAAAAACTCGAAAACTAACTAAAAAAAGCCTAAAAAACACACAAAAAAAATTTTTTTTTTCAATTTTTTTTTTATAAAAATGGCTAGTTTTTATATATAAAAAAAAACTTTTTAAAAAAAAAAAAAAAAATTTGTGTAGTGCACATGTGTAATAATACATGTGTAAAAAAAAAAAAATTTGCTGAACGAATGCGTGATTAGGTTTATGCATGCGTGATTATGTGTGTTCGTTCATGCGTGATAAGGGTTTAAATTTTATAACATGCGTAAGTTTACTCGGTAAACTTCGCACATTAAGGGCTATTGCACTGTTAACCTTCCCCTATATCTATATCTATATTTATATCTATATAATACCTAATTAAGCAAACTAGGTTTTATACCCTTATAGTAATTTTACATTGTGTACAAATCTTCAAGCAATATGTACAAGAAAGCCAAACTATTTTAGAGGGGGTAAACTTGCGCATTGTCAAAAAATTTAAGACACTTTAGGGGCATTTTTGGGATTTCAGCACCTTTGTAACCTATAATGTTAAGGTGACATGTGAAGAGTCTAAATTAATTGTTATTCTAAATAAATTTATGTATTCTAAAATTGATTAAATGGTAACTTGGAATAACATACATATTAATAAAGGACGAGTTTTATAATTTACTCTTACTATTTAAATATGTATTCTTTATTTATATTGATATTCACATATTAGTAAATTTATGGTATTTGATAGAGTTAATTGCGGCTTTCGTCCCTGTGTTTTGTCAAAAATCACTATTTCAGTCCATTTGTTTAAAAATTGCCAAAACAGTCGCTGTGGTCATGGGCGGATCTTAATAGGGCTCTGGCAGGGCCACGGCCTGGGCAAGTTTTTCGGCCATAGTGCCAATTTTCCGCATTTCGATCGAAATTTTTTATATATACTATGTTTTGCCCGGGCTTGCCCGAGCTTTTTTTAGTGCCCGTGTCTTTCGGCCCTGGCAGATTCAACGGGCAAGATCCGCCACTGGCTGTGGTTTCATTTTCGTGACTATTACAGTCCACCTCTGTTAACCCCATCCATTTATTCCATTAAGTATACATGAAACGACCAAATTGCCCCTATTAACCCAACTGGCTATACAAAGAAATTAATTAAAAAGAGACGTTGGACCTTTGTTTTGAAATATAGCTGTTAAACCATTCAGACATGTATTCAATTTGAAATTTAGTTCATATTATTTTTATTTTTAACCTAAAAATCTATACTATATAATAATAAAAGAAACCAGTTTAGCGACACTTGTCATTATATTAGGCCATCTCTTTTGTTAATTATTATTTTAGTTTAATCTTTTTTAATTAATTATAGATAATCATCCTACTAAATATTATTATTATTTTAGTTTAATCTTTTCTAATTAATTATAGATAATCATCCTACTAAATATTATTTAGTTTAATATCTTATATTATAGATAACCCTGCTACTAAATATTATTAGTTTAATATCTTATGAATAAATATTATTAGTTTAATTTCAGTGAGTTTTATATATTCATAAATCTTAAGTATAAAACGACTTATTTCATTCTTTCATATTTAGACTATGTACATTTTACTTTATTATTTCACTTTACTCCATATTTAGACCATATACTCTACTTTAATTCAATTTCTTTATAGTTTATTCGGTTAACTTTATACCTGGTATTTCATATCCACCTCCCTTTTTGTAGTGTTGTTTGTCACATTTGTAGCGTTGGTTATCGATCCATGATTTAAACAAATTATGTTATCGATTGAAACAACCGATGATGTGAACATCTATATCTATATCTATACTATATAATTAAAGAAATCAATATGTGACACGTGTCATTCATTGGAGACACCAATTTTTGCGGTTTTCCGACTTTCTTTTATATTTATTATATTATTTAGTATATAAATTAGATTTTTTTACTATTATTAGTATTTTTATTATTTATCAAATATATTGATTACTTAAAATTTATATATAAGACTTTATCCAAAACTATATTTATTTAATACACCATTAATCCAAAATTATATTTATTTAATATACTATTAATCTAAAATTACATTTATTTAACTTGTGTGATACATAGAGTTTTTAAAGATTTAACTTTTTTATTATTTGGTATATAAATTACAATACACACGAGGTTCTTAAAAATATAATATTTTTATTATTTAATAAATATTAAATTTATTCAACCCGTATAATAAATGAGGTTTTTAAAGGCATATTGTTTTATTATTTAGTATGTAAAATTACATTTCTTTTAACCCGTGTAATACACGGGGTAATAATCTAGTACAATATAAACTGAATTGTTTTCCTTCCTTTTTAATCGTCTTCTTCATCAACTAATTGTCCGAGCTTCTCTCCAATGGCGAAATTGCTTCAAACCGCCATCACCATCTCTACTTCACTTCCTACTTACAAAGCAACGTAATCAGACCTCTATATTACTTCACTTCCAATCCAATAAATTGATTTTGTTTATTAATGAACACATATTGCTAGAGTTTTTTTATTTAATTTCTAAATGGAATAGACATCTTTTATCACATTTGGGTATGCTGCAATTACTAATTAATCACGGTAATGCGACATCTCTATTTCAAAAATTTATGCCATGCAGATCTCAGTCGAAGAAGATTAAACATGTTTTGTAGTTTTGTTGTAGATGCCATAGTTGCAAATAGAGAAAACTCCTTTCTTCAAAGATTCCTGATGAAACACTAGTTAACACCGATGGTTAACTAGCTGGGTCGTCTCTTATGTGGGTTCAATCTCCTTCCCTACTCGCCAAACACTGGAGTACTGCAAAACAGTAACACCGTTAGCTCGTTAAGAGGGGAATATGGGGGTTTTCCTCTTAACCGGGCTCCGGCGTGAGAATAAGTACTGCTCTGAGGAAGAAAACAGTATGTGTTGTGAGTGAAAGTGAGGAGAATAGAATGGATAATCTGAATAATGAAGGGTCCTATTTATAGCCGGAGGGTGAAGGAGGGAGGAGCGACCTTGCCAGCTGTTATCGGGCACCAGCTGTCCGACCAAGGGGAATATCCTCTTGGTCTCCTCTGTTGTGGTCTGGATAGTGGCCCACGTGGCGCGCCGATATTCGTCCATGCTGGAGAAAATGTACTGCTGTTGTCGGTCTGCCCCCAGATTTGTTGCAGATCTACATGGCGCTTAATTACTGGTGACACGTGTCGTCCTTCCTGTTGGAAGGAGCATCTTTGGTGCCACCTTGACGTCTTCCAGAAGCTTCTAGAAGCTTCTGGATTTACTTGCTGATGTAGGCGTCATGTTGCACAGAAAAAAGTGGTGTGGTCCCTGCCATGTGGATATGGAATCGGGACCATACCTCTTCAAGTCCCCCCAGTCCAGTGTGCCTTCTAGTTGAGTTGATCGTTTAGGAGGGATTCTGGACTTATAAGGGTAGTGGTTGTTTTCCTTTTTTAAAACGCATGTTGGTTGCCTTGCGTGATTGAGCCAAGTGGACGCATGGCGTATGATGGTAACCTTACAAAGTTGAGGCAAGTGGACGCATGGCACATGGCATATGATGGGAACCTTACAAACCTGAGCCAAGTTGGCGCACGGCGCATGGCGTATGATGACAACTTTACAAAGTTGAGCCAACCGGACGCACGGCGCATGGCGTATGATGGTAACTTTACAAAGTTGAGCCAACCGGACGCACGCGTATGATGGTAACTTTACAAAGTTGAGCCAACTGGACGCAGGACGCGTGGCGTATGATGGTTCCCTCTAAAAGAAGTTTCTTTTCTTGGCTTGAAGACAACTGACATGACCGTCTGATGTCGCTGTCTTTTCGGAGGTGAACAATCGCCTTTGCAGGTGTGTCAGTCACTTTTCACCAGGTTGTCAGTCGTGTGCCGCCCACATTCCCGAAAAGTAAGGCGACGGTTTCTCTTTCCTCTGACGTGTCTTTTCCCTATTGATCGACGATCTGTCTTCCTGACAGTCCACTACCCATCACATTTAATGCGATGCGTATAAATAGATGGCGATTCCTTCTTTTTCCTTCACTTTCGAAATTCAAACTCCATTTTTCTCTCATCTTTTACTCTATCTCTCTTCTTTCTCCGTCTATTTTCTTTTGTAATCATGTCCACCGGAGTAAATCCTTCCACTAAGAAGAGAAAATACAGACCTAGGAATCCTCCTGGTCCTGATAGGGCGGCGATAAACTGGAAAGAAGAGGAGTTCCAAAATCTTGTTAGGGATATGGGTTTTCGATCGGAGTGGGGTGCCCAATTTCCGACTCCGCATTCGACTGCATTGGATGCTCCTCCTGGGTATATAACCCTATATGCCGCTTTCTTTCGTGAGGGTAACTTCCGTCTTCCCATGACGAAGTTCACCGGAGAGGTTCTATCCAACTACGGGCTTCATATTTCACAAATAAACGTTTTGGGATTGCCCCGGATTACTCATTTTGAGTTTATATGCAGAGCCAACCGTATCGAACTGACTTTCGAAATGTTTTGTTAGTTGCATTTTTAGGCATATTTTACCACATTTTAGCATGCGTATTTAATGGCATTTTAGGCATATACACTATAGATATTGCATTGTTTTGGAAAATACGCGTTTTTGTGGAACGAAATCTACTTTGACGTTTTCAATGGTTTTGTAAGCACGGAGCGGTAGTGAGGAATGACAAGAATTTTTCAAATGGGTTGCAAGGACTCAAAAAGGTGGGTATGTTCATAGCCGATTTAAATGAATACGAAAGTATTGGAGGTGGGCTATAATTAATTAACAAGCATAAACAAGTTTGTGGATCAACGTTTGAAGAGCAAATGTATAAATTGTTTGGGCTGCAACTTGAAAATTACAAAACCTATATGGGTTTAGACTTTTGCAAATGGGCTGATGTGGGCTAGGCCACCACAAGAAAAAAAAAAGAAAAATAGAAGCAGCCAAGGAGGTGATAGATTTTTTTTTTTTTCGGGGGGGGGGGGGGGGGGGGGGGGTGTGAGCCAATTTAAGGATAATAATCATCAACAACAAAGGAACGAAAAAAAAGGAAGGGAACCATCTTGGACGGCTGGCAATGGCATTCGAAAAGCAACATGAAAAAAAAAAGCATATTATTGGTGGTGTGATTTCTAGAACTAAAAAGGATATTTGGTTGTATTTTTTGTTTCGTAAGTTTCTTTTTGGATGCTTTGTTTTGAATTTGACTTGATTATTCTAGCCATCATGTCCGGCTAGAACCCGTATAGTTTCAACATCAGGATGTATTTTCTTTGATTTGGTTCATAAACTTATGTGAAACGGTTACGTTTGATTCAATTATTTTAGTGGTTTGTTTGTGTGTTTCTTGATCTTAAATCCGGATATTTTACCGGATATATATTAGTTTGTTAATGAAACTGGCCACTTTGTTAATTATTCTAATAAAGTTCATCAAGTTTTAAAACCTTAACCAGTTTTGATTTTTGATAAAAGGAACAAATAACGGGCTGTATTTGTCTATGAACTCGGTTTCGTTATAGAATCATACAATCTAGTTAAACATACCGAACGGCGTGTGTGTTTGATTATAATCGATACTTCTATCACGCAACCCGCACACTAAAATTCGAACGGCATGAGTTTAGAGTAGCGGGTTGGCTCTAACCGACGAACTGCGCTTGGTTAGACATTAGATGGAGTGGATGTCCGAACTGCGTGACATCTAGTATTGATACAAACTATTATTTAAAAGGATCATTGCACCGTGACCGTTAATGATCGTAAGTCGAACCGAATCAAGAAATTGCCCTGGTGTTGAAATTAGTTTTTAACATCTGAATTTTCCAACCACTTTAATTTGCTTTTCTTTTTAATCTGAAAATTTTAAATTGTTTTTACATTATAGTTTAAACTAAAACTCCCCTTTTTCAAAACAACCGTATCTGTGTCTAAAACGTTTTGGCATAATTCGTTAATCCGTATCCCTGTGGACACAAACCTGACTTCCATTCATACTATTTTTAGTGTGTCAAGTAGGTTTACTTTATATTTATTTGCTGGATTCGACACCCAACAAATTGGCGCCGTTGCCGGGGATACGGCAGATCTAACTATTTTGTGCCAAGATTTCTTTTAGTACAGGTACATCGCCATTCTTACCATGTTTACCGTTTTTTACTTCGTGAGTTATACTGGTGGCTTCTACTCCTTCAACTCCCGTACTAGTGGCGTTAGTCCTTGCAGTGCTAACCCACCGAAAAGTCTGCACGATTGGAAGCAGAAGTTCTTCTATATTCGTCGTGGGGTCATCCCCATCGATATGCATTATCGCGACGAGAGCGAGGGGGTTCCTGGCGTGAATGTGTCTGTGGATTTTGTTGATCAAGAATGGTATAAGGTGCTGACACGGAAGGCTACTTCTATTTCTCAAGTTGAGGAGAGGGCACTTGTGGGGGCTGGTATGAGCATGTTGTGGGCCCCTCAGAACCCTAGGGGTATCCCTGTTTATGGTTATCAAGGGAAAGGTATTAGAGTTGCTAATTTATGTTTCTGTTTTTCTCTGATTTCGTTATGCTCTCCCTCATGTTGTTGTGTTTTGCAGTTGGGTATAGTTTGCTGAACGTCCTCGATCCTAAGGGTGCTGGTGCCATGGTTGAAGCGATACTACCCGAGGGGAAGCCTGTGTGGTTGGATAAAATACGGGACCGATTCTTGCACCCTACTAGTGACAGCTTTGCTGCTTATGCCAATGTTATCCTAGGTGAAGACGATGGGGATGATCTTGATGATGCTACTGACCCAACTCGAGAGGAGGTTATTGTCCTTTCGAGTGAGGGTTCTGATAGATCGCGTGAAGGTCTAATTCCTCGTTCCCCGCGTGTAAGTCCGACGCAGGGGACTGTGAATGAGCCTGTCAATGAGCCTGCCGGCAACGACGTTGATGTCCCTTCCGATGCTGCTGAACAACTTGAAGCCAAGAAAAAGAAGAAGGTTGATAGGTCTGAGAAGAAGAAGAAGAAGAAGAAGGTCGAGGAACCTGTGGCTAAGGCAACTCGTAAGCAACCTTCTAACTTCTCTCTCCTAGACTATGTTGTTGTTTCTGATACGCTCTCTGGTTTAGAAGCAGGCGATAAGCGTGTTGAGCATGATCCTGACGATGATGCTACCTTAACCGAGATCATGAAGAAGAAGAAAGTTCTTGAGGACAAGAAGAAAGAACTTGATGAGCAGGTTGCCGCTGCACTTGCTGCGAAAAAATCTAAAGTTCAAAAGAAGACCCCCCTTGCGCCTTCAGAGTCGGAGGTTGACTTGGGGGTTGGTAGTGCAAAACGCAGTAACCTTCTGGAGAAGATATACGCCGCTTCTGGTTCTCAAGGTACAAAGTTTTTCGTTTGCCGCTTGTTTTTTATCTTTCTTTCTTGTTTTTTACTATCGTGGTTGCTTTGTAACAGGCGTTAAATCTGGCAAGGCTACTCGCAAGGTTGATATTTCAAAAATTACTCCTCCTGCCTCTCCCCCTTCTAGAACTTTCGACCTGTCTCCTCCCCATGATGATCTGGGTGAGAAGAAGAAAAAAGATGATGTGGAAGTTGAACAAGTTGGAGAAGGTGGTGCTGCTGGTGCTGGTGGTGGTGCGGGTGGTGCTGGTGGTGCTGGTGGTGATGCAGGTGGTGCCGGTGGTGATGGTCGTGGTGAAGGTGTTGACACCGAGGCCGAATCAAGTGAGGCTACCCCTCGCCATACCATCTATACCAAGGTTGTCCGGGGTTCTGGCCAGGGTGGTGCTTCTGGGACTCACCATAGTCTAGAGTATGAACATGTTCAGGGTGGGTCCTAGGATACCCATAATCCTGCATATGCTGATCTCCCGCATGCCCCCCGATGGAACTTGACCCAAGGTTCTCGGATGACCGAGCTCGCTAACTGCCGTGAGTTCTTTTCTCTGTCCCTCCGTCCTGCTGAGAGATTATTTCAAAAAAGACGCAATCGGTTGGATCTCTTGGACGATCATATCCATGCTGGGGTCAACTTTTTGCCACTTACCAAGAGATCGCCCGGGAGTGGCAGCTGATGGGGGAGGATACTCTGGAATTTGAAAACGCGAAGAAGGCATTCGCTGAAGAGAGAGAAAAAAATTTAATGCTGAGAAGAAGGGTTTGGCATGGAGGGTTGCTGATGCGGAAGAGAAACTTGCCAAGGAAAAGCAGTTGAACGTTGACAAGCAGAAGGACTGGGAAGTTGCTTGCGAACGAACAAACAAGGAGCTGCAAACTCAGCGTGATGCCATTGTCCGGTTGTCAGGAGAGAAGTGTAAGATCAGTGATGAAGCTGAGCAAGAGCGCGTTGCGAACCAGAAAAGGGAGCAGGAATACATCCAACGCATAGCCAAGTTGGAGAAGTTTGCTGAGGAGAAGGTTGCTGAGGTCATAGCCTCTGAAATCTTAGCCGAGGAGGTTGCTGCTGACTATAGGTGGCTACTTGCGCGTGCAGTGTCTCTGGTAATTCTCCTTGTGCTTATTTGCTTTTGATTGGTCGTTGTTGTTTCTCTCATGTTTCTATTACTTTCTGCAGATTTCTGAACGTATCGCAGGTTCCGAGGAGCTAGCCAAGTACATATATGAACTTGGTGAGGCAGCGTATGATCATGGTCGTAAAGATGGTTATGTTGAAGGAAGAGCAGCTGCTGAGGCGAAAGAACTTTTAAAGAGTTTTGAGTTATATAAAACTGATTGTGCTGCTCGTTATGCTGAGAAGCGACAAGAATTCGAATCTCTTGAATTTGCTATCGTCAAGGCTGCTGGGAAGTTATCTCGAAAACCTAACGGGATCGCATTGTTGAAAATAGCACTTGGTGATGAAGACCCTGAAGGTGGGGATGCAGGGCCTAGTCGCTAAGATTGGTGATTTTTCGGCTTGCATGCCGCGTATGGGCTTGATGCCTTGTAATCAGTTGACAATTTCTTGCCTTTGATGATTGTGAACAATTTACTTTCCGTTGCTCTGTTTGTTAACATTTCGGTACACTTGATATGTTTTATGTTAACTGTGTGTTTTGCTCTTTATTTATTATGAATTTTGCTATCGTTACAATATGTGCATGTGTAATTACTTTGATTAGGTATCACGAATGAATGATGGCTGAGACAGGTTATGCTGTGTTAGTTATCCTAGCGTTACACAGTATTGTGTTATGCTTTGGGAAAACTCTACAACGTTTGTTCTGTCGTTAAGCGCATAGTTTGATTCGTGTATACGAAGTGATCGTTTTACAGGTTATTGCGTTGACCCAGCTGTGCTCAGCTTTGGGGGTCTTACAATGTTTTCTTTACCGTGTTTACGATGCTTTCGTGTGTATATGGGCACGACGTGTTATTGTGTTTTTGACCCGGCTGTGCACTTAGTTGTGACGAGCCTTGGAGGTCTACAACATTTCCTATGTCTGAGCCATTGATGTTTTCGTGTATGCCCGAAGTAATATATGCAGTTGTAACAAAAATTCGCATGAGATAAGATAACCAACACTTCTTGTATTAGAGTAAAATGTGTTGGGCGCGTGGCCATTACAAGTAGAGATAAAGACTGCGACAGTCTACATATAACATTTTCTTAGTTGCTGAGCATTCCAGGTTCTTGGGACTTCTTTGTTTTCAAGTGTGCGTAACTTGTACGCTCCCTTCCCGAGGACTTCATCTACAACGTAAGGCCCCTCCCCCTTGGGAGCTAATTTTCCCGGTTTCTCGGCATTGGACGCCTCGTTGTCCCTTAGGATAGGGGTGTTCAAAAAAATCCGGATCCGAAACCGAATCCGAAATATCCGAAAATCCGTATCCGAAATATCCGAAATTTCGGATATCCGAAAATTCGGATATCCGAAAATCGGATAATCCGAATTTTCGGATTCGGATTCGGATATGAATTTCAAAAATTTCGGATAATCCGATTATCCGATATCCGAAAACTAATTATTTTTTTATAAATATATATAGTATATGAGCATTATATTTTGTTTGAAGTATTGTAAAAGTTAGTAAAAAAGTAGTAAATAATGTATTCGTGTGAATTTATGATTGTTTTTAGTTTTAAATGTTGGAAATTTATAAAATTGAATATAAGTTTAGTTTTAATCTATACACGAAACGGATTTTTTGATTTTTTTTATAAATTCGGATATCCGTTTGGATATCCGAATCCGTATCCGAAATTTTGGATATCCGAAAATCGGATATCCGAAATTTCGGATACGGGTTCGGATATCGATATTCACTATCCGAAATTTTCGGATATCCGGTTTTCGGATATCCGAAAACCGGATAATCCGATCTTGAACACCCCTACCTTAGGACATAGTCTCCGGGGTTGAACGTGCAAATTCTGACCTTACTGTTGTAGTATTTTTCCAGCTTGGTTTTGTATTTCGCCTCATTAATTGCCGCCATCTCTCTTCTTTCTTCTATAAGGTCTAGATCCAACCTTCTTTCTTCTTCGTTGTTGATCATGTTCATGGAGAGCATTCTTGGAGATGGCATGCCAATCTCTGCCGGTATCACGGCTTCGGACCCCTAGACCAAACTGAACGGTGTTTTTCTCCGTTACTTGTCTTTGGCATCGTCCTATGGGCCCACAGTATGCTGGGTAACTCGTCAACCCAACCTCTTCGCTGTGTTCCCAGTCGTGCTTTGATATCATCCACGGTACTCTTGTTCACTGCTTCAACCTGACCGTTTCCCTGCGGGTGCGCTACCGAGGAAAAGGTGTGCTCTATGTGCAGCTCCTTGAACCAGTTTTTGAGGTCTTCTGCGGCAAAATTTGTTCCGTTATCGGTGATGATTCTCAGGGGCAGCCCAAATCGACAAATTATTTGTTCCCAGATGAATCTGCGCGCTACGGTAGATATGGTTGACGCCAGCGCCTTTGCTTCCACCCATTTTGTGAAATAGTCTACTGCGACTATGATAAACTTCACTGCTCCCGGGGCTTCTGGAAAAGGACCAACCATATCTATCCCCCATTGTTGGAACGGCCATGCCGTTGTTACAAGGACCAGCTCATTTTTTGGGCGCATCGTTTTCGGGGCGTGTCTCTGACAACCGCTGCATTTCCTCAAAACCTTGACTGCGTCTAGATGCATTCTGGGCCAGTAATACCCGGCGTTCATTACTTTCGCTACTACCATTCTTGGGCCGGCATGAATGCCGCAGATGCCCTCATGTACGCGTATCAGATAGTTTGCATCTTCTGGATCGACACATCTCAGTAATGGTCCGAGTTACGATTTTCGGTACAGAATTCCATCAACTATCTGGTAATGCTCGGACTTATACTGTACTTTCCTTGCTTCGGCTTTGTTTTCGGGTAGTATTCCAGACTGGAGATATATAATGATCGGAGTCATCCAAGACATCGTTCCTAATTGGATGACGCCCACCTTCCTTAGCGGTACCGATGGATTGCTTAGGACTTCAATGCGCACGTCCTTAGCCAGGTGCTGGAAGCTGGTGGATGCGAGTTTGCTTAGTGCATCTGCTGGTTTATTCTCGCTCCGGTTGATGTGGTGCACCTTGTAGGAATTGAAGTTCTGTAGCAATGTTTTTGCTTGGTCTAGGTATAGCGCCATCACATCTCCTTTGGCGTCGTACTGGCCATTGATCTGCCCTGCTACTAGCATGGAGTCCACATGCGCCTCTGTGTGTTTGACTCCCATCTTGATTTCTAATTTCAAACCAGTGAGAAAGGCTTCATATTCGGCTTCATTATTCGTGCTCTTGAAGTCTAACCAGATGGCGTACGTGAATTCATGTTTTTCTGGACTTACCAATCTTAGTCCTGCGCCTGCGCTATCCTCGTTAGACGCGCCATCTGTGTACAGTAGCCATGGTTCTTCCGAATGTTGCCTTTCAGCTCTTTCCATTGCCTTGCACTCTCTGTCTTTGTCGTCTGGTACCTTTGTCAGGAAGTCTGCCAATACTTGACCCTTGATTGCTGGCCTTGGCCTGAAAACCACATTGTGACCTCCCAGTTCTATGGCCCATTTTGCTAATCTTCCAGATATCTCAGGTCTTGCAAGGATGTTGCCGATGTTGTAATTTGTCAGGACATGAATGACATGGTTGGCAAAGTACCTGCGTAGTCTTCTGGATGCGTGTATCAATGCGAGGACCAGCTTTTCCATTATGGCATATCTTGTTTCCGGGTCATTCAGAGTGCGAGACACGTAATATACTGGCGTTTGAATGCCTTGTCGGTCGACCAGTAAACCTGCTCCTACTGCTTTTTCTGACGCTGAGAGGTACATTACTTGGGGTCCACCCTTAATTGGTGCTGTCAGTGTTGGCAATCATGTGAGACAGTCTTTCATTTCTCGGAATGCGTGTTCGGCTTCCGGAGTCCACTGAAACTGATTCTTCTTTACACAGTTGCGGAGGGTTTTGATGAACGGAAAAGATTTTGCTGCGTGATTGGCGAGGAAACGGTTGAGTGCTGCTAGCCGTCCAACCAACTTCTGCATTTCTTTTATTGTCAATGGTGAAGGCATCCATTCTATCGTTTGCACCTTGTCAGGATTGACCTTAAAACCATCTTTCGTCACAATGAAACCTAGGAACTTTCCTTCTTCCATCCCAAAGGAACACTTCGCTGGATTTAGCTTGATGTTCACCTCGCGCAATGTGTCGAAAGTTTTTTGAATGTTTACCAGAATCATACTTTCTTCTTTGCTCATGATGACCAGGTAATCCATGTATACTTCGATGTACTTGCCGATAGCGTCACTGAATGTTTCATTCATCAGTCTCTGGTAAGTTGCGCCTGCATTCTTTAGACCAATGAGCATTTTTGTATAACAGTACAGCCCTGTTGGTGTGCGAAATGCGGTTTTGTCTTCATCTTGGATGGCCATCTGCACCTAATGGTATCCCTTGTAACAGTTGAGGAAACATTTCTGTCTGAACGACGCCAGTGAATCGATCTTCTCGTCAATATCTGGTAAAGCGTAGCAATCGCGCGGACATGCTTTGTTCAAATCTTTATAATCCACGCACATTCTCCAACTACCGTTTCCTTTTTGGACCATCACTGGGCTGGCCACCCAGGTTTGATAACGAACTTCTCTGATGATACCAGCATTTAGTAACTCTGTGACTTGTTCTTGCATAGCATCGTGCTTTATGTCCCCCAGATGTCGTTTTGTATGTACCACTGGTTTGGCATTTTCAGAAACGTTCAACCTGTGCTCTGCTATGTGCCGTGGAACACCAACCATATCAGCCGGTGTCCAGGCGAACACGTCCATATTTTCAAATAGCAACTTTTTTAGCGTTGCGTGCGTGCGATTTGACATTGCTGGACCCAAAGGGACAGTTTGTTCTGGATATTTACAGTTCAGTACCCATTTTTCAGCTTCTGTGCGTGGTGCGGATTTGCTTGCCTGATTTCGTCAGTTGCGAGGACTTCTTTGCTTGCGTAAATTATTGTTATCCCTGTCTCTGTTGGGAACCCAACAACTGAATGTGGTCCTGAGCAGATCATGCTAAAATCTCCTTGAGACTCTCTTCCCAGGAGGATATCATGTCTTGAGCTTGCTGGCAACACCATGAATGTAACTTCTTCTGTTCTTGAGTTCCTTCCATCCGAGAGCAGCACCAGGAATGATATCTGGTCGAGAGGAAAAACGGCTTCGTTGCAGAAACCAGTTAGTGGGTAATCTACTTGTAACACCCCGCCCCGATTAGGGCTGACGTGTTACACAATTCAGTAATCAGAGACAATTAATAACTTAATTAAAACATAAATTCCATAGGTTTAAAAACAAAAATTCCCAAAATGGCATAACGGTCTCAACAGAAAAACATAAGTGTCTAAATTTATTGAATATAAGGTTTTATTAAACTCCTTGTTCCAACTCTAGCTTTTTATTATCACTCTTCACACATTTCCCTGATTTCCCTGAGTACCTGTTTAAGACATAATAAAAGAAAACAACAGAAAGAAACGGTTGAGCCAAAAATTGCCCAGTAACGGAGAAACAATAGCACTAACACAAAAATGATAGAAGCAATACGCTAAACACTTTAACGATGCAAACAATACAATACGCTGAATGATCACTGATGAATACCATAAAGGTATATTAGAAATACCCATATGAGCCACTAACAATAAACACTAACACTTTGTACATTAGCTGCAGTTCCAATGCACCACTATGTAGAGGGGATGTGGGCACTCACACCTATCCCACTACCACTAACACTTACACTTACACTCCTAGGATCGATCCATACGCCTCTCAATAATCAATAAGTGCAATCACTTAGCACACAATACAATATAGAGACGCCGTGGGCCTTTCGCACCGACATGGATGGTGCACGTGAACTGTGCCTGTGATGACGCCCTATGTCCCCATAGGTGGATATTGCTCGGGTATTGAGGTCAATAAAATGATTCACTCAAGTCAAGGAAAAATACACTAATGATACACTAAGGCTATGTCAATCTAGCAAATGATCAATAAAAACTTGTGGGAACATGCGACAATGAGTAAAAAAAATGTAACATATCGCATGCGTATTAAAGGCAATAATTCAATACGAGATGTGTAACAATAAATCATAGATCGATGACGATGGATACCACGATATTATGGAGCGAGTAAACACTTTACGCTACGAGTGACGGACCGAATATCCGTGCACTTTGAGAATAGAAAACATTATTATGCTAAAAGTAAGAGACCACAAAATCCGTACCTTAATTAGCAAAAGCAATAACCTTAGCTTCCGATTAATGTGACATTAGCGTCTCTCTTGAGTATGGTGACCTAAAATATTTCAGGTGGGGTTAAAGCTGTGTTCCGAACCGTTATGATTTATTTATACATATAATTACATAGTTAGATTAGTGTCTATATAAAATTATGTGGATGATATATCCATAGTTACTTATATTCGGTTTCATAAAAACCAACCACCCAAGGTCCTTATGATTACATAAATATTGATTTATAAATTAAAATATCTTACTAACACAATCACTTTTAGAATCTGCCAAAATAGGTAAGCATGTATATGGATTTACTATCAAAGTCTTTAGGTAAAAAAAAAAAATAGAAAATCTCTATACTTATCTATTATTGCATCTGTTTACCATGTATTGCAATTGCTCTTTCAATAATCCACCATTCGTTCCACATTATTATGGCTATTATCATATTCTTATATTATTTTCATTTATAAAGAAATATATTATTATTGTCATTTAATAACAAAAGATAAAAAACATCACGGTGGATTTCCCATTAAAGAGCTAAGTCATCGTTTCGTGTGATCGGAAAACTTTTTTTTTAAAAGAATGTTCAATTCATATTCTCAGTTGGGTTCTCAATTTCATGGCTGGTTACAGAATTATGAGAATGGAACTAGCAGGCCAAAATCAAAACAAACATATGGAGATAGCTTTCTTATCTTATACAACCAATTGTGTGTGGTGTTATGTTTAGAGCACAAGGAGATAGTGTCGATACCGTATGTCGTGAAAGATAGGCGACTGGTGCGATGCAATGCGGATACACCGGAGATCGTAGACGACGAGTCAGTGGTTACTGGGTGATGAATCCGAGTTTTCGGGTCGTCATCGGTATAACGTGACAACGGAATCTACCACTGGTAAATCAGGAGACAAAGGGTTAAATTCTGTAGCTACTACATGAGAGATTATCGAATGAATAAGGGAACTTACTGACGACTGATCAACGAGGTGGTGGTGCTCGGCGGTTTTGTTGCGACTCCGACTAGACGAACCGTAGGTGAAATGGACCGGTGAGATAGGTTAAACTAGTGATCGGCGGAGGCGATTTGTCGGTAGTATAGAAGGTGTGCAGAAAGGTTGATTCGAGGGTTAAGGCTAGCGTTTTGGAAGGGTTTTAATGGGGAATGAATTGGCTTAAAAGAGATCGGTTGAGAGGGATACAAAATCCCATAATTTTCGTAGCTGGAATGTTAGGAAAGGAAAATAACGTGAATGTGGACGGAGATATGGAAATGATGTTGAAAAAGTTTGCTATACAATTTACTCCATACTTAACTCATTTTATTTATTTTTTTCTTTTTTTTTTTGTCGGTTCAGCAAAATTATAACACAAATGTGTTTTACTAAAACCTTTAATTGTTAAAATACTTTAATTTCCTTTATTATAAGATACTTATTATTATTATTATTATTATTATTATTATTATTATTATTATTATTATTATTATTATTATTATTATTATTATTATTATTATTATACCTTAATTAATTGTGGTTTAAAGGTTGACCAACGTTCTTCACATTTAATATCCGACATAATAATATGTCGTACTACTTATGACATTTATTTCATTAGGGTTTTGAAAGCTTCGTATATTACAATTCTACCCCACTTAAAAGAAATTTCGTCCTCGAAATAAACGTTATATGACACCATACAGTACGGGTATTTCAACTCCCTACCCCTTAAAATAATTGTGTCCACGAAATTTGCGATTATGAATATGGTATACTACTGATTTAGGATACGAATAACGATAACGAAGTTGCAAACATGATGTAGAAGAGTCGAAAGACACACAAGTAAGTTTCATATATGCAAATTAAACCATTAGGAACACTAACCTTAGGTTTCGAATAAATACGGATATTGAGAACGGATCGCCTCCTCCGATTCCCAAGTGGCTTCACGTTCTGGATGATTTTTCCACAAGATTTTGACGAACGGAAAAGACTTTTTACGCATCACACGTTCTTGTCGATCCAATATAGCCTCTGGTTGTTCTTCGTATGATAAGTCCTCACGAATCTCGTGTAGGGAATAGTTCACAACATGGAGTGGATGATAATTATACCCACGTAACAGTGAAATATGGAACACATTATGCACATGCGACAATTGTGGCGGTAGAGCTAACCGATAAGAAACTTTGCCAACTCGTTCCAAAATTTCAAAAGATCCGATAAAGCGAGGACTCAATTTTCACTTTATACCAAAACGCCGGACACCTCTGCATGGTGAGACTTTTAAGAATACTTTTTCACCTACATTAAATTCCAAAACTCGTCGGTGGCGATCAGCATAACTCTTTTGTCTACTATGGGCTTCCTTAAGTTTCTCACGAGCAATAGCAACCTTTTCGTTCGTGATCTGCACCAGTTCAGGACCCTCAATCATCTTTTCTCCGACCTCGTCCCAACATGTGGGAGCTCGACATTTACGCCCGTATAACAATTCAAAAGGTGCCATATCAATACTAGCTTGCCAACTATTGTTGTAGGCAAACTCCACCAAGCACAAGTATTCATCCCAGTTTCCCGTCCACTCAAGTGCACACGATCTAAGCATATCCTCCAGAGTCTGAATAGTACGTTCAGACTGTCCATCAGTTTGAGGATAGAAAGTAGTGCTAAATCTTATCTTCGTATCCCAAGCATTTTGGAAACCCTTCCAGAACCGTGATGTGAAACGTGGATCTCTATCACACACTATAGAAGATGGAGTACCATGCAATCTCACGAAGAAATATTTCTGATAGCTTACTCACCAAGTACCCTTTTTGAATGGGTAAGAAATGAGCAGATTTTGTAAGTCTATCTACCACAACCCAAATAGCATCGTTCTTCATACGGGTTCTTGGTAGACCAGTTACAAAGTCCATAGAAATATCATCCCACTTCCAGACAGGAATATCTAAAGGCTGTAATAATCCACTAGCCCGTTGATGTTCAATCTTCACTTGTTGACAAATCAAACACTGGCTCACATGTCTAGCTACATCTTCTTTCATACCACCCCACCAAAAATGTTGCCTCAAATCCCTATACATCTTTGTGGATCCAGGGTGTATAGAATAAGGTGAACTGTGTGCCTTAGTCAGTAATGATTCACGAAGAGCGGAATCATCTGGCACACATAAACGCTTCCCACACCATATTGTTCCATGTTCATCCACTCGAAATTCAGATTGTTTTCCTACTCCCAAATTTTGTAAGACCGCCCAAAGCTCACCATCTTCTTTTGGAGCTTCCTTTATCTGAGTGATAAGGTTCGGTTCGATCTTCAGTCTAGCCAAATAACCACCAGACTCACAAACTTGTATACCAATATCCATGCGTCTCAGGTCTGATTGAATTTGAGGCTGCACAGTTAAGTATGCCAAACCCCCATAATTCTTCCTACTCAGTGCATCTGCAATAACATTTGCTTTACCAGGGTGGTACTGAATGTTGGCATCATAATCCTTAAGTAGCTCTAACCATCTCCTCTGCCTCATGTTAAGCTCCTTCTGAGTGAAAATATACTTGAGGCTCTTATGGTCGGTGAATATGTTACATGTCTCCCCATACAAATAATGCCTCCAAATCTTAAGTGCAAAAACAACTGCCGCTAACTCTAGATCATGCGTGAGATAATTCACCTCGTAGGGTTTAAGCTGACGCGAGGCATAAGCAATAACCTTTCCATGCTGCATGAGAACACAACCAAGCCCTTTCTTCGATGCATCACTGTATATATCGAATCCGCCTGTGCCAGAAGGTAGAGTAAGAATAGGAGCAGATACTAGCTTCTGCTTCAGTGCCTCAAAACTCTTTTCCCGATCATCGTTCCAAGTAAATTTTACCCCTTTCCTCAAGAGTTGAGTGAGAGGTAAGGCCAAAATAGAAAATCCCTCTACGAAACGTCGATAATAACCTACTAGACCAAGAAAACTTCGAACTTCGGTAACTGAAGTTGGTCTGGGGCATTTAGTGATAGCTTCCACCTTTGATGGATCCATTGTGATACCTTCTGCTGATACAATGTGGCCTAGAAACGCCACTTTTTCAAGCCAAAAGTCGCACTTAGAAAATTTTGCGTATAACTTCTCCTGGCGTAAAGTTCCTAGAATAGTGCGAAGATGGTCCTCATGCTCTCCTCTACTTTTAGAAAACACCAAGATGTCATCGATGAATACGATCACGAACCGATCCAAGTACTCATGAAATACTCGGTTCATAAGATCCATGAAAACAGCAGGAGCATTTGTCAAACCAAAAGGCATGACTAGAAACTCATAGTGACCGTACCGGGTACGAAATGTTGTCTTATGGACATCTTGATCTCTGACCCTCAACTGATGGTACCCTGATCTGAGATCAATCTTTGAGAAAAACTTCGCTCCTTGGAGTTGGTCAAAAAGGTCATCAATACGCGGTAAGGGGTAGCGATTACGAATGGTGATCTTATTCAACTCCCGGTAGTCAATGCATAAACGCATGCTACCATCTTTCTTCTTCACAAACAAAACCGGTGCTCCCCAAGGTGAAACACTAGGTCTAATGAATCCAAGTTCCAAAAGTTCTTGCAACTGCTCTTTCAATTCCTTCAACTCCAATAGGGCCATACGATAGGGTGCTTTAGAAATAGGTTCAGCTCCGGGAATCAAATCAATAGTGAATTCTACTTCACGTTCAGGTGGTATCCCTGGCAATTCTTCTGGAAAGACATCAGAGAAGTCTCGAACAACAGGAACGTCTTCGACACATGGTGTATCCACTGAGGTATCTTTGATAGCAGCTAAGAATCCCTCGCATCCATGGGATATAAGTTTTTGAGCTTTAAGGTTGAGATCCTTGATAAATACATTCAGGATTCAGAATATCACCAAAAATGACTCGTTTGGAGTGACAATCGATGGTAGCGCGATGCGTGGATAACCAATCCATGCCTAGTATGACATCAAAATCTCCCATTTGCATGGGATAAAGATTCGCTATACGAATAACATTTCCGATCACAAGCGGGCAATCTTTATAGATGTGAGTAATAACCGAAGAATTTCCCATTGGTGTAGAAATGACTAAAGCTTGATCCAATAGAGAAGGCGTAATTTTAAGATGTCGGGCAATTAGTTGTGAGACTATCGAGTGGGTTGCCCCAGTATCAAATAACACATACAAGTCACGCTCACCCAAATAAATACTACCCGAAACAGTACCTAGTGAATCGATAAACAATAAGACACAAACGATTGTATGAAAGCCATAAACAACTAAGCAAGCAAAATAATAATACTAAAAGGAACATTTATCAGAGACGGTACCTGGAGCACTAGCAGCTTCCCCTGCAGTCAATGAGAAAACACGCCCTCCCGTAGTAGGTGGCACAGTAGCTCCCCTAGTGGTATCAGTTGGTCGGTTACCAGCCTTTGGGCATTCATTAATCTTATGCCCCATATCTCCACACTTAAGGCAAGCCCCAGTAAGTCGACGATAGATGCCTGGGTGACGCTTGTTGCAATGGTTACACACTGGAGGCTGGGTAGGGTTCTGGTTACCTTTTTGGTTTACGGGTTGAGCTTGGGTTGGTGGCTGGTAGGGTTTGGTCTGACCCTGATTTTGGCTCCTTCCCTGCCATGGTCTATTATTCCTTCCCGATGACCTATTCCCCATATTGTTTTGATTATTTCGAGTAGGTGCTTGAGACGACTCACTAGTGAACGGAGTGCGGTATTCGTCTCTATTTCTCTTCCTATTATTATTGGAACCACCCAAAAATTCTTTGTTATCCATATCAACCTTTTTGGCAGCCTTAGCCGCCTCTGCAACAGTGGGGAACGTTGACTGAATGATTGCTCTACGAATCCGATCACAAACTGCCCATTGATATTTCTCTGCTTGTTCCTCACGTGTTCCAGCAGCTGACCCAAGAAATCCAACTAGTCGATAAAACCTATCAGTGAAGTCAGAAAGTGGTTCGTCATTCCTTTGACGGATATTGTGATACTCTCGTGTGTAAGAACTCTTATCCACGCTGTTAAAATATTTCTCGAAGAAAATAGTACGAAAATCTGCCCAAGGTAAATTCTCCACAAATGGGTCTCCTCCTCTTTCCTCCAATACACCTTCCCACCAAGTTTGCGCATCTTCTTCGAGTTTATACGATGCTAACCTTGATTTAAATTCATCTCCAACTCCTAACGCCCGAAATATTTTCTCGATATGAGCAATCCAATCCCTTGCTACAATTGGAGTGGTTGCCTTTGTGAAAGATCTCGGTTTCTGTTTTATGAACTTATCTAGCCAATCCCCAATTACACCGTTTGGGTTTGGGTTTGGATTAGGGTTCGGATTTGGATTTGGATTGGGGTTAGGGTTTGGATTAGGATTGGGGTTAGGGTTTGGATTAGGATTCGGATTTGGATTTGGATCACGTACGGCCTGAACAAGTGCAGGCAACATAGCAGTAAAGGCCTGAGTGATAGCAGCTATGATATTTGGATCAGGCTCATGTGGTCCACCACCATTACGACGACCAGAGTTGCGTGTCTCACGACAAGGAGGCATCTAAAGAAAACACATTAAGAATTTAGATGAAACAAATAATAAGGACTAATCACATAACGGAATACCTATAACCCAATGTCTACCCATTCCTCACGTGTCTTAATTATTTAGTTAATGTTTTCTACAGGATAGAGCCTAAGCTCTGATACCATAACTGTAACACCCCGCCCCGATTAGGGCACGTGTTACACAATTCGGTAATCAGAGACAATTAATAACTTAATTAAAACATAAATTCCATAGGTTTAAAAACAAAAATTCCCAAAATGGCATAACAGTCTCAACAGAAAAACATAAGTGTCTAAATTTATTGAATATAAGGTTTTATTAAACTCCTTGTTCCAACTCTAGCTTTTTATTATCACTCTTCACACATTTCCCTGATTTCCCTGAGTACCTGATTAAGACATAATAAAAGAAAACAACAGAAAGAAACGGTTGAGCCAAAAATTGCCCAGTAACGGAGAAACAATAGCACTAACACATATATGATAGAAGCAATACACTAAACACTTTAACGATGCAAACAATACAATACGTTGAATGATCACTGATGAATACCATAAAGGTATATTAGAAATACCCATATGAGCCACTAACAATAAACACTAACACTTTGTACATTAGCTGCAGTTCCAATGCACCACTATGTAGAGGGGATGTAGGCACTCACACCTATCCCACTACCACTAACACTTACACTTACACTCCTTGGATCGATCCATATGCCTCTCAATAATCAATAAATGCAATCACTTAGCACACAATACAATATAGAGACGCCGTGGGCCTTTCGCACCGCCACGGATGGTGCACGTCAACTGTGCCTGTGATGACGCCCTATGTCCCCATAGGTGGATATTGCTCGGGTATTGAGGTCAATAAAATGATTCACTCAAGTCAAGGAAAAATACACTAATGATACACTAAGGCTATGTCAATCTAGCAAATGATCAATAAAAACTTGTGGGAACATGCGACAATGAGTAAAAAAAATGTAACATATCGCATGCGTATTAAAGGCAATAATTCAATACGAGATGTGTAACAATAAATCATAGATCGGTGACGATGGATACCACGATATTATGGAGCGAGTAAACACTTTACGCTACGAGTGATGAACCGAATATCCGTGCACTTTGAGAATAGAAAACATTATTATGCTAAAAGTAAGAGACCACAAAATCCGTACCTTAATTAGCAAAAGCAATAACCTTAGCTTCCGATTAATGTGACACTAGCGTCTCTCTTGAGTATGGTGACCTAAAATATTTCAGGTGGGGTTAAAGCTGTGTTCCGAACCGTTATGATTTATTTATACATATAATTACATAGTTAGATTAGTGTCTATATAAAATTATGTGGATGATATATCCATAGTTACTTATATTCGGTTTCATAAAAACCAACCACCCAAGATCCTTATGATTACATAAATATTGATTTTAAATTAAAATATCTTACTAATACAATCACTTTTAGAATATGCCAAAATAGGTAAGCATGTATATGGATTTACTATCAAAGTCTTTAGGTAAAAAAAAATAGAAAATCTCTATACTTATCTATTATTGCATCTGTTTACCATGTATTGCAATTGCTCTTTCAATAATCCACAATTCGTTCCACATAATTATGGCTATTATCATATTCTTATATTATTTTTATTTATAAAGAAATATATTATTATTGTCATTTAATAACAAAAGATAAAAAACATCACGGTGGATTTCCCATTAAAGAGCTAAGTTATCGTTTCGTGTGATCGGAAAACGTTTTTTTTTTAAAAAGAATGTTCAATTCATATTCTCAGTTGGGTTCTCAATTTCATGGCTGGTTACAGAATGAAACTAGCAGGCCAAAATCAAAACAAACATATGGAGATAGCTTTCTTATCTTATACAACCAATTGTGTGTGGTGTTATGTTTAGAGCACAAGGAGATAGTGTCGATACCGTATGTCGTGAAAGATAGGCGACTGGTGCGATGCAATGCGGATACACCGGAGATCGTAGACGACGAGTCAGTGGTTACGGGGTGATGAATCCGAGTTTTCGGGTCGTCGTCGTTATAACGTGACAACGGAATCTACCACTGGTAAATCAGGCGACAAAGGGTTAAATTCTGTAGCTACTACATGAGAGATTATCGAATGAATAAGGGAACTTACCGACGACTGATCAACGAGGTGGTGGTGCTCGGCGGTTTTGTTGCGACTCCGACTAGACGAACCGTAGGTGAAATGGACCGGTGAGATAAGTTAAACTAGTGATCGGCGGAGGCGATTTGTCGGTAGTATAGAAGGTGTGCAGAAAGGTTGATTCGAGGGTTAAGGCTAGCGTTTTGGAAGGATTTTAATGGGGAATGAATTGGCTTAAAAGAGATCGGTTGAGAGGGATACAAAATCCCATAATTTTCGTAGCTGGAATGTTAGGAAAGGAAAATAACGGGAATGTGGACGGAGATATGGAAATGATGTTGAAAAAGTTTGCTATACAATTTACTCCATACTTAACTCATTTTATTTATTTTTTTCTTTTTTTTTGTCGGTTCAGCAAAATTATAACACAAGTGTGTTTTACTAAAACCTTTAATTGTTAAAATACTTTAATTTCCTTTATTATAAGATACTTATTATTATTATTATTATTATTATTATTATTATTATTATTATTATTATTATTATTATTATTATTATTATTATTATTATACCTTAATTTAATTGTGGTTTAAAGGTTGACCAACGTTCTTCACATTTAATATCCGACATAATAATATGTCGCACTACTTATGACATTTATTTCATTAGGGTTTTGAAAGCTTCGTATATTACACTACTGGTTCTAAGCACGCTTTGTCTTCCTGGTCGAATAGATTAAAGCATTGCTCGTATATGATATCTGCGGTGCTCCCTGGATCAATAAAAATGTAGTTAGTCTGGTAATGACCGATCACGCCAGAAATGACTATAGGTCTTCTCTCTCTTGGGCCCCCTCGTACCACGGGGAAGACGACTTGTCTTTCATGCCAAGAATCATCTTGGGCGCACTTGTTGTAGTTCTTCCGTGGCTTTCTTGGACCGCCTTGGACAATGTGAGTTTCTAATTTTCGGAGCTTTTTGTTGTCTGGGCCTTCTTCCCTTCTTTGAATTTGGCGATTATCACGCTTTCCCCCTTTTACAAGATGGGTGAGCCTTCCATCTCTTAGAGCTCTTTCTATCTCTTGCTTTAGGCTAAAGCAGTCGTCGGTCAGGTGACTTGTGTCTTTGTGGAATTCGCAAAAAAGATTTGGGTCTTGACCCCTTTTGTTTCGCATTTGCAACGGGGGTTTGAACTGGTGGTTCTCTGTTGACAAGACCTCGGAAGGGGTCTTTCTCAGGGGTGTGCAGTGCTTTTCCTTGTTTTCTCTCTTAACCTCTTTGCAATGGCTGATCTGGTTGATTGTATTGCGCGCATCTTCTCTTATCGGACTTCTTTCTTTGTAGCCAGATGTTCTCCATGGTTGGCCTTTGCCTTTCTTGTTGCGGCGATCATTCTGGCTGTAATTGTATTGACGGCTGTCATCGCTGGTCAATTGTTTATCGGTGCGCACAATCGTTTTTGCTGCTTCGATGAAGGTATCCCAATCTTTGGGACCTCCATCTCTTCGTTTCAATCGTTTGATCAGGTCATCACACTTTACTGCCCTCATGAAGTGTGCGCGCATCATCTTCTCGCCCACATCTCTGATTTCCAGACATTCTTTGTTGTATCTGGTGATGAAATCTTCTACGCTCTCGTGCTCTTTCCTCCATATATTCAAGCAATCAGTTGGATCTCTAGTATGCCTGCGCTGTTGGGAGAAGTGCGCGAGGAACTTATCTCGAAAATCGATCCATGATTTAATTCTTCCAGCTGGCAGACTGTCAAACCAGACGCGCGCTACGCCGACAAAGGTTTGCGCGAAAAGATGACACCAAGTTGGTAAGTTCCAACCACCTGTTAACCCTGCGCCGTTGAAGACTTGGAGGTGGTCGTCAGGATCAGTTAAGCCATTGTATTTGCCTACATTGTGTGGCAGTTTCGTCTTATCGATATCGGCTGTTGCAATCTCTCTGATGAACTTGGAGTTTTCAGCTATGCCATCTGGGTGATAGCTCAACGAGTAATCATGTTCTGCCTTTGAATTGTACCGCGCGCTTGTGGGGTTTGTACGCCTCGTGTTCTGGTGGTAATCTGCTGAATACCGTGCTTTCTTTCTTGTATGTCGAGTCATCTTCTTCATTATAGCTGTCCCATTCGTCGTTTATGTTGTGCGGGCCTAAACGACTTCGTACTGGCTTTCTCTGTTGATGGGAGTATTGCACATAGTTGCTTTCCGTTTCACCATAAGTGTCGCGCGTATCATGCGCGCTTTGCCTTCTGACGTTGGGTGCTTTCTCAGGATTTAAGTTCCACGCATTGGTCTGCTGAGGCACGTGGGTGCTCGGAGGCCTTTGCGGTGGGGTAACAAAATCGAATTGATTAGCTTGTGCTTGGAGCAAAGCTTGATGTGCGTTGAGTTGCGCATAAACAAGGTTCAGAGAGGCTGTTTGTTCGGCGTACCAGGAAGCCAGAGTTTTTCCCTCAGGTTGTCACACCCCAACCAATGGCGGAAACATCGGGATGAGACGAAGTGTGAAGATTGCTCGAGACATCATAATGCTAATAATTGTGACAGGTATTTAAATACTCATTTCATTCAATTTCTAAAGGATCAATTACAAGGCTTTTGAAACAATACAACAACATGAATAATAAAATAATACAATATGAATACAATTCTTTTTAAGTGTGTATCTATGTATCCTACTAAATTCCATGCATCGTCGACATCCACCTGTAATATGTTAAAATAAAGTCAATGCAAAAGCAAAGGCGAGTATACAAGTTTGATACGTACATAGTAAAAGATAAGTTTTAAACAATTCCTCATAGCAAGCATGTGATTCAAGATAAACATTCAAACATGGCATGTGTCTAACATATCAAACCAAGGAAACGCAATATGCTCATGACATTACCGATGATAAAGGGCGGTTCGTTAATCCTATAGCGCTACATATGTCACGGTTTGGCTCGTACGAAGTTAATGATAAATTCAACACATAAGTTTCACCCAAGTTTAAAGTATCAAGCCATCACGTATACAAGCATGTTATAGGAATGTTCATGTGTTTAAGTAAAATGTTCATGTGTAAGTTTTTGATAAGTAAACATGTTATACCCCAAAAGTGGTAAAAGTAAAAAGGGGGAAATACGAGTATACTCACAATATTGCCATTTCTTCCGATTATCCAAGCGTTGATGAGGGTACGAGTTTAGGAGTACGGAGCACCGAGGTCTCCCTATAAGGGCAAACGATGGTGCATGAGTGAACGGAATTTCAAAGGAACGAACGAGAGTGCTTATCCTAGATGTCTAAAATATCGTGAACTCGTTATTATTTATTGTGTAAAAATAAATAAATAAATAAATAAATAACCCTAATATTTATGCTTTGAATAATTTGGAATTCGTATATTATATTGTCTTAATATAAAAATTATTGTTATAAAAAGAATTTATGTATTTATATTATTAATTTAGAGATTTGGTTATAAAGAAAATGAATCAAAGTAAAATCGTTTTGAAATTATACACGTATTGTTTCGTGGATTATTACGAAAAACGGGCAGAGTTTCCTCTGTTTTTGGACGATCCCGACAATACCAGTTGCCGATATAATTGTCAAATTCAACAAATAATGTAATATCAATATATAGCTTTTGGCACGTGCGCAAGAAAAGTAATTTTATCAAGTACTAACCGATTGGTAATACACTAACGATACAATAAAATTGCATCTTGATTTGCCAGTTTGAGCTCGATTCGAATTAATTAAATATTAACAACATAACAAAATTTACATTATTTAAATTTTTTTTACCGAATCTGTGTTGACTTGAGTTTGACCACAGTTTGACTGGAGTTGACCGGTCACCAAAACTGAAGTAAACCGGAACGCTAGCCAAGTCTCGAGCCACCTGAAACGACAAAATCAACGGGACTCGAATCGAAATTATACGAAACAAACACTCGAACTAGAACTGACCCGAGACTGAAGCGAGGTAGAATCTGACTGGTTTGACTGGTGTTGACCACGAAAACTGTCAACCGAGATAGTATCCAAAACTGAAAATGAACCTCGCGAACCTGTTTTAGAAGGAAACTCGAACCTGAGATTTAAATGAACAAGATCCGAACCAAAACCACATCGCAAAACCAACATACAAGTCGAACAACTGACTAATGTTGAAACCGACCGGCAAACTGAACGGAAACTTAATCGAACAAACAAAAAAAAATCGAAGCAAAAGCTGAATCAACTAACCTGAATCGGAACAGATGATGACTGGAGTGAACTAAAGTCGAGCGGGACTCGAAGTCGAGAATGGTTGCCGCCGCCGCAGACGACGGCACTGCCGTCGTCTCTCCTCCGCGTCTCTCTCTCTCTCTCATTTACGTCTTCACACCACCGCGGAGCACCACCACCACTAGTGGTGCTGCTCGCTGCTGCCATTGTTGTTTATCGGGGAGAGGGGCACATCGTAGGGGGAGAAGGAGGGTGATGTCGGTGCCACCGGAGAAGGAGGTGGTTGGGTGGTTGTCGGCCGAGCCACGCCGGAGAAGGAAGGGGGGCGCTGGTGTGTTTGGTCGGCCGTTTGAATCAGATGTAGGGTTTCAAGAATATGAAGGAACATGGATATAAATTGGGTTATATACTTAGGTTTATCAAGTGACTTGACTTGAACGATGCTTAAAAGAATAAAGGATCAGGTTATGTCAGATGTGAAGGCCATAGCCTAGTGGTTATGTGTGCGTGTGAAGAGAATGGTGACCCGGGTTCGAGTCCCGTGGTCAGCGTTTTCTTTTTGAGGTTTTATTTTCTTTCTTTCTTTTTGTTATAATAATACCAAACTTTCAAAAATTGCGAAACAGTCTCTGGGCTTTTAATTAACTAAGTCACGTTACTTTAAAAGAAATATAATTTTATAATATATAAACTAACTAGGTTAGTTCACTAACTTTAATATCTAACGAGGCTAACTAGATATTATAAAAATAAACTTTTTAGATTATAATATCAATTAGTTTAATTAATCAAACCTTGATTAATAACCATAATTATAACGAATTAAACTAAAGAACAAAAAAATTTCGACGATTATAATGAAACGATGAATACAAGGATACAAAATTTTCTAAAAAAAAAGGGAACACTCACAGTGGTTTCTAAATATGGAAAGTTATGGAAACGCGGAGCGTTACAGTCTCCCCTCCTTTAGGAAATTTCGTCCCGAAATTTATTCAGAAAGAAGACTTGAAAGGGTTTTGGCAAACAGAATAGGATTGCTTAAAATTGAGGCTTTGGAGTTGATATAACAGAGGATATTTGAGGTATAAGGGTGAACGATTGATCTAATAAACGATTATGAGTATAAGAATGGCATATGTAACGGATAGACAAAAGTAGTGCGTTAAGAATAAGGTCTCGTCGTGGATAATCGGATATAGTGCGTTTGTGAGTTGTTAAAGTTTTGTATAAGGTCTAAAAGGTCTGTAAAACACTGAATTTCTCATGCATGTTTTACGAAAGTTTAGTAATATAGTGAAAACATTTATATATAGGAAGTACCAGCGGCATATCCACCATGTTTTGACCTTGTTACGTCTGTTTCGTTATTCGTGCCATGTTACGTTCTGTGTCTTACCATACACAGTAGTACACTCTATGGTTTTCATACGCCCATCACTATAATCCCGTGTGCACCCGCGATTATTTTGATCGTCGCATGATCCGCATAGCTTGTACTAGTTGTGTATGAATCAGGGTATACATAATTTTTAAAAGAAAATAAGAATGTCCACGTATAAGAATATAGTATATAAGAAAGTCCATGCTTAAGTATGTATGGGACCCACGTAAGCAATTCCCCCGGATTACGCTCGCGTATAGGTACGAATGTATGAATCATGTGTACGAATGAAAGCACAAGCATAAGTATAAGTTTAAGTATGAATAGGCACGTAAGTATGAGTATCAACATAAATCGCATGTGTAGTGTGAGTATATGTGCAAGCATGAAACGTAGGCATATATGGATAAGCATGAAACATATGAGTGTAAGTAAAACATGAAAAGTATGAATATAAGTATGAATATGATTATAAGTATAAGCGTAAAATATATTGTTATGAATATGAGGGTGAGTGCGATTACGAATACTAATGATTGCGTATATCGTATTAATTGAAAACATAACAAATTCAAGCATGTAACGGTGCTCGAAAGGTTGAGCATGTAAATACGAATGATATAACTGAAATTGTCGCGATGCAACGACTAAAACGTGTATGATGATATGCATGTCTAGTTGCTTAAATGAAACATTGAGTTTATCGAATCAAAATTAGATTGAGCTTGGTTTGAAGGGTATAATATAGTTTGTATATGTAAGGGAACATAAAGTACTCATTGGTTATGCATAACGTATTTTGTAACAAATGGAAATGCTACTTTTGTTTTAAAAGAGTTTACGTATGTTGAAGGTTATCGGTCCCCACGAAGTCTTCCTGCCCACGTGTTTTGAAAATTTGAATGACGAATTAAGCGGTGTAGAAAAGGTTTTTGAAAATAACGTTTTGTTTCATTTGCATCAAAAACGAGAAATTTTGAACTTTGAAGGTTCTTGTGAAAACGTCGACCCTTAGAATGGAAATTTAGTAAAAGAACTTAGTGATTGTTTTTTTTTTTAAAAAAAATTTAACAAATGATTTTTTTTATATTGGAAAGCGTCTTTGGTAAAACGGTTGCATAATATCTATAGTATCCTACAAGTATGTGTAAAGGTTGGTTTGAATTCCGTTTGCAAATGAAAGTCCTTAGTATGGTGATATAACGTGAGTGTGTGTTTTAGTGATTAAGTCGAATATGAAGTTCTTGGGCAAGAGATTCATTGAACCGATTAAATTGATATGTAGCATTTCGTAAGGTTTTGAAATTTGGGTAATAAAGCGTTTTAAGACATGATTAAAATAGGTTGAGTGAAAATAGATTGTATGATAGAAAGTACGCTTGATAAAACAATGTATTTTGAAATCGGTATCAGTAGGTATCTTGAATAATGATAAACAATTTAAGTATAGAATATGATCGAGTTTGCATAATAAGATATTTTGAAGATACGTTTTGGTAACGATCACCTAGGTAAGGGAATCACCCCAAATCCGTTGGTGAGGTCGTTGTAAGATGAGAAAAGAAGCGAAGTTAATCGTCAAGGTAAGGAAATCACTCTTATCTCGATGATATGTCTCTGCTCGTTGTTATGAAAGCGTAAATAAAGTTACGTGAAATTATGCATGCTAATAATGTGTAATCGTATGAAAGGTAAGAGTATGATGTTACGCAAAAATGAAATCTCGAAAAATTGTCCAAAATTGACAAAAATCAAAAATAATAAAGCGTAAGCTCGAATAAAACTTGGAGGGTCCCAAACGGAACATTGACTAACCAAAGTGGTCGAAAGATCTTTTGGAATTAGGGAACATGCTTTGGCCTAATAGGTGGAATACTCTTGCCGATATTTCGGCTAACGGTACTTACCCTTCCAGTTACTACATGTTCCCAATCCATCGAAAATTCGAGACTTGGCGGGATTTTCCAAAAATCAAGGAGTGGAACTAGTCGACAAGGTGCGGGTTTCACCCCTAACTTGACGATTTCGTACCCTAAGTGTGGTTGGTACTCGTCGGGTCAAAATTTAATTTCGACACTTTGACGAGGGTCCACTAGAGTTTGAAATTCCCATTAAGATGTGGACTTCACTCCTAACTTAATGGTGAATTTCGTGCAAAAATAGAATCAAGAGGATGAGAGTCGTTTACCAAATTGTGGGTTTCACGCCTATTTTGGTAAACTCGTCTCGTTTTTATAAGATGAGTGTTGTCGGATTTAGAAGAATCAAACAAAAGCCTTAGAAAAACGTATGTTAAGAAAATAAACAAACAATTAACACATAAGAAGCCTTGTCAGGAATAACACATAATGAAACAAGTATTAACACATAAGGATGGCACGTCAAGTATAGTGGCATAAAGTTAAGACGACATATGTACTTAAAAGTTTAAAGAGAATGGATAAGAAGCAAGTAAGTAGCATGCAAGTAGTTACAAGTAAAACCTAAGAATAAGGCTCTAAAACTATAGACTAGGTAAAAGCATTCCTACTTTTCCTAATTCCCTATAGTTATGGCTCTGATACCAATCTGTCACACCCCAACCAATGGCGGAAACATCGGGATGAGACGAAGTGTGAAGATTGCTCGAGACATCATAACGCTAATAATTGTGACAAGTATTTAAATAATCATTTCATTCAATTTCTAAAGGATCAATTACAAGGCTTTTGAAACAATACAACAACATGAATAATAAAATAATACAATATGAATACAATTCTTTTTAAGTGGGTATCTATGTATCCTACTAAATTCCATGCATCGTCGACATCCACCTGTAACATGTTAAAATAAAGTCAATGCAAAAGCAAAGGCGAGTATACAAGTTTGATACGTACATAGTAAAAGATAAGTTTTAAACAATTCCTCATAGCAAGCATGTGATTCAAGATAAACATTCAAACATGGTGTTGGTGCACTTTGTGTCTGTACTTTGTCTATGTTTTGTAATGTATAAAACGATGTCTTTTGTCGGTTGTGTTTACGTCTTTGTATGTTATTTATGTGTTGAAATGTATGTTTGACCAAGTCAACCATCCTCCTGGTTTGACTTGGCCAAACAACAACACTTAGTGGTTGAAAGATAACATGTCTCGAAGGATGTCATCGAAGGATGTTTAGTATCCTTCGATGACTTCGAAAGATGATGTTTCGGAGGATCTTTATGGACCTCGAAGGATATACCATCCTTCGAGGTATGTCTAGATCCTTCGAGATCTTTCGATAGCTTTTCTGGTCGACAGATGATCCTTCGACCAGAACATTTATCCTTCGTGCATGTCAGTCTAGTATGGGTATATATATACCCATGAGGGTTTCACTTTACAAGAAGTTCTACAAGTTCTGTGTAAGGTTGTTCAAGGTGTAGAGAGCTTTTGTGTGTGAAACCCAGGTCTGTAATAGAGAGCATTTCAGTTTGGTCAAGGTCTGTAACCGTGTCCACTGAAATACAAGAGAAAACTTTGATATCTTGCGTGTCTATCTTTCTCTTTGTAATCTTTGCTTTCATCTAAACTCCGGTTGCACTCTAGCTTGGATTCCGCACTTGCTAGAGTGTTGAACATAACAAGGAATAGGTTAAACCTCAACCTCCGAGGGACCTACAAGTGGTATCAGAGCCGTGGCTCTTTTCCTTGTTAAACCGGGTTTGTGCAAGACCTTGGTTTGTGTTTGGACAAAAGTTTTCTTGGTTTAGCTCCCGTTTTTAGTGTGTTTCTGGACTTTCTAGCCTTAAAAACGTGTTTTAAACTAACCGGGTGTTGTTCGGGAAGGATTGGGTAACTTAAAATTGTGTCTTGAAAAGTTTGCTATTTTCCGGCAAATATTCCGGTCAAATTCCGGTTACCTGGTGTGGATAAGAAGTTTCCTCTTTGGGCAATCTTTCAAAAGGTGATCATACCTTTCTGCAGAAAGTAAGGCTGAACATACCTTACTGCCGAAAGTTGTGCACCAACCACATCACCTTTTCACCAACCGGTCAACCTTGTGTCAGTGTGTCAGAGTGTGTTCGAAAGATATCTTTCGAGCTCGACAGATCATCTTTCGATTAAGGAGATTCGAAAGATAACCATCCTTCGAACAATCCTTCGAAGTCAGTGAGTATCCTTCGAGTCAAGGAATCTTTTCGAAAGATACATCTTTCGAGTTACTGTTCATTTCGAAAGATAAGGATCCTTCGTGTAGGTGAATCTTTCAAAGCTATCTTTCGAGGTTATTGTTCGAATCTCAACAGTGATCCTTCGAATACTGTTGATCTTTCGAACAGTGTTATCTTTCGAGCCATCTTTCGAGTCTTATCTGTTTGAATTTAACAGTTTGTGATTTCAGGTCTTTCGATCCTTATCCTTCGGCTGTTGTCATTTTTCAAGTTTTAATATAGTTTGTGAAAATCAATTTTCTAAATCTATTTTCACCTAATATATTAATTATAAAATGGGAACAAATGGTCAATGGGATCCTTCTGCGTGGACTACGACAACTTTGACTCCACAGTCATCATCTACGCAATCATCAACCACGCAATCTGCGCCAGAGTTCAACAAAACTGCATGGATGCAGGCTATTGCCCCAACTCAAGCTGCAATGATAACGGCAAATCAATGGGCATTGGTCACTAATCAAAGCAACAGCATTCAAGCAATGATGCAGAACGATAGTGAAACTGGTACAAGCACGAAACCGCCAAAGCTTAATCACATCAATGATTGGGGATGGTGGAAAGAAAGGTTGAGAACTTATGTTCAGGGGCAAGGTCAAGACTTATGGATGTGTTTCTTCACTTCGTTTGAAAATGAGTTGGAAGTTGCAGGATCAAATCCAGAAACTTACAGCACACTGTCTGATGAAGATAAGAAGAAGTTTGAATTGGAAAAGAAAGCATTTATGATTCTCACGCAGGCTCTTCACAGAGATATATACCACCAATTCGTCTACTGTACGACTACCAAAAGTTTGTGGGATATGCTCACGTTAAGGTGTGAAGGAAATGCTCAATCAAGGAAGATCAAGCAGGAGTTGCTAAAGAAAGAGTTTGAAGGTTTTACCTGCATGGAGAATGAAGGTCTATCAGAATTGTCTACAAGATATCACCATCTGTTGAGTGAAATGTTTGCCTTCAAAGTTTCTGCCACTCCACAAGATATGGTGAGGAGATTTGCTGATGCCTTACCAGCAAAGTGGAGCAGTTATCTTGAGATTCTCAAGGAAAACGGTGTTCTGGATACAATTACCATTTATGAGCTAATCCAGAAATTGGAAAACAAAGATGTTGAAGAAAAGCTCAAGGCGAAAAGAACAACCACTCCTCAGAATCCCGAGATGTATTTTGGGATTGCAGGTGGTATTACTGGAGAAAAGCCAGCTTCTCAGCATGCTAAGCTTCAAACAGCGTTCATCTCCAACACCGGACCTCCAACAGCAAATCAATTTGATCCTTCAGCATACACAATGATGTATTCAAGACCAGATTCTTCATCTCAACAACAACAACAGCAGACAGCTCAACAATTCACTCCACCGCCTTTCCTGGATCCTAACAGAGCTCAACAGCAACAACCACAACAGCAGGGATTTTATGGAAGTTCTTCAAGCTTTCAAGCTACTTCCAATCCGAACACTGTCAGATTGGATACTTCCAATTTTTCAAAAGTCAGTGTTGAGATAGCCAAGGAACATATGGAGATGTTGAACACCTTGGTTAGCGCC
This sequence comes from Helianthus annuus, assembly GCF_002127325.2. Lineage (NCBI taxonomy): Eukaryota > Viridiplantae > Streptophyta > Magnoliopsida > Asterales > Asteraceae > Helianthus > Helianthus annuus. The sequence goes on from NC_035442.2 coordinate 36,574,552, forward strand.
TACTGTGGGTTGGTTGCGGGTCAGATTGGAAATATCAACCTAACCAACGAAGATTATCAGCAGGTTGATAAAGAAGAGTTTGAGATGATGGATATAAAGTGGGCTCTTGCTAGTGCTATCCGTAGAGCTAAAGAGTTTATGGAAAGAACGGGGAGAACCAGCTTGGAAAGCAATAACAACACCAAGTATGGTTTTGATAAAAATGCTGTCACCTGCTTCAACTGTGGTGAAAAGGGTCATTTCAAACGGGAATGTCAGAAGCCACCCAAGCAAGGCAATCAGAATCCTTTCAGGAATCAAAGACAGCCTCAGCAACAACAGAACAATTCTGACAGACAATTAGTTCCCGTGGGAGGAAATACTTCTGGATCCTCAAACTCTAATTCCCACAGAGGATTAGTTGTTCAAGCTGATGAGATTTGTAACTGGAGTGTTCAGCTTGGAGAAGGAGGTAATGGAGGTAATGGTGGCACAGCTTGTTATGCCAAAGTAGTTGAAAAGGTTGAAGAACCCGTGTCTGCTGGTGAATCTTCAGAAGATGAAGATAGCTCGGGTTACAGTGGAAGTGTTGATGGTGAATCACTGGATACTGGTGATATATCAAGTGATGCTTTAGATCTGGAGGTTGATGAATTATTGGCTGATGCTGAAGCATTATGCAAGAGAAGGTCTATTCTTTGCCAGAAAGCTGCTGGAACTTCTGAGAAGCTTTCTCAATTTTTCTCTGAAGACGGATCTTTCTCTTTTCTTACAGCCTTCATGGCTCATGTTGAAGGACAAACCTCACAGGTATGTGATTCTAAACCTGACTCTGTTTCTGCTGTTGTTGAATGTGCTAAATGTCTAGAATATGCAGAAAAGGAAAGTCTGTTTGAAATCACACAAAAACACAATCAAGAATTGATTGTTGATCTTGCCAAAGCATCTGAAGCTAACTTCTTTTTAACCAAAAATGAAAAAGAATTTAAAGAAACAATTAAGTCATTAAAACATGATGTTTCTGAATTACAAAAGGCTGTTTTGAGAAAACAACATGCTAATAATAACTTAATTGACACAATTGAGAAACAAATGGTGGAGTTAGCTACAGCTCGATGCGAGTGTGATGCAATCAAGCAGAAATTGGACAGTTATTCCAATTCCCGCTTTGTTTTGGATCACATCATCAGTGTTCAAAAGGAAAAGGGGGATAAAAAATGTATTGGATACAAAAAATGTCCTCCCCCAATGAGCCACAATTATTCAAAACAGCCTGATGACGAGGATATGCCCCGTTTTGAACCTACTGTGCCACTTGCGCGAGATGACTTTGCTGCAGGCCTCGGGTTCAAAACTGGTACATCTTCCTCGGAACAATCAGCTTCTGAGAATGTGGAAAATTCATCGTGTGAAAAGGAACAGAGTCCTCCCATCATTGAGGATGCTGACTCTTCAGACGATGAATCTGAAGAAATTGTGAAGCCACAGTCTAACTCGGTTACATCAGACATTCCAATTGAGAATCACATCTTGTGTGATCCACCAGTGAAACCGAGTAAGGCTGAAACACCAAAGGCAATGAAGCCCAGTGTACCTAGCAGTGAAAAGAATAACTTGTTGTATACGCTCAAGGGAGACAGCAAAATTTATTCTGACAGAGATTTTCCAATCAAAAATGTAAATCAAGATTTAATTGAGAAAATTTTTGAAGGACGAACTGATAAGTTTTTGGGAAACAAAGGTAACAAAGTCACTGTCACTCAATGTGAACCAGTTCCACGTGAACAAATTAGAAAACAATGTGGAAACCAAAAACTGCCAGTTGAGCGAAAACAACAGGTGAATTCTGGAAAGGGTAAGGGGCAGGTACAAGAAAAGAGGGCTCAGAACAAGAATGTTCAAGCACCAAAAGCTCAGTCGCCTAAGACTGAACAACCAAGGGTTCAACAACCTAAAGTTGAACAGTCTAAGGCTCCACAACCTAAGGTTGCACAACCTAAAGTTCCACAATCCAAGGTTGAACAATCTAAGGTTCAAAAGGTGCAAAACAGGAAAGCCCCTGTTAAGAAACAAAAACCGATAGTGAAGTTTGTTGAATCAACGGGTACGGACAAACTTGAAACATTTCAAAACAAATCTAACAATGAATTTGTAAAACAAGTTAGAATTTTGAAACGAAATGAGCAAAACAATTATACCCAACACACAAACGGATGTGACTTAGGTCCAAGCACATCTAGATCACAAACTTCAGTATCTGGTTCTTCGTCTGGTCATCAACACGTTTCTCCGAGGTTTGTAGAGCGGAGAATGTGTTTTGAATGTGGAACAATTGGGCACATTGTAAGATACTGCCCATACTTGCAAAAATTGAAAGGAAAAACAAGTGCTCCTCAAGAAACCAATTACCAAAAACAATCGGTTTCCCCGAAACAAGACCCACGTGTCTTGAAAGAAAAGGAAAAGAAGGTAAAACAAAAGAACAAAAAGGTAATTGAGAAGGCCTTAAAATCAGAGGTCAAGAATGAAAAACCTGTACAAGCTAAACCTACAAGTGTAAAACCAGTAAATACAAAAACAATTAATTCAAATACTGGTAAACAAAAACAAGCTTGGAAACAAAAACAGGTAATTAAGTCAGGGGGAGCACCAGAAATTTTATTTCCTAATCATCAAGTGATTGAGATCACTTTCCTTGATGATCAAGGACGACCCAAGTCAACAAAGGCTTGGGTCCCCCTCTCAAACTGATGTGTTAATTGCATGTGCAGGCGGCTCCAGGAGGAACTATTAATAGTCTTTGGATTGTTGATAGTGGGGCTTCCAGGCACATGACTGGCGACTATCGTCTTCTTTTCGATGTGAGAAGTATAAGAGGAGGATATGTTGCGTTTGCGGGAGACAAGGAATAGGTTAAACCTCAACCTCCGAGGGACCTACACATGGCATGTGTCTAACATATCAAACCAAGGAAACGCAATATGCTCATGACATTACCGATGATAAAGGGCGGATCGTTAATCCTATAGCGCTACATATGTCACGGTTTGGCTCGTACGAAGTTAATGATAAATTCAACACATAAGTTTCACCCAAGTTTAAAGTATCAAGCCATCACGTATACAAGCATGTTATAGGAATGTTCATGTGTTTAAGCAAAATGTTCATGTGTAAGTTTTTGATAAGTAAACATGTTATACCCCAAAAGTGGTAAAAGTAAAAAGGGGGAAATACGAGTATACTCACAATATTGCCATTTCTTCCGATTATCCAAGCGTTGATGAGGGTACGAGTTTAGGAGTACGGAGCACCGAGGTCTCCCTATAAGGGCAAACGATGGTGCATGAGTGAACGGAATTTCAAAGAAACGAACGAGAGTGCTTATCCTAGATGTCTAAAATATCGTGAACTCGTTATTATTTATTGTGTAAAAAAAATAAATAAATAAATAACCCTAATATTTATGCTTTGAACAATTTGGAATTCGTATATTATATTGTCTTAATATAAAAATTATTGTTATAAAAAGAATTTATGTATTTATATTATTATTTTAGAGATTTGGTTATAAAGAAAATGAATCAAAGTAAAATCGTTTTGAAATTATACACGTATTGTTTCGTGGATTATTACGAAAAACGGGTAGAGTTTCCTCTGTTTTTGGACGATCCCGACAATACCAGTTGCCGATATAATTGTCAAAATTCAACAAATAATGTAATATCAATATATAGCTTTCGGCACGTGCGCAAGAAAAGTAATTTTATCAAGTACTAACCGATTGGTAATACACTAACGATACAATAAAATTGCATCTTGATTTGCCAGTTTGAGCTCGATTCGAATTAATTAAATATTAACAACATAACAAAATTTACATTATTTAAATTTTTTTTTACCGAATCTGTGTTGACTTGAGTTTGACCACAGTTTGACTGGAGTTGACCGGTCACCAAAACTGAAGTAAACCGGAACGCTAGCCAAGTCTCGAGCCACCTGAAACGACAAAATCAACGGGACTCGAATCGAAATTATACGAAACAAACACTCGAACTAGAACTGACCCGAGACTGAAGCGAGGTAGAATCTGACTGGTTTGACTAGTGTTGACCATGAAAACTGTCAACCGAGATAGTATCCAAAACTGAAAATGAACCTCGCGAACCTGTTTTAGAAGGAAACTCGAACCTGAGATTTAAATGAACAAGATCCGAACCAAAACCACATCGCAAAACCAACATACAAGTCGAACAACTGACTAATGTTGAAACTGACCGGCAAACTGAACGGAAACTTAATCGAACAAACAAAAAAAAATCGAAGCAAAAGCTGAATCAACTAACCTGAATCGGAACATATGATGACTGGAGTGAACTGAAGTCGAGCGGGACTCGAAGTCGAGAATGGTTGCCGCCGCCGCCGCAGACGACGGCACTGCCGTCGTCTCTCCTCTGCGTCTCTCTCTCTCTCTCATTTACGTCTTCACGCCACCGCGGAGCACCACCACCACTGGTGGTGCTGCTCGCTGCTGCCATTGTTGTTTATCGGGGAGAGGGGCACATCGTAGGGGGAGAAGGAGGGTGATGTCGGTGCCACCGGAGAAGGAGGTGGTTGGGTGGTTGTCGGCCAAGCCACGCCGGAGAAGGAAGGGGGGCGCTGGTGTGTTTGGTCCGCCGTTTGAATCAGATGTAGGGTTTCAAGAATATGAAGGAACATGGATATAAATTGGGTTATATACTTAGGTTTATCAAGTGACTTGACCTGAACGACGCTTAAAAGAATAAAGGATCAGGTTATGTCAGATGTGAAGGCCATAACCTAGTGGTTATGTGTGCGTGTGAAGAGAATGGTGACCCGGGTTCGAGTCCCGTGGTCAGCGTTTTCTTTTTGAGGTTTTATTTTTTTTCTTTCTTTTTGTTATAATAATACCAAACTTTCAAAAATTGCGAAACAGTCTCTGGGCTTTTAATTAACTAAGTCACGTTACTTTAAAAGAAATATAATTTTATAATATATAAACTAACTAGGTTAGTTCACTAACTTTAATATCTAACGAGGCTAACTAGATATTATAAAAATAAACTTTTTAGATTATAATATCAATTAGTTTAATTAATCAAACCTTGATTAATAACCATAATTATAACGAATTAAACTAAAGAACAAAAAAATTTCGACGATTATAACGAAACGATGAATACAAGGATACAAAATTTTCTAAAAAAAAGGGAACACTCACAGTGGTTTCTAAATATGGAAAGTTATGGAAACGCGGAACGTTACACAGGTAGCCCTAAAAGTGCCGAAAAGTTCAACTGTGTTTGGACCGATGGAGCTGAGGGGCCAGCCCCATGGTTTGGTGTTGGAACTTCCGGAGGTGTTTGGTTAACTACCCTAGGTGGAGGTTGGAAAGTGGCTCCGTTTGTGGTTTGGTTGATAACTCTGGATGGAGGTTGGAAAGCGGCTCCATTTGTAGTTTGGCTGATAACTCTGGATGTGCTTCTAATGATATCAGGGAAATCATTGTTTATTTGCCCTTCTTGGATGGTCTCTTTCCTATGGACCCTTTGGACGTGTGCGGTGTCCGAAATGAGTTCAAAGGAAGAGACTTCTCCGTCCACTTGAGGAGAAGGGTCTGGTTCAGTCATTCTGGAGAGTTTTTTTGAAGAAAAAGGAGATGAAGATGGTTTGCAAAAAATGCGGTGGACGCCAATGATGAAACACTGGTTAACACCGATGGTTAACTAGCTGGGTCGTCTCTTATGTGGGTTCAATCTCCTTCCCTACTCGCCAAAGACTAGAGTCCTGCTAAACAGGAACACCGTTAGCTCGTTAAGAGGGGTTTCCCTCTTAACCGAGCTCCGGCGTGAGAATAAGTACTGCTCTGAGGAAGAAAACAGTGTGTGTTGTGAGTGAAAGTGAGGAGAATAGAACGGATAACCTAAATGATGAAGGGTCCTATTTATATCCAGAGGGTGAAGGAGGGAGGAGCGACCTTTCCAGCTGTTATCGGGCGCCAGCTGTCCGACCAAGGGGAATATCCTCTTAGTCTCCTTTGCTGTGGTCAGGATAGTGGTCCACGTGGCGCGCCGATATTCGTCCATGCTGGAGAAAACGTACTGCTGTTGTCGGTCTGCCCCTAGATTTGTTGCAGGTCTACATGGCGCTTGATTACTGGTGAGATGTGTCGTCCTTTCTGTCGGAAGGAGCATCTTTGGTGCCACCTTGACGTCTTCCAGAAGCTTCTAGAAGCTTCTAGATTTACTTGCTGATGTAGGCGCCATGCTGGATGGAAAAAGTGGTGTGGTCCCTGCCATGTGGATATGGAATTGGGACCATACCTCTTCAATTCCAGAATCTCATTGTTCAGTCAACTATTGTTCTAGTTGTTGTGGTTAAGAATTGGGACAGTTGGTTGATGAAGAAGACGATTCCAATTTCACCATTGGAGAGAAGCTCAAATAGTTAGTTGATGAAGAAGACGATTAAAGAGGAAGGAAAACAATTCAGTTTATATTGGATTTTTATGTTAAAAGGAAAACGATATGAACTAAATCACAAACGGAATGATTTGATTTGAGTTAAATGCTTGGTTGGTCCATGTGGTTTGCAAAAATTTTATACTTGGTCCTAGTGGTTTACTAATTACACGTGTGGTCCCAAAAGTTGTCAAAAATGAACACGGTTGGTCCCCTAATGTAACCTCTGTTAAATTTCTCAGTTAACTAGGTGTAAAATGACTATATTACCCTTGAACAATTAAAAAGCCCACAAAAAAATTAACAGTCAAGTGGATTCTATGTCCTCCTCCCCTACCTTCTTCTCCAATCCTCCTGATATCTTCCTAGACCACCATAACCTCCACCACCGGTTACCCACCACAACCGCCGACAACCCGCCACAACCACCTCGACCACCGAAATCACAGTTTTCTTAAACTGTTGTTCGATGTTAGTAAACTTTCAAAAAATCTGATTCTATTTAAATTTGAAAAAAACTGTAATCTAATGTTCTTAAACTGTTGTTTGAAATTGTTCAAAACTTTGTTTGTTTCTTTTTGGATCTGAAATCTAAAAGATTTCAAAAATTGATTTTGTTTTTCACAAAAACGATTTGAGTTCAAACAAGGGATAACGAAATCTGTGATTTCGATTTTGAACAAGGATTTTTATATTCGATTCTTTGCATACGCTAAGGGGATTTAGAAATTAACAGTTAATTTTCGATTTGGAGTTTCATTGTTTCGTTTTTCTAATTTGCCGGGGTTTCGTTGGAAAAAACTGTTTTTCCGATTGGATTTTTAAAAACTTTTGATTGATTGATGTTGGCGATGAAGTCTGAAACAACAATCAGGTTCTTTGTTGTCAATTTTGTTCTCATGAGTTTCTGGATGATTTTGCCAAAACAGGGATGAGTTTTCTTTTATAAAACAAAACAGGGACGATGAATGAAATAGGGATGAGTTTTATTTTGCCAAAACATGGATGAGTTTTATTTCATAAAACAGGGACGATTGATGTTGGCGATGAAAGATTGAAGAAGAAGAAGGTGGGGGAGGGGTAGGGCTAGGAAATGGGATCCACTTGAATTTATTAATAATTATTCTTTGTTTTAATTGTTCAAGGGTAATATAGTCATTTTACACCTAGTTAACTGAGAAATTTAACAGAGGTTACGTCAGGGGACCAACCGCGTTCATTTTTGACGACTTTTGGGACCACGCGTGTAATTAGTAAACTACTAGGACCAAGTATGAAATTTTTGCAAACCACAAGGACCAACCAAGCATTTAACTCATTTGATTTAATAGCTACACTTCAAAACAAATGTCACGGGTTCGAATCTTGTGACTAGTGTCTTCTTTTTAATTAATTTATGTGTATTGCCACTTGGTTCAATAGGGGCATTTTGGTCATTTCACGTATACTTAGTGAAATAAATGGACGGGGTTAACGAAGATGGATTGTAATAGTGATTTTTGGCAAACAACAGGACGAAAACCATAATTAACTCTTTGACGTATATATAATTTCTCAAAAACTAAATTCTTTATAATTTAACATGTCTGAGTACTCCCTGAGTACTCGCAACTCCTCACTCGACCGACCTTGGAGCGCCTAGCGACTTCTATAACCATGACTATATCCCATCCGATGTATTACGTTGCTAACTACACATAGGACGTAAGGATTTAACAGCAAAGAACACATTTGGATCCGCCACCCATTTCCAGTTGTCTTTTCTATTTGATGGCATGCCACGCATTTGTTGCCCCGCATGCGGTGTGCGCATATAATGTATATATGTGTGGGCGCTAAGGGGACAAAAGTGAAATTGCACTAATTTTAACGCTATTTTACTAGTTTAATGAAAAAGACGTTAAAAGCGGCAGACAGTTAATCATGCATCATGTGGTGGCATTGATAGCCGAAAGACAAGGGGTATATGCACTGATCGGTCTTTGTCCCAATTGTTGAGTATCATGTGGTTTAGGTCCAAGGCTTGATTCAAAACTATTATCAAGCTGGGGGTCTTACTGGAAGCATCATCTCTATTTTTACGGGGTAGAGATAAGGTTGTTTATATCTTACCCTCCTTAGATTCTATCTTAGCTTTGCTATTTGTGAGATTTACTGAATATGATGATAACGACAACCACTGTTAGATGCACATGGCATTATCTTGCCCTTCCATTTTAGCCACCAAGAAGGTGTCTCTAACCCAACTCCAAGTCCAAACAATGCTGCTTCCACGTCCGATCAGTAAGCCACGCATCGAACGTCTTTTCCTCGTCCAAAGAGGGAAGATGTATAATATCGGTTTGACATTTGGAAGAGAGGTGGATTCCGAAATCATTTTTCTCCACAACTGGTACGTTAGTTCCTTTCCATCTTGAATCCTGGCGCTTTGTATAAAGAGAAGTAGTAAATCGGAAGGCTAGTTAACTAAAGAATTCAGATTATTAATTCTAATAGCCAACTGTAATCAACAACACATGTAACACAATGCCGTTGATTATCAAAAGCCTAGGTCGCTTATCGAACACTTAAGATATAACCAAGATAGTGTGAGGTTTATTGGGGAACACTAAAAAAGTGGGGAACAGTGGGGAACCGACTCAAACGAACTCCGATTGGACTCATTCCAACGGCGTTGGAACCATCTCGTCGAACCCTAACTAGGATCTCTTAACCCTAAACCCTAAATCATAACCCCTGAACCCTAAATATATTAGGGTTTGGCTTTTAGGGTTTAGCCTTAGGGTTTAGCCTTAGGGTTTAGCCTTTAGGGTTTAGCTTTTAGGGTTTATAGTTTAGATTTTACGGTTTACTTAGGTTTTAGCCTTAATTTTTTAGCTTTAGGGTTTAGAGTTTAGGAGTTGGGATATAGGGTTTAGGGTTAAGAGATCTTAGTTAGGATTCGACGAGCCGGTTCCAACGCCGCTGGAATGAGTCCAATCGGAGTTCGTTTGAGCCGGTTCCCCGCTGTTCTCCACTTTTTTAGTGTTCCCCAATAAACCTTCCCAAACCAAGATAATCATAGAGCCTTCAATAAGTATTCAAATATAACCATGATAATCAAATAATGAACCAGCCAATTGCTAGACTAAAACCAACAATAAAAAGGCAAGAATATCTTTTGAACAAATGTCATAGCACACATATAAGAGGCAATGTATAATTACAAGGTTGCTGATACGAAGAAATTATCCGGTTCCAAATGTAAAGATTGCAGCATAAATGTACACATTGTGGAAGAAGACAATAGTAGGTATCACATAAAGTCGTCATTTTTAGTTGTCTGAAACCAAAGAAGCCTCTTCAATCGGTCCATTAATATCACAGGCGTGAAGCTTGGCACAAATGTCTTCTTTCTCAAGAAACTGCTCGGCGTTCGCGAGGATCAAAGGCGCGTATTCAAAGACCAGAACCTTGCACTGTCAAAAGGCAAAAAAAGAATATTAAATATTTAAGGAACTAGCATAAAATGACCAAACATAACTTTCACGTAGGGATGAGATTTTTTTTTCCCAAATACTATCAATACCAATACCAATATACCTGTACCCTACCGTTTTTGTCTATTTATTACATGTATCGGTACCCAGTTTTATTGATTTCAGTATTCGGTACAAGAACGGTTAAATAATGGTACCGGCACCGAAATTGATTACAAAAATGAATTTGATATTATGTTCTATTTTCGTATTACGGTACTTGTATTAATTTTACCTATTTGGTACCCTTATTGTATTACTACTCGTACCAGTTATACCTTATTGGTATCCGTACCCATTTCTGCTCAAAAGATAAAAAAAATACAAAGCGGTACCAAACAGGGTACTCTACCGAAATACCGATACCCGTACCCGTACTGTACCATAATATTCGGTACCCAGTTTTGTTCAGATTCGGTACCGGTACTTTCGGTACCCTTTACAGGTCGTACGGGTTAGTATGCAAGAGAAGATGGTGTACAAGGGTTTAAAAAACTGATTATTCTTTAAAAAATATACATATACAATAGGCATATTTATACAAAATGGAAAAAAATATTCAGAATAGAGTAAACCTTTGGCACGTATTTCTCCACGGATTTGCATTGTTTCAAAAGCAACTCCAAGATTTGCAACTGATAAACACAATAAATAAATATTATGAAAAATCTTGAATTGAAACAATTTTATATTTTTTTTTTTTTTTGCATAAAATACGTGAGATAGTAACACGGTTATAGTGCAGTAAGGTGGTAAACCGGCCCATCTATGTATAAAAATAGAACATATTTTTTACTTTTTGTCATGCTTTGACTTTCAAATGTCAAACTAACAAATTGATAATTACTATAAACAACTAATACCTGATTATCAGGATCTGCCAACAACTTGATGATTTCTGAAACAGCCAAATTGCAAACATCACAGCTGTTTTCTGAGAGTTCACGAGCGTAAGCAACGACTTCCTTGCAAAGGTTGACTTTTCCGCAAAAGTCTTCAGGCTGGATGTTGGAGAGCTCAAGGAAGAATAGAGGAGCATAGTAATCTACCAAAGTGATGCACTGCACAGGACCAAAACCGAAATAAAATTCATATCGGAATCAAATTTTTGACCCGTAAAAGATCATAAACATATGATGCAAATGTAAAGTGAAGAACCAACATTGAAGTTCTTTAAATAAAAACAAATTGTGTTTCCTGATTTAAATATCTCTTTGCAAACAAAAAAAAACCAAATGGACCATTGGGTTACAAAAGACGTGCGCTTTATCGCAAATTTTTTCATGTGATTTACTCAAAAACCAAATCTTTTATTTACAAAACCATATTTTAAATTCACATGCATATACCTTTTATTTAATTTTATTAAAAAACCAAACTATTATTCTAATAAGAGTAAAATGTCATTTTCGTCCCTCAGGTTTGGCCAATTTTGCGACTTTCGTCCAAAGGTTTATTTCTCCGCATCTGGATCCAAAAGGTTTGAAATCTTGCCATTTTCATCCAGCTCGTTAATTCCATCCATTTTTCTCCGTTAAGCCAGGGGTGTTTTCGTTTTTTTATTTAGTAAGGGTATTATAATTTATGAATACTTGTACATAATGCTAAATGCTTGTACATAAAGTAAAGAATACCGAATTGCCCTTTAAGTTAACAACAAAGACGAAAATACCCCACTTAACCGAGAAAAATGGATGGAGTTAACGAGCCGGATAAAAATGGAAAGATTTCAAACCTTTTGGATCTAGATACGTAAAAACAAACCTTTGGACGGAAGTCGCAAAACTGGCCAAACCTCAGGGACGAAAATGGCACTTACTCTCGTAATAATATACGATCTGACTTACCCGACCGACACATTTGACCCATAACCTCACTCATTGACCCGCCAATTTTGTAACTTACAAAAATACTTGAAAAACAAACCTGTTTACTCAATGAATGTAGCTTGGAGCAAGAATCGTGAAGAATGGAAATAATTTCCTGTTGAGTCTTGTTTTGTTGGAGATAAATAAGAGCTTCGCTAGTATATTCTTCACACAAACTGCACAACTCGTCTTTTTTACCCATGTTTCCCAAAACACCAAATCTCTTCTCAGCATTCGATCGCAAAACTACAAGGTTAAGAAAAAGGTATTATTTTCAATTCTTGCATAAGACTCGATTAGCATATCAGTTAGCTGACTATTTTAAGGAAAAAGAGCAACACTTTTAAATTAACTTACTTCAATATTTCATATATATCTTTTTAAACTTCATAATATCATAACTACCCTTTCAAAATACTGAAAATATTAGATTTTCCCGGATCATAGTAAATAAAAAAACATTAGTTACAACAGGCTGCTTTACAAAATAAACGACAAAAACATTATACACCAAGAATCTGATTACACTAAATACCTGAAATTACAGAAACCTTGCTTCTCAAGGTGGTGGTCAAATCCCGAGCTTCACATGCCAGGCTGGCAGCCAGAAAGAACACGAAGAGGATCCCAACTCTTTTACCCATGGTGCCTGAAGTGAATCACAATATAACCATGATAATTCGAATTAGTAAGAGAATTCAAATCATAAATTAGCTAGCAAGTTATCGAAATTTTCGCGTGATTGTTAATGAGTGCTCAAGACCAAATCCACATAAACAAAACAACATATACAAGAAAAATAAACAAACAAATAAATAAACTATTGTAAATTTCGATTTCGAAAGGTGCCGTAAGCCCATAAAAGAATTCCAAATATCATATTACGATTTTTGAAAAAAAAAAAAAAAAGAGTAACAGTATATACAAAATAAAACCAATCAACTGAAACAAGTATATCACAAAAGAATTGATAAAAATCATTAACTTATAAGCGATCGGTGGCAAAGCTTGACCCGAATGACGGGGGGTCGAAAACGTATATACCCAAAAATTTCTATACAAAAACTACATATATAACACTACTGAGCGGAACAACCCCCCTCTATACTTCGCCCCTGCAAGCGATCAACTACTTACTTGAGATAATAAAGTCAACCAACACTTAAAAATCAAATTTCCAAGTTACCCATATGAACAAAACTTACATAAACTGCAAAGACCGTATTCAAGAACCCAAATCAAATAAAAAAAATACAAAAAAGGGGAAAGCAAAAACACAAACCCTAACGATAACTTATCGATCTTGCTTTTTCTTAAAGATCACAACTTTTTATCATAATTCATAACAAGAATCAGAACCATAGATCATGATCATCATATCATACAAAACCCACAAATCTTTACACAAAAAACAAGCTAAAGACACAAACTTATATCATAATTGCAATCAAAACTCATCATTAAATTAATAAAAGAAAAAAAAAACCAGATAAAAGAAGTTCATACCTTGTGTAAGAATTGGGGATAAAGATTCGGAAGTCTACTGTGAGAGAGAAAGATGATTAATTAATAACAAAGTTTATTGCTTTGAAGTAATGTGATGTTAATCATCAATGGAGTGTAGATCATATAGGGCAACTAAAGTCCACCCAAAATATCAATTGTTGTTTTATTATAAAACTGCATAATTGGTCCCTGGTTTATTAGTGTTGTAAAGATTGGCCCTTTAAGTTCTAAATACAACATGATCGACCCTTTAAGTTTGTTTTTCATTATGGATGTTTAAAACATGAAGTTAGTTGATTAACAGATGAACCGAAGTGTATAAGATTTATTTAATTTTAATCTTAAAAAGTATTTAAGTTTCTTTCGTGCATACTAATAAATTAATTTAGAAATTTTACCATAAAAGATATGAATGCTAATAAAAGAGTTATTTTAAACTATGAAACATTGTGTCCAATTCTCTTTTTTTACTTTCTATATTTTCGCATAAAATGCATAATTCTATTTATTTATTGCACGGACAAATGTTTTAAAAAAGCATGTTAACACAAGTTAACTCTTGAACAAGAAGATTAATACAAACATGATCCGATAAAATAAACGTGTTTGGGGGTTTGACCCAAATATGACGTCTTCTAATTAAAGTAAACTTAAACTCATGAAATTTATGTTAGCTTGGTGTGGTATTAGAAATTCACACTCATATACATAAAACGTGGTTTACTTTTGATGTCACTTCATTGTCTTTTAGTTTTTTCTTCGTTAATTACTTTTAAGGTTTTATTTTATATTCTTCAATATACTTTTACCATGTAATATTATACGTTTATATTAAAACACATTTAGAGTCGATATTATACACTTTTAAGAGAAAACACATTCATAAATATAGATATTTCTACACACATATTTGATTTAGGTACTGTGTATATATGAAATGGACATATCTACTAGTATAAAAAAAAAAACTTGCAAGTGTTCATTGATTTGCATTTGGATCGTTAAGGTTATGTTGGTCATTGTTTGTCCTGGACATAAATACATTTATTTTTCAGGCTATTCGTTTTGGTTGACACCACTGTCCACATCAGCCAATAACGCTCCTCAAAACTATGCCGCGGGAATTAAAGGGGTGTTATCAGAGGGGCGTGAAGCGATTAACAGAAGTTAAAGGGGTAAGGTTGTGGGGTTCACACCAATCAACCAATCACACTTTGGATGTCTTTTTTTTTCTTTTGTTTTCAATTTTTAGTTAAATTACAATGTAACAATTAAAGGATAGGTTGGTAAAAAATTATTATCTATGTGTCGTTGATGTGACAGAAGTTTTTATTAAACCAACGATAGTGTTGGAAATAAAAAAGAAAAAAACGTATGAAACTAGACCCAAAACCAAGATGAAGGGTCAAACTAGAACTTACAGGGTATGTGCGGAATATTTTTGGATGATTCTTGTTTTTAACGAAAAAAAAAAAGTTTTTTATTCAAATTAGAGATAAGAGATATTTAGAGAATGTGACTTTTATCAAGTTTCTTTGTACCTAATCATCTCTCTATACTAATAAACAAAAATTCATTCTATTCTATTGTCTCTCTCTCAGACTTGGATATTGGCGGTTTCTCTAGCAAGGACACCGCCCTCTCGAAGCCGCAAAAAACTTTGGCGAATGCACTTTTTAGCAAAATCGCTCAAAGCCTGGGAGAAGCTTTTGATTTGTCACCCCGCCAGAAGGCGGTGTTTGAGTGTCTGAAGGGTCCCCATGCTCAGGAATTTTTGACCGTTATCCCGATTGAGGGGTTAGGACAATGCATGTCGGCAGTAGAATATAGAACCATTCTCAAATACCAGCTAATGATCCCTATGTACTCAGAAGATGAAACCTGCCTGATATGTCGTAAAGCTTGTATGGATAAATATGGGGAGCACGCAGTTCACTGTAAAGAGCTCTCTGGGTTTAAATATCGGCATGACTGGGTGCGAGATGTTTTGGGGGACATCTTAAGAAGAGCTGGGATTTCTGCTAAGAAAGAGGCCCGTGTGAATTTTCTCACGGACCCTATGGAAGGGAGATCTACTCTGCGACCAGCGGATCTGCTCGTCTTTGGGTGGGCTAGGGGGAAACATGCTTGTGTAGACCTCACGGGGGTTTCCCCTTTGGTTGGTTTAAGGGAAAACGGGTTTGTAGCTGGACTAGCTGCAGGAAAGGCAGAATCAAAGAAAGTGGATAAGCACGCTAAAGCTTGCGCAGAGAACCAACATGTCTTTATCCCTTTTGTCTTTGATATTTTTGGCTCCCTAGCGTCAGAAGCCATCAACTTCTTGACGAGGGTTCAACGGGTTATCCACAGCAATTGTTCGACCCCAAGGGGGCAGGGGTTTGTGTTCGGGAGGTTGGGGTTTGCAATTCAGAAAGGGTTGGCGGCGCAGCTTGTTGCCCGTCTACCTTCTGTTTTGATGTAACTTAACAAGTTTTCTGATTATATTAATAAACGAATATCTTGAATGAAAAAAAAAATTCTAATAAACAAAAATTCATTTTGAACACGTGTCATTCTAATTCAGATATAAAAAAAATAAGGTTTGTGTCTTGGATGCTTACAAAAATCGAATAAAAAGATTTAAGCAAAGAAGCGTATCAATCTATTTGATTAATAACAATAACAAACTAAACACTTTTTATTTATTTATTTTTTTTTGTTTAGGTTAACCTGCTTTGAACATCTAGTTATCTATGTTTTTCGTAGGTTAACTTTTTTTACCATTTAATAAGTTTTTATTATCCTACATGTACAAAAACCAATTGAGGGAATAGTGCCAGGCACTACATATACAAAAACCAATTGAGGGAATAGTGCCAACTTCTCTATTGAACCACCCATTTTTAATTTAATTTTATTCCCAGCTTAAAATTACGGTTTCGTCCTTTGTTTAAAAATACGTTTTTGCCCCTAATTCAAAATAAAATTATATTTTTGCTCTGGCTCAAAATTTATGCTTTTCTCCTCAGTTCAAAAGCCCATTTCTAATTCTACTCCCAGTTTAAATTTACGGTTTCGCCCTCCGTCTGAAATTACGCTTTTGCCTCCCTTCAAAATAAAAATATGTTTTTGCCCCTAGCTCAGAATTACGATTTTGCCCCCAACTCTGAATTACGTTTTTGCCCACATTTCAAAATAAAATCATGTTTTCTACCATAGCTCAAAAATATGATTTTGCCTTCAGTTTAAAATTATGATTTCGTCCCCAGTTCAAAATATTTTTATGATTTTGCCCTCTGTTCAAAATTATGATTTTGCTCCCATTTCAAAATGTACGATTTCTCCCACAGTAAAAATTATGATCTTACCATCGATTTACTTTTTTTTTTTTTTTTTTTGCAAAACTATAGTATTGTTTTATTTTGCTTGGTTAACTCAATGTAACTTTTATTGTGTCAAACAGTTGTCTAACACTCACTCATTGGTCCTGATAAATCAGTATTTTACCCCCAGCTCAAAATTACAGACATGTTATTGTTTTAATTTTTTTAGCAAAATTATGGTTGTGTTTTCGTTTAATTGGTTGTCTCGATGTATTTTCTTAGATCGTGTTATAAGTAGTATGTACAAGTAACCTAAATACTTATGAAACTAAGAAATATTTGATTTAACGCCCTGCAACGCGGACGGGCATACGTTTAATTTTTATTCGTTCAGGCATGCCTGTTACATGCTAATTTTTCCTGAAAATTTTCCATTTTGCTTAAAATTATAGTTTTCCAATTGTTTTAGTTTTTTTTAGTAAAAGTCTGGTAGTGTTTTTGTTTTAATTTATTGACTCGATTTTTTTTTTTTTTTTTGAGATCGTGTTATGTGTAGTATGTACAAGTAACTGAAACACAGACATACATATTATGAGAGAGAAATACTTGGATTATTGCCCCGCAACGTGGGCAGGGCAAAAACTAGTTATATTATAAAGATAAAGATGAAGATGTAGTATATTTTATTTACGTTATACAAAAAGATAACTATTTATCTTATATAGTTTAAATTTAAATTTATTTGGTCTTGTATCATTTTTTTAACATGTTGTATCATCTTTTTTAACATGAAAACCTGACTTTTGGCGTTCCTGGTACTGATTCGCTACGGGGTTTTACCTTTATATACCAGTATTGTAACCGGTATTTTTGGTATCAGTATCGATTCGGTTTCGGTTAACACCGAGCCCATCCTACCCCTAAAACTAAAAAAAAAAGAAATCATTAAAAGTTGAAGGAAAAAAAGTTGTAGATAACATTGTTGTTTGTACGGTACCCGTGATCAAGAATGAGCAAATGGTATCGGGTAGTAGTACCGAATTTCCGGAACTAAAAGAATTTCAATATCAATTCGATATCAACTTTTGGCGTTTTCTGTACAAGGCTTGTTTCAGTTTTTACCTTTATGTACCGATACTGAACAAAACCGCACCGAAAAAAAAGTTGACACGTGAAATGCAATGAAATGTGTTTGGACCATTAAGAAGTTGCCACGTGGCAACTTTTCAATGACAACTTCTTAATGGTCCAAGCACTATTCATTAGCTTGGTTTATCAAGTCATAGATATATTTTTTTTACAAGAGTTTGTCTTCTACCCTAATTTCTATTACAATCCACATAATTACGTTTCTAGAAATACTTAGCGAGTAAAGTACGCATGAGATAATTGAAACGTGGTTTCATTAGATTATCTTATCAGCATCTTTTGTTTAACACATAAATCTTACATATTATTTTATCATAAATAAATAAATCATAAAAACAAATATTTATCTAAACAAAAAAGTGGTCAAGAACTAACTAGAGCTCTCAAAGACAGGTAGATTGTTCCCTTGTCAATACATCCAATGGATTGCATCTTTGTCACATTTACTTCTTGTTTCTATTAGATCTTGTCATATAAGAGGATGGTGGATGCTACACTTGTTTTTACCAAACACCACATAATCTAAGTGGTACCAAATATATATGTTCTAGCGAATTAAATAATGTTAGAAGGAAGATATGCATTGTGTGAAACTAAGTGGAGGTATGATCAATGATAATATATAATCAACACATGTTTATGTTTAGGGTTAAATGTTATTCGCACTTAAGTGTTGGTTTCAGTTGCTCTTTCTTTATTTTTCAAGAAACCTTAAGATCACAAAGGGGTTAACTTTATTTATAAAATATATATGATATGATATGTATTGTAATAGTCAGTAGTGAAATACAAGCACTTTAAATTAGCATACCTAACTTGCAAATTTTATCGCGAATACAAAGTAACCTGTTATTTCTTTTAAAAGCAAATTTTATCGCGAAGATAAGGTAACCTGTTATTCTTTTTAAAGCAAATTAATGAAATGATATTTGACGAGTGGATTGCCATCACATAAATTTTGTGAGACACCTTGTTTAGTTATCTTCTAAACCATTACCATTATTATAAATAACAAAAATCCACGCCCACCCTTCAACCACAGCTCAAGCAACCACTATAATGTCTAGTCATTAATTCTGATTACTTGAATAGGTGACATGATATGATATTTTTACAAAATCAAAGGTAAAATGGCATGTTTTTAATTTTTTTTTTATTCTATGATAGCGACACTTCATCCTATTTCAGAGTGGGATGATGGTCAAGACTTGTAGCCAAGCCTTTCTATCAGTGGCGGATCTAGGATTCCGACCAAGAGGTAACGTGTTATAAATAAGCCGTAACGAAATCGAAAAAACGTCAAATTTTTCCAAAATTTACACTAATTTTTCTAAATTTTTTCCGACCAAGTGGTAGCGGGGGTTACCCCTACCAAAGAGGTAGGTCCGCCCCTGCTTTCTATAGTGGTGGCCACGGGTATTTAAGTTCCATTTATGGTGGGTCTGGGTGAGTTTTCCCCTCAAGGTCTCAAGTTCGAGTCTTGGTGATAGGGGTTTCTCATTGAGGGGTTTAAATTGGGGATCTATTGTGCGAGGGGTGTAACACCCCCAAAATTCCACCTGCGAAAACCCCGCGAGGCGTGTTACGCATCAGAGTTCGAGCCACCAATCACATTGAACCAATGATAGATATTAAATACATCATGACCTTAACTACTAATATAAATTATCAACATGTTATCAATTCTCAAAAGTTGTGTAGCGGAAGCATGTATTAATTCGTTTAGTAATAGTTCATGATAACATTCAAAATCAATGTAACGTTTATAAGTCACCCAAGAGTCTCGATCCATGACCACTCCAGCACTCCCAGATAGCAAGTCCATGTTCCAAGCGTTAACGACCTACAAGCATGCAAACAAGTGTGTCAGACTACGCTGGTGAGTTCAAAGTGTTGCTTACGTGTTGTGTTACCAGATATATGTTAATGCGATTCAATGTTGTGTTACGATGTTGCTCAAGTTAGTTACCCTAGGGACTACACCCTTACGTAACCGAGGAGTGTGCCTCTTAGCAACCCACTATGTTGTCCAGTTAGTTACCCTAGGGGAACCGCCCTTACGTAACCGAGGAGTGTGCCTCTAAACAACCATAGTGAAACCCAGATAATTAGTACCTATAGCGCTATCAACTAATCACCCCCATTGCCCTCCAGGCAATAACCAAAACCGATTAAGTTATTTACCCAATGTTTCCCTTCCAAATGTTTACCAGTTGTCCCAAACCACCGGGACGCATGCTTGAGAAAAGTGCAGTGAACTCACCTTGGTTTGCTCGGTATGATAAACTATAAGCTCGCAAATAATCAATCAAAGCCTAAAGTATGCATGTATACATAGTCAGTTCAGGTTGATAAAGTTTCACATACAATCGGAATCACAAAGTGTACGGGATAATTAATATCAATTAACACGTAAACAGTTATTCAAGTTCACCAACTTATGCTTCACGAAATTTGGTTCTCGATCCAATCTAACCTGAATTATAAATTTACATTCATGCTAGCCTAACTGAGTTAACAGAGTTAATATGCTTGACCGAGTTAACCCACACAACATACATAACAGAATTTGCATGCATAACATAGTAACATAACTTGGGTAACATACTTAAGGTAGTTGACGTGTTCATCAGCGTTAACAAACTTAACAGAACTTATGACTTAACATAGTTAATAAACTGACATGGTTACTAAACTAACAGGGTTACTGAATTAACGAACTAACCGATTTATCAACTAACAGAGTTAATCAAGTAAATAACTTAACTGAATCACATACTTAATAGAGTTAGTAACTATCAGTACACAAAGTGACAACATCGCCTAAGTGGCGACCACCCTTTGGACCGAAATCCCTACTAGCCAATCAATAAAATTTATCACCCATGCACATACAATATCTTACTGACACTTTTCATTTAATGGCCATATGCTCTTGTTTAGATCATGTAGTCATGAAACTTCATTCCCATAGGCCCTCACAACCGATTACCAACCCAAGCACCCATCCCTACGGCTACAACTCATGACCCACCTTTTCAACACTTAATTACTAGTGACAACCAAACCTCCCCCCCATTGGACCTTCAAGCGGTCCAATAGATGATCAACCATCACCAAAGTCACATGCCTTTTATATGTTTCTTTGAACACAATTACCGACACTCATAAACAATCATATTTATCACTTTTGATGTAAACAAACATGCTATTTTGATTGGACCAAAACATAACCAAGGTGGGCGGCACTACCTTTATGTGCACACACAATATACTAAAGCAACTTTGGCGGCACACATCAATCTCCTATTGGTTGCATGGGCCGCCCCTTACCTTATATCCATTACATGCTGACAACCGGATCATACTTTGATATATATACTTGGCCTTATTATATTACCCATACACTAGCCGCCCAAAGTTCACTTCGGTCCAATAGGGTTCCAACACAACCGCGAACATACACACTCATCATATAACTGGACTAAATCCAACAGTATGTTTCATACGATGTCTATTATAACCCTAATATTATAATCTTAATACCATGCACATCATGTAACAACTTATCAACACAACTTGAATAACGTAATTTACTCACCGGTACTTGATAGATCAGAATGTAGCTCGAACAAAAGAGAGGGTCTCCTATGGTCTGATACGAATCAATAAGAAGAGAGGGGGGGTTTCCTGCTGAGTTCGCACGATCAAAGGAGAGGGGAATCTTCTATGCGTGTGAGGATTTGAGAGAGAGATATATGGAGGAGAGTTTGTTATCAGATTTGACTCTGATTATAATACGTATGCCATATCCCAAACGGATTAGGATGTTGGGCCAGTGATTAAATGGGCTCCTTTAATAAATAAATGGTTAGTTATAACTATATGGGCTGACCGAATGATGGCTTAGAGAGGATGTTGGGCCGATTATAAGAGTTTGGACAGACAATGAATGAAAGGGTTGGGCCGGTTATATGAATTGGACTGATGGGTCGGTTATAACAATAAATATGTAGTATGGATAAGGTAGCCTCGTCTATTCTATTCAACGATACATGCACCAATCATCTACACCATTAGACATACAGTTGTTGCGCGTCGTGTTACCAAATATTCCCTTCATGTTACTATCACTATGATACGGTTATGTAGTTAATCAGTTGATACGTACCAATGAAATCCATGCAACCCACATTCATTATATCATGTTTTATTTATTAGTTATAGTCACTAATTAGTATTCCACGTTCCCATGAATGTAGTGGTAGCTAATTATGAAGTGCATAAACGGTCAGAAATGCATAGACGGCTTCGCGAGCGATTTGCATAATACTAACATGAACGTTCGGGTTGTCACATCATCCCCAACTTGAAGAAAATTTCGTCCCGAAATTTAGCAAACAGTCACTGAGGAAGCTAGTTTTGTTAGGCGTTTTCGCGGGGTGTCACATCATCCCCAACTTGAAAGAATTTTCGTCCCGAAAATTGATCTAAAACAATGGCTTGAAGTGAGTTTCGACGAACTCGATCTATAGATACCTTACAACGCCTGGGGGCTAATTTTGTGATCGGTGTAAATCGTGCACCGGGTACCGTACAGGTAGTGCCGCTATATCCTAAGCGCGAAAACTGCAGCTCCCAGCTCTAAATCGTGTGTCGTGTAGTTCCGTTCGTGATTCTTAAGTTGGCGCGGAGCGTAAACAATGACCTTGTCACACTGCATTAATACACACCCGAGACCTTGGATGGATGCGTCACGATATACTATGAAATCATCTGTGCCCTCTGGCAAGGGAAAATAAGTGCGCTGCAAAGCCTATCCTTCAGGTGCTGAAAAGCAGTCTCCTGGGGCTCTCCTTAACGATAGGTGACACCCTTCTGTGCCAGTAGTGTAAGTGGCTGCGCAATCTTCGAGAAATCCTTGATATACCGTCCGTAGTAACCTGCCAAACCCAAGAATTGGCGTATCTCCGTTGGCGTACGTGGTGCAGGCCAGTTCCTGATCGAGTCTACCTTGGATGGATCGACATGAATCCCATCCTTGTTCGCTACGTGGCCTAAGAAGTGGACTTCACGAAGCCAGAAGTCACATTTCGAAAACTTGGCGTACGGCTGTTCCTTTCGAAGAAGCCCCAAAATAAGGCATAGATGCTGCTCATGCTCCTCCTGACTCTTGGAGTAGATCAGAATGTCGTCGATGAAGACAATGAAGAACTTGTCAAGATAGGGTTTGCACACCCTGTTCATAAGGTTCATAAATACGGTAGGTGCGTTCAATAATATCAAACCATCCATCATGTCAAACATAAAGTATAGTAGTTAAAATAATTCATAAAACCCAATACGATTGATGTTCAAACCAAACTTTGTCTGAGTAGCGAAAACATAATAATGAAAACCCAAAATAAGTTATAAGTTCAAATATCGTTCATCGCGTCCCCTTGTCCTAACACGAAAGCTCGACCTCTTGCCTCGTTGCCATTGCTGTTGTTTCCAGCATTGTCGTTATTCTGGCGGTTGTTGTTGTTGGCGTTCTGGTTTAACTGAGGGCAATCCCGTTTAAAGTGACCCTCATCACCACACTGATAGCACCCCTTCCTGAAGCCCTGGTTCTGCTGGGGTGGTTGCCCCTGTTGTCCTTGGTCTTGCTGGTTCTGTTGCTGCTGGTGTTTGGGTTGTGAGGCCCTACAATCCCTGGCCTCATGGCCTGACTTACCACATTTGTTACACGTCCGACCACACGGCCCCCAATGATGATAGCCACACCCGTTGCATCGTGGCTTTCTCCCTGCATACGAACCCTGACTGTGGCCACTTCCCTGGCCTTGATTGACAGAAGACGACTGGCTGACGTTGCGGTTGCTGTTGTTTGGCCTTTTCTGAGTCTGACCAGCACTGGATGCTTTGTCGTAGTCGCTCCACTTTCGTTTGTTATCATTAGCAGATGCAGTAGCAGTGGGTGTCGCAGCAGCAGTGGCTGAAATGCGCGGAGGTAACGATCCGCTCTCCACCTCTTGATCCACTATCTTGTGAGTCAGACGAACGATCTGTGTCAAATCATTGAGATGGGCTGCAGTGACCAAGCTCTTCACACGCGGAGGTAACCCTCTGATGAATAACTCAATTCTCCTAGGCATAGGCCGGGACAAGTTTGGGCACATGTCGGCCAGTTCGTATTGTCGCTTCACATACGCTTCAACTTCAGACCCAACCATCTTCAAGTTGTAATACTCGTTTTCCAGTTTCTCGATTTCATCCCGAGGACAGTACTCCTCCCTGATCAGTTCTTTAAAATCTTCCCAAGTTGTGGCATTCGCTGCCTCAATGCCCAACAACTGCACTTGAGCGTTCCACCATGTTAGGGCACCATCAGCTAAGGTACCCGCAGCATATTTCACCCTGTCCCCAGCGGGACAGTTACAGATAGCAAACACGGACTCTGCTTTTTCGAACCATCTTAGGAGTCCCACAGCCCCTTCAGTCCCAGTGAAGGTCTGTGGCTTGCAGTCCATAAACATCTTGAAGGTACACACAGGCTGGTTAGGTTGGGGTTGCGCTTGCTGACCTAAATAACGGGAGGAAACACATTATAGGAATGAAAAGACGTGTACATGGTTTAAGAGTTAAGAGGACTTGGTACATTCCGTACCAGCTTGATAGGCTGCTAAAGCCTCAGCTATGCGAGTATTGATTAGGTCAGTCAACTCAGCCTGAGTCATGGTGATGTTACCACGTCCGTGTCCTCGTCCACTCATGTTTCTATAGTTGGGAATAAACCGATTTAGGAATCGAAACGAGATAGGAGTCAAGTATCATACTGATATTTACGTACTACTAAGTTCACACAGAGTAAGGCAGAACCCTTCTCACGCTCGATAAGCCTCACTGGGACTTGCATGCACCCCGCGTTATTATTAAGTGTGCACCCATAATAATAAGGCAATTTGCATGCTTATCTCAGTGCCTCTTAGCTTGCGCTCGAAGTTTCCCCCGTTCAAACAACACAACAGATGATATCACAGTTCTATGGTTTACATGAGTCAAAGAGTAGTGTCACACTATCGAGTCACTATGGTGTTAAATGTTTCAGTTCATGTACGCTGTGAGTGTGTGACTGCTAAGCAAGTAACGTATAAAGTGAGAGAGAGACGAACCTTGCAATCTGGAGCTGAGTGTCATGATCGATTTTCGAAATTGTTCGGTTATAGTCTGGTTTTACAAATCGTTTTAAAACCTAGTTCACTATAACCAGTGGCTCTGATACCAACTGTAACACCCCCAAAATTCCACCTGCGAAAACCCCGCGAGGCGTGTTACGCATCAGAGTTCGAGCCACCAATCACATTGAACCAATGATAGATATTAAATACATCATGACCTTAACTACTAATATAAATTATCAACATGTTATCAATTCTCAAAAGTTGTGTAGCGGAAGCATGTATTAATTCGTTTAGTAATAGTTCATGATAACATTCAAAATCAATGTAACGTTTATAAGTCACCCAAGAGTCTCGATCCATGACCACTCCAGCACTCCCAGATAGCAAGTCCATGTTCCAAGCGTTAACGACCTACAAGCATGCAAACAAGTGTGTCAGACTACGCTGGTGAGTTCAAAGTGTTGCTTACGTGTTGTGTTACCAGATATATGTTAATGCGATTCAATGTTGTGTTACGATGTTGCTCAAGTTAGTTACCCTAGGGACTACACCCTTACGTAACCGAGGAGTGTGCCTCTTAGCAACCCACTATGTTGTCCAGTTAGTTACCCTAGGGGAACCGCCCTTACGTAACCGAGGAGTGTGCCTCTAAACAACCATAGTGAAACCCAGATAATTAGTACCTATAGCGCTATCAACTAATCACCCCCATTGCCCTCCAGGCAATAACCAAAACCGATTAAGTTATTTACCCAATGTTTCCCTTCCAAATGTTTACCAGTTGTCCCAAACCACCGGGACGCATGCTTGAGAAAAGTGCAGTGAACTCACCTTGGTTTGCTCGGTATGATAAACTATAAGCTCGCAAATAATCAATCAAAGCCTAAAGTATGCATGTATACATAGTCAGTTCAGGTTGATAAAGTTTCACATACAATCGGAATCACAAAGTGTACGGGATAATTAATATCAATTAACACGTAAACAGTTATTCAAGTTCACCAACTTATGCTTCACGAAATTTGGTTCTCGATCCAATCTAACCTGAATTATAAATTTACATTCATGCTAGCCTAACTGAGTTAACAGAGTTAATATGCTTGACCGAGTTAACCCACACAACATACATAACAGAATTTGCATGCATAACATAGTAACATAACTTGGGTAACATACTTAAGGTAGTTGACGTGTTCATCAGCGTTAACAAACTTAACAGAACTTATGACTTAACATAGTTAATAAACTGACATGGTTACTAAACTAACAGGGTTACTGAATTAACGAACTAACCGATTTATCAACTAACAGAGTTAATCAAGTAAATAACTTAACTGAATCACATACTTAATAGAGTTAGTAACTATCAGTACACAAAGTGACAACATCGCCTAAGTGGCGACCACCCTTTGGACCGAAATCCCTACTAGCCAATCAATAAAATTTATCACCCATGCACATACAATATCTTACTGACACTTTTCATTTAATGGCCATATGCTCTTGTTTAGATCATGTAGTCATGAAACTTCATTCCCATAGGCCCTCACAACCGATTACCAACCCAAGCACCCATCCCTACGGCTACAACTCATGACCCACCTTTTCAACACTTAATTACTAGTGACAACCAAACCTCCCCCCCATTGGACCTTCAAGCGGTCCAATAGATGATCAACCATCACCAAAGTCACATGCCTTTTATATGTTTCTTTGAACACAATTACCGACACTCATAAACAATCATATTTATCACTTTTGATGTAAACAAACATGCTATTTTGATTGGACCAAAACATAACCAAGGTGGGCGGCACTACCTTTATGTGCACACACAATATACTAAAGCAACTTTGGCGGCACACATCAATCTCCTATTGGTTGCATGGGCCGCCCCTTACCTTATATCCATTACATGCTGACAACCGGATCATACTTTGATATATATACTTGGCCTTATTATATTACCCATACACTAGCCGCCCAAAGTTCACTTCGGTCCAATAGGGTTCCAACACAACCGCGAACATACACACTCATCATATAACTGGACTAAATCCAACAGTATGTTTCATACGATGTCTATTATAACCCTAATATTATAATCTTAATACCATGCACATCATGTAACAACTTATCAACACAACTTGAATAACGTAATTTACTCACCGGTACTTGATAGATCAGAATGTAGCTCGAACAAAAGAGAGGGTCTCCTATGGTCTGATACGAATCAATAAGAAGAGAGGGGGGGTTTCCTGCTGAGTTCGCACGATCAAAGGAGAGGGGAATCTTCTATGCGTGTGAGGATTTGAGAGAGAGATATATGGAGGAGAGTTTGTTATCAGATTTGACTCTGATTATAATACGTATGCCATATCCCAAACGGATTAGGATGTTGGGCCAGTGATTAAATGGGCTCCTTTAATAAATAAATGGTTAGTTATAACTATATGGGCTGACCGAATGATGGCTTAGAGAGGATGTTGGGCCGATTATAAGAGTTTGGACAGACAATGAATGAAAGGGTTGGGCCGGTTATATGAATTGGACTGATGGGTCGGTTATAACAATAAATATGTAGTATGGATAAGGTAGCCTCGTCTATTCTATTCAACGATACATGCACCAATCATCTAC
Organism: Helianthus annuus; assembly: GCF_002127325.2. Lineage (NCBI taxonomy): Eukaryota > Viridiplantae > Streptophyta > Magnoliopsida > Asterales > Asteraceae > Helianthus > Helianthus annuus. The sequence goes on from NC_035442.2 coordinate 36,602,156, forward strand.
ACCATTAGACATACAGTTGTTGCGCGTCGTGTTACCAAATATTCCCTTCATGTTACTATCACTATGATACGGTTATGTAGTTAATCAGTTGATACGTACCAATGAAATCCATGCAACCCACATTCATTATATCATGTTTTATTTATTAGTTATAGTCACTAATTAGTATTCCACGTTCCCATGAATGTAGTGGTAGCTAATTATGAAGTGCATAAACGGTCAGAAATGCATAGACGGCTTCGCGAGCGATTTGCATAATACTAACATGAACGTTCGGGTTGTCACAAGGGGGCTCTCTAGCGCGGACCCGGTTAAGACAACGTATGCTAGACCTCCCGACATTCGCGAATAATTCACACCTTTCAAAAAAAATTTGATTTAAACACAATTAAGATTTCAGAGGGTATCTAGCTGCTGAATTCAAGATTCCAAGCTGCAATACATGGCTATGCAAGGGCATTCTCTCACATACTATTTGTTTGATTGTTTATGTAGTTGGCTCAGTTAAGCCTCCAAAGATCTATAAATAGTAACATGTACATGTAAAGTATTCCAAACATGCCATATGTATTCGACAATACAAACCTGAATGCACAATAATTGTTTGTGTTTTGGCTTCTGATGGCGTCTTTTAAAAAGCCGAACTATTATAGAATCATAAAATTGCATCATAAACTATTACACGAATCCGATTATTTGCTAATATTCAGTAAAGCGATAACATAAATTTGTAACAGATGTAACATGAGCTTTATCAAAACTATATGTAGGAAGGTCGAAAATTACTCTATAAGAATTCCAAAGGTAAAGTAGCATCTAGCGACATTGAAGCACTGATCAAAAATAGAGATTAAATGTGTGTTCTTGGCTACCTTAATTGGTTGGGGTAAATATGGTGTCTAATCCACGTGAAGTTAACGCGTTTAAAAACATTTGATCAACAGAAAATACTGGTGAGTACATTCATTTGTATAAAAAGACACTTTCTTATAATTACAACATTAAGAGTTTTTACATTTGTTTATATCTTACAACTACCCAAAGGTATTTATCACTAGGCTGTTGATCAGTTTTCTATTTAATCATAATGGAAAACATTTAAATAGTACCTGATACAGCAAACATGCCAGCAGAGAATCCAGATACAAATGCAGTCATGGAGTTGGACATAGTTGTCAGCTTGATCTGGTTCCCCTTTAGGATGTATCTTCTTGATGGTAGTACCGAGTTCTTTAGGGTTGAAGAACTCGTAGTAATGGAGAGAGACGAGGGGCTAAATTATGTGTGATGTTATGAATTTCTAACCCTAATGCCTCTCTAGTAATCTCCTTATATACACCCAAGGGGAAACCCAATTAGTTAATTAGGGTAAATCGGCCCATCAACAATTACCAACTAATTATACTATAGGTTTTAATATTTTGATCTATATTATATAAATGATAATGATGGCTATATGATTAAATAAATATTTAATCTTACATTCTCCCACTTAGCCGAATAATCATTTATTATGAGTATTAGATTAGTCTGATCAGAAGTTAATACTCATTTTAGCTCTAAACCAATAACCATAGCAGAGAAATACAACCGTTGAATCATCATTTGACTCAGGAGTCAGGACCCCCATTAATCATACTACAACCTCAATTTAAAACCTAACAGTTATGATCAAAATATTCAAATAAGCCCTTTAGCGTTTGATTTGTATTTATATTTGTCTATATGTCATTATGCCGGCAGAACATATGTAAGAGACATACAAAATCAAACTGTTGAGGAAAATTAATTAATAGTTAGTCATTCATAGTACGATATGTAGTTGTACATGGTCATCAATTAAAACCTGTCTCTTTTATGAGCTCTCTTAATAAGACTTATGGGTAATAGACATTTAGTTATAGGATCCTTAAGCATATCATGAATGTATTCGATACAAAGATTTAGTTTCCTAAATTCGTTCATAAATAAACAATTAATTTCGTATCGAAAGTTAATGCAGCACCTCTCGAACTGTTGCTATTCAAGGAGACATGGTAGCTGACTTTATCACAATAAGTCTTCAATATATAATTTATATGTAGTTAATAAACTTATGAGTCTACTGATAAATTTTTCAACAACATTTAGTGACTATTGCTTTGTGATCAGCAATGTATTATGTCATTATAACTTAGGTTGTTGATATCAGACCATTATGACTCCTCCATGAGATAGGTTTTGTCTGCTAATATAAGGATATACCCCAAAATTACATTTTGTCATCTTTGAATATTACAAAGTTAGAGTAATCAACCGGTTTGAATTCTCACTTCTTCTTTAAAATTACAGTCTCTCGTTTCTTTTATAGATATTTTAATACTCCATAAGATGCATCACATTAATCTAGACATACCTAGTGTGTTGCAATGTGAGTAATATCTAAACGAGAATAGACTTAAACTTACATAATGCTTCTAATTAATAAAGCATAAGTAAATAATCTCATTTATCCTATTATCCTCTAAAGGAGAGCAATATTGTTTGTTACATATGTAAGGACCCATTTAAGGTTAAGCTTATGTGTCACACCCCGATATTTTCCACGTGTCACCGGTGGGCCCGGTGGGGAGTATCGTAACGTAGTTGATATCATCATAGTCAAACAACACAATATTTAAATGCACAGCGGAAGCAAAAGATAACTTTTATTTCAACCGAATAAAAGTGTAATATTAAGTATCACATCATGGTTGAGTAATATCCACAGGAGGATCAAAATAAAGAGGAAACTGTTCAACAGACTTTAAAGGCATCTAAAGCTTGCGAGACTTGAGTAATGATGCCTGGAGTAGCCAGCCTATTTCGTCTAGTACCTGCACTTAGCATTTTTGGAAAATACGTCAGTTTACACTGGTAGATACAACTTAACTGACTCATTTTGAAAATGGTTTGAAAATTGATTTGAATGCACTTCGGCAAAAATATTTTTATAACTTGGGACAATTATTTAAAAATAATCTTGTATACAGTTTTACTCATTTGTCATCCAATAGGGCCGGTTTGTAGGGTCGGACTTAAGTTAACTGACACGCCACAGGTATAATGCCCACAAGGTTGATTCCTTTAAGTGGGATACCAGTTTTTACATAATGCATCTGTCAGGTGTACGCCTATGTAACAATTCTCATTAAAATCCATAATTAGGATGATAATTAGTCAATAAGGAAACCCTGATTGAGACACCCAAGTAATTCTGCACTAACCCTAAAATTTCCAGAACAATCCGAATCAGGATCAGGGCCCCTAAAACTCAAGGGGGGCAAACCCTGGTGGATAATTATCCATAATTTGTATTGTCACAATTGAAATTCGATTTTAAACTGAGTCAGCCAAGCTAGTCCCGTACCCAGCTAGCCTATGTAAATAGACTGCACCCTTTACAGACCGTAAAGGGAAAAGCCATACGGTCCGTAAGCCTGTCCAAAAATCACTATAAATAGCAGACATTGGCACTTGCTTTCTGTTGTTAATACGACGCATAAATTCTGTGTAGACGTCAAGTTATAAGCAGAAACAGTTCAAAAACACACTTAGTATCGAATTGCTGCCGCAAAACAGGGTAATCACTCGATCGCTATTACGATTCATTTTCCGACTGATCAATATATCCAATGAATGTTTAAGTGCCGCCCACATCAGGGTGATACTTTGTCGTTCGTCGTTAAATCGATGGATGTTTAAGTATCGCACTTTGTCGTTCGTTGTGAGAATTTGATCTCGTGAGTTATCGTAACTGCTGTATTGATTACTAACCCGGTTTTGTGTGCATTATTATTAAATTAGGTTAACAAGGCTAAATGATATTCTGCCCGTGTTAAATCTGCAATGTGAGTCATTCTCTTTTTATCAAATGTTTTACAATACTCCAAATTATTTTCAGAATTATAAATTACAGTGATTAAGTTTATGTAATCACCAAATTACAGCCAGTATGTGGGGTATTGTGCACATTACCACTGTTTTAATCACATTAGGTGGGCGAACCTAAAATTAAGTGATATACATCATTCATTGGGGCAGCCAATGGTGATATGACCACAGTCACAGATCCGGTCGAGTGACAAATACTGTGGGTAGTTGGTTGATATCTGAAACATATGTAAAAACTCTTAATACTGTAAATTATAACAAACGAGTCGTTTCAGTAAACTGAATCATTCACTCAGTATTTCCCCGCTGACAAAACCTTTTTCAAACATGTTTCAGGTGATCTATTGTAATTCAGGAAAAGTGCTGGGAAGCAGTGCAGGCTTAAAGTAGTGGCTCATTATAAAATAAAGAAATATGTTTTGTAAAAATTAAGATTTCTCAGTAAAACCTTATTATTGTAAATTATCGGGGTTTTATCCAGAATTGTGAAATAAAATAATCGGGAAAAGTTTCTAGCTTTAAAACGATCCTGATGGAAAATTTCCGCTGCTAAAATCACATAAATAAATATCACGGGATTTCTGTCCCGCGGCTCCTGAAACGCGTCAAACCGGGTCGGGGGTCGTGACAGAAATGAGGTGGTATCAGAGCCACTGAGTTAAGCTAATTAAGTATTTAGAGATACTTAATTTTTTTCCTGATTACTATTATGTGATTATGTGTTTTATTAAACTGATTATTTGTTAGTTACAGTATGGGAAGAAAAAGCTGCAAGATATCTATCTTAAATTAGATAGGTCAGTCTATGAAGAGGGAAGTTCATCTTCAAAACTCCCTACAATTCCTGAAGAAGGAATATTTGTGCGAAAAGCACAATATGAGAAACCGCTTTCTCCTAGAAAAAGGAGTATGATTATTAAGAAAAGTAAAGAGCAAATCCGAGAAAAGAGGATTAAAAAGGAAACCCAGGAATTAATCAATAAATCACCCTGGGAAGACAAGCTAGATGAGAAATGGGCAACTTTGTATATGCTAGCTACAGTAGCAGAACATGCAAATCTTTAAAAACCCTAAGTCTAGTAATAGCACTTCCCAGTAAATAAATAAATAAATCCGAGTGTGTTCTTTCCTGTTATTTTGTACAAATAGTGTGCAATAAAACTTTGATGTTTATTTGTTAAACTTTGTTCCAAAGTTTTAACTTAGTATTTTGTGCATTTTGCATATATGCTACACAGCATGAATGAGATATCTGAAGCCTTTCAGAACCTCGATCTTTACCCGGTGAATATAGAAGTTTCCCAAGATTTTACTGGATACTTTGCTGATGTGGAACAACCTGTAGAATTCAAGGCTCCACCCTTGACAAAGCCAAAACGAAAGAAAAGAAAGAATTATGTATGGGGTAGTCGTATCCGTAGGAAAAAGCCAGTTCCGAAACTTCCTAAAATAAACAACCCTTTAGGAAAAGGAAAAGGAATTATAATCAAAGAAAATTCTAAACAGCAAGAAATGGAACCTGAAGTCAAGAAAGATTCTAGGCAAATGGAAAAACAGTTTGAGGAATATTCTAAAGATATAGAAATGGAAGTAGGACAAGGTTCTAGACCAACTCAGATAGAAATTGGAGAGAGTTCAAACCAAAACCAGGGAATAACTTTTCAGGATGAAATAGATTTTCTATTGGCAAACTGTGAGACTATTCAGCCTGTCAATACGAATGTTTTTACCTATCCTAGTGAAAATCCACTCCCTATGAATTTTGAACCAGCAATCCCGGAACCAATAGTCCATTCCCAACCTGTAGAATTGGACGAATGGTGGACGAACGATTGGCAATTTCAAAATATTGTCAACGACCCTTATTCCTTTTTTCCACAATTCGATCCAGAACCCCTACCTAATCCACCAATGAGTAACGAAAATATGGCGGAACTTCGTCATTATGGTGAAGAATTGATGGATGCAGGAAATAGAATCAGGGAGATAGGGGGGACAAATTGCCTGGAAATATGATGAAAGGGAAATGCGTTTTTAGAACGACAAGTGGCGAGATATAGGAAGGTGGTAAAACTATAGTTGGGTAATAGTAAAAGTAAATAGTAAAATCAGTCTGTAACATAACTACGAATAAAACCCTGTAAAATATTTGTGTGTAATGATGCATACTATAACTGATATAAAATGAAATCGAGAAATCGATAGTTTTGACTATACGTGTATTGTAAATTGTCTGATTGTTTATATATAATTGCTATTTATCAAATACTAATAAAAATTATATATATTATCAGATGGTAAATATTGGTAATGAACCGGTAAATGAGGTTAATCAATCAGAGCAACATCCAGGGGATCAATATATGACTAGACAAGATATTGAAAATATTGTTGCTCAAGGGATAGCCAATGCTATTCCAGCATTCGTTGCTGCTGTAAAAAGTCCAATCGAACCGCAACATATCGTTCCTAGTAAACGTACTTCTGAAGATAACTTCAGTAATAGTATAAACGGGGGCAATAATCATGATAATGAATCTCAGCACACGCCGCTCCCTAAGAAACAGAAAGCTGCAACACCTGGTTGCACTTTCAAAGAATTCCTTGCTTGTAAACCCACTGAATTTGCAGGCAATGAAGAGGCAACTGCATCACTGCGTTGGTTAGAGAAAACCGAAGCAGTAATTGCAATCAGTAAGTGTGCCAAAGATGATCAGGTCATGTACGCATCAAATCTGTTTAAAGAAGGAGCACTCGAAAGGTGGAACACAGTGCTACAAGCAAAAGGAAGAAGGGTGGCCTATATGATGAATTGGGAAGAATTTAAGAGTCTTGTCGAAAGAAAATTCTGTCCCGAATACGAAAAGGAACAAATGGCAAACAAATTCCTGAGTCATCGTATGATAAGCGTCGATTGTCGAGGATATACTTCGACATTCTTCGAATATGCGAGAGTGGTACCTACCCTGGCTTCGCCAGAACCGGTACTCATTTCTCGTTATATTTGGGGATTAATTAGCGAAATTCACAATATCGTTAAGGCTGCGAGACCTCGCACTATTGACGATGCTGTAAAATTAGCTAACACTCTGACTGATGAATTGATACGCACAAGAGATGAAGACAGGAAAAAGGAACTAGCTCAAAAAATTACCCAAGGATTTAGGGTGGGTAATAATAGTAGTTTCAAGAAAAGAGGTGCAGGGCAATCTTCAACTTTGCCATTCTGCAAAATTTGCAAAAAGAAACAGTTTGGAAAATGTAACAAACTTTTCAATTCTTGCAAAACGATAGGACATCGTGAAGAAAACTGCAGAAAGAAATCCATAATTTGTTACAATTGTGGAGAAGCCGGACATTTCAAAACAGAATGTCCTAAGTTAGTCAAACCGGTAGACAACAAAACCAAGGCGACCGAAGGAGCTACTAAGAAGAATGCCAGAGCATTCTAGTTAACCACTCAAGAAGCAGAGCTCATCCCAGATGTGATAGCCGGTACGTTTTTAGTTCACGACATTTATGCAAAAGTATTGTTTGACTCTGGTGCAAACCAAAGTTTTATAAATACTTCATTCTGCCAAGCTCTTAAGTTACCCTTAACTACCATTAGGCAGATTTTTACAGTCGAAACCGCAGATGGGAATTCAGTAAAAATCAATCAGGTTTTGCAAAAAGTAGGAATAGAACTTGCAGGTCATAAATTTGTTGCAAACCTATTACCTATGAAATTAGCTGAATTTGATGTTGTGTTAGGAATGGATTGGTTAATAGCCAACCATGCTCAAATCATTTGTGATAAGAACTCTATAGAAATTCAATCACCTACTGGGGAAGTAATCATGATTACAGGAGATAAACCTCGAAAGCCACTGAAGTTCATATCAGTAATGAAAGTTGCTAATTATGAACGAAAACAAGGAATAGTATATATGATTTCAGTAATCATTAGTACTAAAGGTAAGGAACTTAAGGAAATTCCTGTAGTCTCAGAATACCCAGATATATTCCCGGAAGATTTACCTGGGTTACCACCAGATAGGGAGGTAGAATTTAGAATTCATCTAATTCCAGGAACTACACCGATAGCCAAGGCACCCTATCGATTAGCTCCTACCGAAATGCTAGAATTGAAGAAGCAATTAGATGAATTACTAAGCAAAGGATTTATACAACCTAGTTCATCCCCTTGGGGTGCACCAGTGTTGTTTGTGAAAAAGAAAGATGGATCGATGAGAATGTGTATCGATTATAGAGAGCTAAATAAAGTTACAATTAAGAATCGATACCCATTACCTAGGATTGATGATCTTTTCGATCAATTACAAGGCGCTAGGTACTTTTCTAAGATAGACTTGCGCTCCGGATATCATCAATTAAAGGTTCAAGAAGAAGACATACCTAAAACTGCTTTTAGAACTAGGTATGGACATTATGAGTTTACAGTCATGCCCTTTGGGTTAAGTAATGCACCTGCAGCATTCATGGACATGATGAACAGGATCTGTAAACCATATTTGGATAAATTTGTAATTGTTTTCATAGACGATATACTTATTTATTCAAAAAGTCAGGACGAACATTGTCAGCACTTGCATGCACTCTTAACTTTGTTAAGAAAAGAAAAATTGTATGCCAAATTTTCGAAGTGTGTATTTTGGCTACAAGAAGTGCAATTCTTAGGACACATGGTGAATCATGAAGGTATTCACGTAGATCCTGCTAAGATAGAAGCAATTACCAATTGGAAGGTTCCACAAACCGCAATGGAAATTAGAAGTTTTATAGGTTTAGCCGGATATTATAGACGGTTTATTAAGGATTTTTCCAAGATAACTGTACCATTAACTAAGCTAACTTGTAAAGCCATTAAGTTTGAATGGGGACCTAAACAAAAAGAAGCCTTTAGAATCTTGAAGCAGAAATTAACCAATGCACCAATCTTAGCCTTACCAGAAGGAACAGAAGACTTTGAAGTATATTGTGATGCTTCAAAATTAGGATTCAGATGTGTGTTAATGCAACGCAAGAAGGTAATTGCGTATGCTTCCAGACAATTGAAGAAACACGAGGAAAACTATACGACTCATGATTTAGAATTAGGAGCTATAGTTTTTGCCCTTAAGATATGGAGACATTATCTGTATGGAAGTAAGTTTACTGTTTATACAGATCATAAAAGTTTAAGGTATATATTTGGGCAAAAAGAGTTAAATATGAGGCAAAGAAGATGGATGGAAATCCTGAGTGATTACGACTGTGATATTCAATATCACGAAGGAAAGGCAAACGTAGTCGCAGATGCCTTAAGTCGTAAGGATCATGAGAAGCAAAGGCGAGTCCGTGCTCTTAGAATAAATCTACAAGTAGATTTAATGGAACAATTGAAGGAAATTCAAGAAACGGCAATCAAGGACGATGCTGAAGGAATGAAAGGTTACCTAAAAGAATTGGAACAAGGAAATGATGGAATTTGGAAATTCCACAAAAGCAGAATTTGGGTACCTAAACAGAGAAATTTAAGATCAAAGATTTTAGAGGAAGCTCATAAATCTAGGTATACCGTACATCCAGGAAACAATAAGATGTACCAAGATTTAAGAAAGAATTTCTGATGGATAGGAATGAAAAAGGATATAGCCGAATACGTATCTAAATGTCTAACTTGTTCACAAGTTAAAGCCGAACACCAGAAACCTTCAGGACTACTACAACAGTTAGAAATGCCTGTATGGAAATGGGAACTCATAACAATGGACTTTGTTACTAAGTTACCCAAAACCAGAAAAGGTAACGATGCGATTTAGGTAATTGTGGATCGATTAACCAAATCTGCTCATTTTCTACCTATGAAAGAAACCTTTAGCATGGAAAGGTTAGCCAAGCTGTATGTGGATGAAATAGTATCCTTACATGGAGTCCCACTCTCCATTGTATCGGATAGAGATAGTCGTTTCACTTCCCGTTTCTGGACAAGCTTCCAAGAAGCAATGGGAACCCGACTCAATCTAAGCACTGCATATCATCCACAAACAGACGGACAAAGTGAAAGGACGATCCAAACTCTAGAAGACATGCTCCGAGCATGTGTAATTGACTTTGGTGGAAATTGGGATAACCATTTACCATTAATTGAGTTCTCCTATAATAATAGTTATCACTCAAGCATCGAAGCCGCTCCATTCGAAGCACTGTATGGACGCAAGTGCAGAACTCCCGTATGTTGGGCAGAAATAGGAGAAAGTCAATTATCAGGTCCAGAGATTGTACAAGAAACCACAGACAAGATAACTCAAATTAAGGAAAGGTTGAAAACAGCCACCAAAAAAGCTACGCAGACAATCGCCGTAAGCCACTAGAATTCCAGATAGGAGACAAAGTACTATTGAAAGTATCTCCTTGGAAAGGAGTAGTACGATTCGGTAAGAAAGGAAAACTGAGTCCAAGATATGTTGGACCATTCCCAGTGATCCAACGAATAGGACCAGTAGCTTATCGCTTACAACTACCAGAAGAACTAGCTGGAGTACATGATGTATTTTATGTATCCAATCTCAAGAAATGTCTATCGGACGAATCCCTGGTAGTACCTCTTCAAGACGTAGAGGTAAATAAAAAGCTGAAATTCATAGAAAAACCTTTACAAATAGAAGATCGAAAAGTCAAGTTTCTCAAGCACAAGCGACTAGTACTGGTGAAAGTCAAGTGGAATTCAAAGAGGGGACCAGAGTATACTTGGGAACTGGAGTCAGAAATGAAGCAGAAATACCCTCATCTATTTCAGTAAATCTTGAGGACAAGATTTTTCTTAAGGTGGGGAGGATGTAACAATTCTCATTAAAATCCATAATTAGGATGATAATTAGTCAATAAGGAAACCCTAATTGAGACACCCAAGTAATTCTGCACTAACCCTAAAATTTCCAGAACAATCGGAATCAGGATCAGGGCCCCTAAAACTCAAGGGGGGCAAACCCTGGTGGATAATTATCCATAATTTGTGTTGTCACAATTGAAATTCGATTTTAAACTGAGTCAGCCAAGCTAGTCCCGTACCCAGCTAGCCTATGTAAATAGACTGCACCCTTTACGGACCGTAAAGGGAAAAGCCATACGGTCCGTAAGCCTGTCCAAAAATCACTATAAATAGCAGACATTGGCACTTGCTTTCTGTTGTTAATACGACGCATAAATTCTGTGTAGACGTCAAGTTATAAGCAGAAACAGTTCAAAAACACACTTAGTATCGAATTGCTGCCGCAAAACAGGGTAATCACTCGATCGCTATTACGATTCATTTTCCGACTGATCAATATATCCAATGAATGTTTAAGTGCCGCCCACATCAGTGTGATACTTTGTCGTTCGTCGTTAAATCGATGGATGTTTAAGTATCGCACTTTGTCGTTCGTTGTGAGAATTTGATCTCGTGAGTTATCGTAACTGCTGTATTGATTACTAACCCGGTTTTGTGTGCATTATTATTAAATTAGGTTAACAAGGCTAAATCATATTCTGCCCGTGTTAAATCTGCAATGTGAGTCATTCTCTTTTTATCAAATGTTTTACAATACTCCAAATTATTTTCAGAATTATAAATTACAGTGATTAAGTTTATGTAATCACCAAATTACAGCCAGTATGTGGGGTATTGTGCACATTACTACTGTTTTAATCACATTAGGTGGGCGAACCTAAAATTTAGTGATATACGTCATTCATTGGGGCAGCCAATGGTGATATGACCACAGTCACAGATCCGGTCGAGTGACAAATACTGTGGGTAGTTGGTTGATATCTGAAACATATGTAAAAACTCTTAATACTGTAAATTATAACAAACGAGTCGTTTCAGTAAACTGAATGATTCACTCAGTATTTTCCCGCTGACAAAACCTTTTTCAAACATGTTTCAAGTGATCTATTGTAATTCAGGAAAAGTGCTGGGAAGCAGTGCAGGCTTAAAGTAGTGGCTCATTATAAAATAAAGAAATATGTTTTGTAAAAATAAAGATTTCTCAGTAAAACCTTATTATTGTAAATTATCGGGGTTTTATCCAGAATTGTGAAATAAAATAATCGGGAAAAGTTTTTAGCTTTAAAATGACCCTGATGGAAAATTTCCGCTGCTAAAATCACATAAATAAATATCACGGGATTTCTGTCCCGCTGCTCCTGAAACGGGTCAAACCGGGTCGGGGGCCGTGACAGCCTACACCCCGTGCTTAGGTCGTGGCCATTTCTTTGAATGATGCCAAGGATATCCGGGACATGGTCATTTAACCCCCAAAAGCCATACACCAAATAATACATATTAAACGGGTCATGTAAATACATTAATCACAATACGATTTAAATGACTACACACCCGACAAAGCGGTACTTTTATAGTACCGTATCCCAAGCCGGTATAGGGAAAATAAGTTAAGAGTATTTACCTGAGCAAAGTATAAATCAAATACAGCAAGTGCACGTATCTTTTACTGGGCTCCTAATCTAGAACGAAGGTTTTTAAATAACCTATTAGAATCCTAATGGGTCTTTAATTAAGTTTAGACTTAGACCAGTTAGTTTTCAAAAGGAAGATACGGTTCAAACGCATGATAAAGCGAAGACCGTTTCAGAATGTGGTTTTGACCCGACAAGCTTGTATGCTTGTTTAATATGGGTAACTTAAACACTTTCTGGATTTTGAGACACAAACGATATGGTTTCACTCGTTTCGGCTAATATATACAAATTAATTACATACGCCGATCCGAACGCGAAAAGTGCGTAACGGTAACCAAATGAGTCATATGCAAGTTTCCTAAGTTCATATGCCTTATATATGTTGTGACATCAGAAAGATATCTTCTATCATGCCCCAAATGTATTTAAACTCAAATTATGCCCCGTAAGGGCATTTTGGTCATTTAAAAGGTTATAAAAGAGTTTAAATAAAATTCTGTGTTTCGGGTCTGATGTAATCAGTAAAAATACTTAATTTACTAAGTTATATCAGTAGGGTATCATATATATGTGAAATCTATCCTTTATAACCAAACTATGCATCTTAAGGGCATTTTGGTAATTTCACAAGGGCTTAAAAGGTCAAAACTAGAATTCTGAGTTTAAGACTTCTGCTTACAGCTAAAGTATAAAAATTTACTTAAAACCTCAGTAGGTATCAAGTCTTATATATCTAAAATGGTTTTAATACATACTATGCGTTAAAAACGCTTAAAAGGCGATTTTGGGCTAATTCTGGGTTTTATAAGGAAAGCTGATATTTTTATTATTCCCAAAGGCTCAAAATACTTTAGTTATCATATTAGATCAGTAGAAAAAGGTTTGGGGTCAAAAGGATTTGTCAAACTCATTTTATAGCATAAAACCGGCAATAACCGAATCAAGCTTAGAACTCTATGTTATGCTCAGCCTAAAAATAAATAAAAATCTCCAAAAATCCCAAAATATTATTTTATATTAGTAGGTAAAAAGTTTGGTATCAAAAATCGGGTTTAGATAGGCTATACGCTAATTATTCGGTTTAATTACTAAAAAGCTTTCTAATTACGCTAATGAGCATAACTCTTAATCTAGACCTCAAACTCATGTCAAATTTTTGGGGACAAGTTTATAAATCAGTAGTTAAGGTTTCTATTCTTTCACTTTTTTTCAAAAATCACCTTTTAAGGTGATAAGGGCATAATAGTCAACATTTAGGCGATTAACGGAAACATGCATATAAATCGGATAACTAATGAACCAAGTTGTATAATCACAGAGGGTTATACTAACATGTAACCTGGTCCTAATAAGGCTCTAAGGCATTCTTAAACCATGCTTAAACGGGTCAGAACTGAAAGTCAAAGCAGAAGTCAAACTATGCGACTTTCGGTCCTGAACCGAGCCTAAACTGAAAATTGTCGAGTTGAACATGTTTAGACATGTTCTTACGTTAATTACCAAGTTATATTAATGTCAAAACAGGTTGCATAGCTTCTACATTGCTAATTATGTATTTATTTGAAAATTAGCTTTCTGTTGACTTTTTAAGATCAAGTTTGACTCGACAATTGACCTAGTTAGAGTGGGAATCAGAGGGTGCCCTTTTAAGGGTTTATTGCCCACATAATTACCAACTCATAGGTACTTCCAATTTGAAATTTGACTGGACAAATTAAGATTAATGATGAAGTCAAATCTTAATTACGACGGTTTGACTTTACGCTAATAAACTAAGCAAAACTGAATTAAAGGAGGTTAAGTATACTTACAATAGTCCTAAGCACGACTAATGATCACTATGAATGAGTCTTGAGCTCCAGGAACCTCCAGAAGTGAGTTTGTGAAGTTTACAAGTGAATGAGCAATTGAAGAACCCAACTTATGGCCTTTATATAGGTTTCTTGATGCCTTTAGATCATTACAAATAAGTCTATAAATGTTATGGGATCATTCCAAGTGTCCCTAGACCCTTTAAAACCATCAAACAAGCTCCAGGTATCAAAAAATGGTAAGTTAAGTCGGTTAAACCGGCTGGAACAGGCAGCTGTTATATTTTTCAGCATCTGGGCACCTTAGGCGGCCCGCGTAAGAGTCCATAGGGACCTTACGCGCCCCGTGTAAAGGTCTGATCCGGTCAACAAGTTTCCCATATTTGCAATTTAGGTCTGTGGTCCTTCTAAACTCATTTTTAACTTGTTTTCTTGCACTTTTAACCCCCAAACTTGACTTTTAAGGACCCCAAGTCATAAACCAACTTTGTTAAGTCCCCGGTTATTCATACATTCACCGAAAAGTCTTAAATTTCAATATTGACGCTTTTAACCCCTCGTATACGAATATTGTCATAACTTTCTCATACTTTATCGAAACCTTGTGAAATTTTTATCACACATTCTTGTGAGTATATTTAATCATTACAAAGCTTCGGGTTCGCTAAAAGGTCACTCAGAGGTATACTTTAAACATGTTGACACATTTAACCCCTGTAGTTTGTATTTCTTCACTTTCTTTCACAATTAGCTTTGTATGATCCATGACTCATTCGTTTAAGGGTATAAACATCATGTAGGGTTATTGAATGATATATTTATTCATTTTTGACATTTTGAACCCTTATATTCACCTAGTTTCTCTGTTTGTCAACTTTAGTCCCTCTAAAGTATTCTTTCACACGTTTAAAGCTTATGACACGTGTCGATACATTATTGGACATAAATTTTTGAGGTGTTACATCCTCACCCCCTTAAAAGAAATCTCGACCTCGAGATTTACTGAAACAAATGAGGGTACTTTTCTTTCATTGTGGACTCTACCTCCCACGTGTACTCGGGACCTCTACGGGCATCCCATTTAACCTTTACAATAGGCACGTGCTTCCTTCGAAGCTTCTTTACCTGTCGATCCTTAATCGACAAAGGTTTTTCCACAAATTTCGAGCTCTCATATATATGCACATCCGTATGTGGTATGACTAGCGATTCATCAGCTAGGCATTTCTTTAGATTGCAGATGTGGAATACATTGTGAATACCACTGAGCTCTTCAGGCAAGTTTAACTTATAAGCCACTGACCCGACACATTCGATGATCTCGAATGGTCCTATATACCTTGGGCTTAACTTACCTTTCTTACCAAATCGCATCACCCCCTTCCAGGGTGATACTTTAAGCAGAACCTTATCACCAACCTCAAACTTGAGAGGTTTTCGCCTTTTATCAGCATAGCTTTTCTGCCTATCCCTGGCAGCTTTCAGGCGGTCACAAATCTGGACAATCTTGTCCGTTGTTTCAAGGACTATATCTGGTCCTGATAGCTGAGCTTCTCCTACTTCTACCCAACAAATAGGCGTTCTACACTTTCTACCATATAATGCCTCAAAAGGCGCAGCCAAAATGCTTGTATGGTAGCTATTGTTATAGGAGAACTCGATCAATGGCAGGTGCTTATCCCAACTACCACCTAGATCAATTACACATGCACGTAGCATGTCTTCCAACTTTGGATTGTACGCTCACTCTGTCCGTCCGTTTGCTGATGGTAAGCCGTACTAAAATTTAAGCGCGTGCCCAAAGACTGTTGGAAACTTTTCCAAAAATGTGACGTGTATCTAGTATCTCTGTCAGAAATAATAGCCACTGGTACGCCATGCAGAGATACAATCTTGTCCACGTACAATTGGGCTAACATGTCGGAGCTGTAGGTCTCCTTAATGGGTAGGAAATGTGCTGACTTAGTCAGTCTATCTACTATCACCCATATAGTATCATTTCCTTTCTTTGTCTTTGGCAACTTGGTAATGAAATCCATTGTCACCACTTCCCATTTCCAAGTGGGAATTTCAGGCTGTTGCAGCAAACCTGACGACTTTTGATGTTCAGCTTTGACTTGCGCACACGTCAAGCATTTAGCTACATAGGCAGCTATAGACTTCTTCAAGCCTATCCACCAGTAATTTTCCTTCAGATCCTCAGCTACTGGTACATTTTGCCTTCAGATCCTGGTACATTTTATCACCTATCCACCAGGATGAACGGAATATTTAGAACTATGAGCTTCCTGGAGGATTACATCCCGAAGTCCTCCATAAACTGGAACCCATATTCGTCCATTTAACCTCAGGATTCCGTCCTTGCTATAGGATAACTGTTCTTCAGTTACTCCTAGCTTTTCATCAGGATAGTTAGCTTCCAAAACAGCTTCCTTCTGTGCAGCTAACAACCTTTTGCTTAAACAGTTCTTTATCTCAATGCTCTTGGCATTGATTCTTATCGGCTTCACTCTTTCCTTTCTACTTAAGGCATCAGCGACTACATTTGCGTTGCCTGGATGGTATCTTATCCCACAATCATAATCATTCAAAGTTTCCATCCAACGTCGCTGCCTCATATTTAAATCCTTCTGATTGAACAGATGCTGAAGGCTTTTGTGATCAGAATAAATCACACACTTAGTTCCATATAGGTAACGCCTCCAAAGCTTTAGTGCAAATACAACGGCACCCAACTCCAAGTCATGGGTGGTGTAGCTCTTCTCATGCACCTTTAACTGGCGTGAAGCATAGGCAATGACCTTGCCTTTTTGCATAAGCACACACCCCATCCCGGTGTGTGATGCATCACAATACACTACAAACTCTTCAATCCCTTCAGGCAAAGTTAGTACTGGAGCGTTGCTCAACTTCTGCTTCAAAATATCAAAGGATTCTTGCTGCTTAGGCCCCCAATCAAATTTGCTATTCTTGCGGGTGAGAAGAGTCAGGGGTGCTGCAATTCTTGAGAAGTTTTCAATAAAGCGTCTGTAGTATCCTGCCAATCCCAGGAAACTGCGAATCTCCGTAGGCGTCTTTGGCTCTTGCCAGTTCATAATAGCTTGAATCTTGGCGGGATCTACTTGGATACCACGCTCACTAACAACATGTCCAAGGAATTGGACTTCACGAAGCCAGAACTCACACTTAGAAAATTTGGCATAGAGCTTTTCTTGATGAAGCAGTTTCAGAATGCAACGGAGGTGCTTCTCATGGTCAGCTTGGTTCTTCGAATAGATGAGGATGTCATCGATGAAGACGATGACAAATTTATCCAGATAAGGCTTGCAGACGCGATTCATGAGATCCATGAATGCGGCAGGTGCATTAGTGAGCCCAAAAGGCATCACTAGGAACTTGTAATGACCATAACGAGTCCTAAACACAGTCTTGTGTACATCTTCATGTTTAACCTTCAATTGATGGTAGCCTGACCTCAAATCAATCTTAGAAAAGTAGCTTGCCCCTTGTAATTGATCGAACAGATCGTCGATCCTGGGCAATGGGTATCTATTCTTGATAGTAACCTTATTAAGCTCACGATAATCGATGCATAAACGCATCGACCCATCTTTCTTCTTGACAAACAAGATTGGCGCTCCCCATGGAGACGAACTAGGTCTAACAAAACCTTTGGCTAGCAAATCATCTAGCTGCGTCCTTAATTCCTTCATCTCTGTTGGTGCCAACCTATAAGGTGCTCTCGCAACAGGTGCTGCTCCAGGGATGATGTCAATTCTGAATTCTACTTGCCTATCTGGTGGTAAACCAGGTAGTTCTTCAGGGTATTCAGAAATAACTGGAATATCTTCAATCTTGGGTTTCTGCTCATCAATGGTCACTTGTGCCATATAAATGACACAACCCTTCTTCAAGCACTTAGATGCCTTGAGCATAGACACTTGCTCAGGCAATCCATACTGGGTATCTCCTTGAATGGTAAGTGACTCACCAGACAGAGTCTTAATTACCACTTGCTTCTTGTTGCAGATGATATGGGCTTGGTTATGTGATAACCAATCCATGCCCAATACTATATCAAATCCGGCTAACTTCAAAGGAAGTAAGGACAATGGAAAAGAGTGGTCCCTAATGGATATAACACATCCATCTAACACAGTCGAGGCGGTTTCTATGGTACCGTCAGCTAATTCAACCTCATATTTCACACTTAAGGTTCTAACAGATAGGTTTAACAACTTACAGAACTTATCATCAACAAAAGACTTATCTGCTCCAGAATCAAATAGCACTCTTGATAACATCATTAATGAGGAAGGTACCTGTGATCACGTTGTCGTCCTGGATAGCCTCCTGTGCGTTCATCTGGAAGACCTTAGCATTGGTCTTCTTGGCTTCCTCAAGTTTCTTGGCGTATTTAGGGCAGTTAGTCTTAATGTGCCCTTTCTCGTTGCAGCCGTAGCAGGTAGCATCTTTAATCCTCTTGCAGTCAATAGTCTTGTGCTCTTTAGACTTGCATAGTCCACATGCAGGTGATCCTGATTGAGACTTGGTCTCAAGCCTGCATTTTCCAAAGTGGCGTTTTTGGCAAGTCGTGCACTTTGGCTTCTCCTCTGTTTGCTGACTATTCTTTCCAGACCCAAACTTCTTAGAATTAGTGTTTCCCTTGTGCTTCTTCTCTGACCCTCGTGAGTTATCATCCTCACGCTTCCTCTTACTTTCTTCAGAATTCTTTAGTGATTTCAACCTGACCGCATCTAAAGTAAGGGACAGAGAGAGATCAGCTGCTGACCTAAACGTAGCAGGTCTTGAATCTTTAACACTGGCTTTGATTTCTGGGGCTAAACCCCTAATGAAGCTAGCAATTCTCTTGGGTTCTGGTGTTACAAGGTAAGGAACCTACCTAGACATGGTATTGAAACTGGTGAGGTAAGCTTGACAATCTAAATTCCTCATTACCAGTGATAAGAAATCTGACTCAATCCTTTCCACCTAATGCTGCGGACAATAATTCTCCTTAATGAGGACTACAAACTGCTCCCATGACATATTGTAGAGTGGGATCTTCCCAGCAGCTTGAATGAGAGACTTCCACCAAGCTAATGCCTCTCCCTTGAACGATTGGGATACATACTTCACTATATCCCTTTCAGCACAACCGCTGATATCAACAACAGTGTCCATTTCATCTAACCAAGTCATACAATCTATTACCCCTTTCTCCCTAGTGAAATCCTGGGGTTTGCAGGAAACAAAGTACTTATAAGTACAGGACTTGGTACGCGCTCCATCATCGAACACTATTCTTTTGGATGGAACACTGTGTTGGTTTGAGGAATGTTCAACATCCTCTTTCTTGGGTTCATCTTTCTTAGAGGGTGGTTTGCTGTGAGCTTCTGAATGAGTCTTAGGAACAGAATTAGAGTGGGGTACTAAAGAAGTTCTACTATGCGTCCCACTAAACTCCTTGAATTGCTCCTCTACAGCTTTAGATACAGCTGTATCAATTAGTGTACGGAGCTCTCCTCTGGTTATATTAACCCTATCATCATCGTGGTTTTCCAGAGGATGACTATTCACTTCCTCTGACCTAGCCATGTAGCTTTAATTGCTACATAAAATCAAACAAGGACAAGGTTTATACGGAAGCTTATACAGTTTTATCGTTTTAAACGATTTATTAACCATGGTTTTTAATACTCATTTTAGTTAATTTGTTAAATATATAATTGTTCAGGATCTTTATCATAAATCCTAAATTATAAGTTAATAATAGCACAAATGGCTTAGTCACGTAGACGAGTTTAATTTATAAGCCCTGATTTTATGGAATTGAGGCATTAAGGTTTGAATCAAAGTTCATTACCTTTTCTTGACAAGGAGTTGTAGGCTACCACTGTCTTTAGTCCCAGAGGACGTTAATTATAGCACGTGGGCATTTCATCCTTAAGGGATGATTATATACATAAGGGAATTTAGAATAACCCAATTTAATAATGACATATGTGATTTTATCGAATCACATTTGTCAAGCATGTTAATATGCTTTCAGATGTTTAACGAGGATTTGAATCTTTTGAATAGGTTTTACCATCTTGGCCATGTCTGCAACGACATTTAGGCTAGGTTTTACCTTTAAGATTCTTTTTAATATTTAACGCAGAGCAATCCTAAATTGAGATGTTAACAAGGATCTGAATCTAATTATGGAAATACCATCTTGGCCCTGTCTTAAGGTGACATATGGCTAGGTCTTGTCCTTTTTAGATTTTGCTATTTTATTATAATGGTAGATCTTATAATAGGAATCTAACCATTCCACTAGAATTTAAACAAGTACATGGTTGCCCTAAATGGGACTTCTAACTGAAAATGACTTGCCCATGCAGGGGCTAATCTGAAAAAATCAAAGGAAACAAAATAAAACGAATTAGGATTAGTCCTATGTTCTTGTCTAGACTCAAGAATGTGCAACTGTGTAACTGAGATTAAACACAAAAGGCTAGTGTTTAATTCACTCAGTGTTGGCTCTGATACCAACCTGTCACACCCCAATATTTTCCACGTGTCACCGGTGGGGAGTATCGTGACGTAGTTGATATCATCATAGTCAAACAACACAATATTTAAATGCGCAGCAGAAGCAAAAGATATATTTTATTTCAACCGAATAAAAGTGTAATATTAAGTATCACATCATGGTTGAGTAATATCCACAGGAGGATCAAAATAAAGAGGAAACTGTTCAACAGACTTTAAAGGCATCTAAAGCTTGCGAGACTTGAGTAATGATGCCTGGAGTAGCCAGCCTATTTCGTCTAGTACCTGCACTTAGCCTTTTTGGAAAATACGTCAGTTTACACTGGTAAATACAACTTAACTGACTCATTTTGAAAATGGTTTGAAAATTGATTTGAATGCACTTCGGCAAAAATATTTTTATAACTTGGGACAATTATTTAAAAATAATCTTGTATACAGTTTTACTCATTTGTCATCCAATAGGGCCGGTTTGTAGGGCCGGACTTAAGTTAACTGACACGCCACAGGTATAATGCCCACAAGGTTGATTCCTTTAAGTGGGAGTGTACGCCTACACCCCGTGCTCAGGTCGTGGCCATTTCTTTGAATGATGCCAAGGATATCCGGGACATGGTCATTTAACCCCCAAAAGCCATACACCAAATAATACATATTAAACGGGTCATGTAAATACATTAATCACAATACGATTTAAATGACTACACACCCGACCAGCGGTACTTTAATAGTACCGTATCCCAAGGCCGTATAGGGAAAATAAGTTAAGAGTATTTACCTGAGCAAAGTATAAATCAAATACAGCAAGTGCACGTATCTTTTACTGGGCTCCTAATCTGGAACGAAGGTTTTTAAATAACCTATTAGAATCCTAACGGGTCTTTAATTATGTTTAGACTTAGACCATTTAGTTTTCAAAAGGAGATACGGTTCAAACGCATGATAAAGCGAAGACCGTTTCAGAATGTCGTTTTGACCTGACAAGCTTGTATGCTTGTTTAATATGGGTAACTTAAACACTTTCTGGATTTTGAGACACAAACGATATGATTTAACCCGTTTCGGCTAATATATGCAAATTAATTACATACGCCGATCCGAACGCGAAAAGTGCGTAACGGTAACCAAATGAGTCATATGCAAGTTTCCTAAGTTAATATGCCTTAAATATGTTGTGACATCAGAAAGATATCTTCTATCATGCCCCAAATGTATTTAAACTCAAATTATGCCCCGTAAGGGCATGTTGGTCATTTAAAAGGTTATAAAAGAGTTTACATAAAATTCTGAGTTTCAGGTCTGATGTAATCAGTAAAAATACTTAATTTACTAAGTTATATCAGTAGGGTATCATATATATATGTGAAATCTATCCTATATAACCAAACTATGCATCTTAAGGGCATTTTGGTAATTTCACAAGGGCTTAAAAGGTCAAAACTGGAATTCCGAGTTTATGACTTCTGCTTACTGCTAAAGTATAAAAATTTACTTAAAACCTCAGTAGGTATCAAGTCTTATATATCTAAAATGGTTTTAATACATACTATGCGTTAAAAACGCTTAAAAGGCGATTTTGGGCTAATTCCGGGTTTTATAAGGAAAGCTGATATTTTTATTATTCCCGAAGGCTCAAAATACTTTATTTATCATATTAGATCAGTAGAAAAAGGTTTGGGGTCAAAAGGATTTGTAAAACTCATTTTATAGCCTAAAAGGGCAAAACCGGCAATAACCGAATCAAGCTTAGAACTCTATGTTATGCTCAACCTAAAAATAAATAAAAATCTCCAAAAATCCCAAAATATTATTTTATATTAGTAGGTAAAAAGTTTGGTATCAAAAATCGGGTTTAGATAGGCTATACGCTAATTATTCGGTTTAATAACTAAAAAGCTTTCTAATTACGCTAATGAGCATAACTCTTAATCTAGACCTCAAACTCATGTCAAATTTTTAGGGACAAGTTTATAAATCAGTAGTGAAGGTTTCTATTCTTTCACTTTTTTCAAAAATCACCTTTTAAGGTGATAAGGGCATAATAGTCAACATTTAGGCGATTAACGGAAACATGCATATAAATCGGATAACTAATGAACCAAGTTGTATAATCACAGAGGGTTATACTAACATGTAACCTGGTCCTAATAAGGCTCTAAGGCATTCTTAAACCATGCTTAAACGGGTCAGAACTGAAAGTCAAAGCAGAAGTCAAACTATGCGACTTTCGGTCCTGAACCGAGCCTAAACTGAAAATTGTCGAGTTGAACATGTTTAGACATGTTCTTACGTTAATTACCAAGTTATATTAATGTCAAAACAGGTTGCATAGCTTCTACATTGCTAATTATGCATTTATTTGAAAATTAGCTTTCTGTTGACTTTTTAAGATCAAGTTTGACTCGACAATTGACCTAGTTAGAGTGGGAATCAGAGGGTGCCCTTTTAAGGGTTTATTGCCCACATAATTACCAACTCATAGGTACTTTCAATTTGAAATTTGACTGGAAAAATTAAGATTAATGATGAAGTCAAATCTTAATTACGACGGTTTGACTTTACGCTAATAAACTAAGCAAAACTGAATTAAAGGAGGTTAAGTATACTTACAATAGTCCTAAGCACGACTAATGATCACTATGAATGAGTCTTGAGCTCCAGGAACCTCTAGAAGTGAGTTTGTGAAGTTTACAAGTGAATGAGCATTTGAAGAACCCAACTTATGGCCTTTATATAGGTTTCTTGATGCCTTTAGATCATTACAAATAAGTCTATAAATGTTATGGGATCATTCCAAGTGTCCCTAGACCCTTTAAAACCATCAAACAAGCTCCAGGTATCAAAAAATGGTAAGTTAAGTCGGTTAAACCGGCTGGAACAGGCAGCTGTTATATTTTTCAGCATCTGGGCACCTTAGGCGACCCGTGTATGAGTCCATAGGGACCTTACGCGCCCCGTGTAAAGGTCTGATCCGGTCAACAAGTTTCCCATATTTGCAATTTAGGTCCCTGGTCCTTCTAAACTCATTTTTAACTTGTTTTCTTGCACTTTTAACCCCCAAACTTGACTTTTAAGGACCCCAAGTCATAAACCAACTTTGTTAAGTCCCTGGTTATTCATACGTTCACCGAAAAGTCTTAAATTTCAATATTGACGCTTTTAACCCCTCGTATACGAATATTGTCATAACTTTCTCATACTTTATTGAAACCTTGTGAAATTTTTATCACACATTCTTGTGAGTATATTTAATCATTACAAAGCTTCGGGTTCGCTAAAAGGTCATTCAGAGGTATACTTTAAACATGTTGACACATTTAACCCCTGTAGTTTGTAATTCTTCACTTTCTTTCACAATTAGCTTTGTATGATCCATGACTCATTCGTTTAAGGGTATAAACATCATGTAGGGTTATTGAAAGATATATTTATTCAATGTTGACATTTTAAACCCCTATATTCACATAGTTTCTCTGTTTGTCAACTTTAGTCCCTCTAAAGTATTCATTCACACGTTTAAAGCTTATGACACGTGTCGATACATTATTGGACATAAATTTTCGAGGTGTTACATTATGGAACGGAAGTAATGTCCCATTGGGTCTATCTCAGTAAGAATGTTATGATATCTTTCATGTAAGTGATATCTCTGAGATCTATTATATCAAAGTTTGTATTAATAATGCTTTGACTTATGTAACATGTACTTGTCAAAAGAATGTCATCTATATAAAGACAAGTTTATTTTAGTTGTTCCCACTCATCTTGAGGTAGGTACATTAATCCACTTGGTTCTTGATGATAAAATTACGTTAAGATTTCATCACATTATGATGTTTGCATTAACACATAGATGGATTTTATTGGCTTACAAACAAACTGTTCTTTAACCTTAAGTTTAGAACTTTCAGGTTGTTTTATAAACATGTATACATGTAAGTCAGTTGTTAGGGAAAGTTGTTTAAATGTTCATCTAATGCAGCTCTAAATTGTTATAAGCTACTAGAACAATGATGATCCTCGAAGAAATCTTTTGTAAGATATGTAAGAAAGATTCTTTGATAATTTATCTCTTCCTGATTACAACCTTTGACAATCAATCATGCTTCTTTGTGTCTTAACGTTTATATTAGGATTTGGTTTAGTTATGAACACTCTTAGGTAATTCAATCAAATCCCAAACGTTATTCGAACACATAAAATCAATTTTACTAGAAAACAGTTTTATTCCATTTAGAAGATTGATTGACGCTAGTGGTTTAATTAGAAGAGTAGGATCAGTAAACTTTTCCAAAATCCATTTCAACTTAGGTTAGGGAGGTTATGTAATCATAAAAGTTAGTAGGTTTTAAAACCTAGATGACCTGCTGAATTGATTAGTAGGTTTATTAGAAGTTTCAGTTTATGGATTAGCTCTTGGTTAGGTTGCTATCATTTTTCAAGATTCTAAGTTTGTAAGAGTTGGTGCAGTATGGTGTACAAGAGGTGTAATCGGAGTTAAATTCAGAGTAAAATTTAATGACACTCTTCCCCTCCTCTCCCACCTCTTGTATTCCTTGCAAGTCATGATAAAGACTTTGACTGCTCCCACTGACCTTAGAAATCTTTAGGAACTTATCATGCTTAGGGTCAATATTTAACTACCAACAGATTCTAAGAGAGAAACAAGTTAATGACGTTAGTCGTTGTAGTTTCTCTTGTTGAGGATTATATTAGTTTAGGTAAGAAATCTAAGTGTGCCCACAATTAAGCAACAATGAAACTTTTGTAAGAGTAGCATTAGATTTTAAGGAGACATGTTTTGATGGAACAATGTCGAAATCGAGCAGTGTCATGTACAAGAGGTGTAAATTGAAGTAATGTGAAATTTTTCACTCCCCCACCTTTTTCAAATTTTGCAAGTTATAATTAAGACACTTAATTCTCCCAATCTTTGATATCTCTAGAAATGCTACAAGAGAAGTTTCAATGAGGTACATGAAGTGGGAACCTATCATATATATGTTAGACTTTATTTGATTTCCTTAATGTCCAGATGTCATAAGAAGCTTAGGAACATATTTAATAGAAATCATGTTAAGTGTATATATATATATATATATATATATATATATATATATATATATATATATATATATATATATATATATATATATGAGTGGATTTCTTTTAAGACCGTGGACCATAGGGGAATAATTTAGATACAAGTAGATAGTCTTTAGTTAATAAATGAATTATGTCTGAATATTCCATTTTAAATAAGTTCCACGAATGTCAATAAGTAACTTATGGTGGACCCATATTTATTCCTTAAGCCAAAATAATTTAGGGCTTTTTTCTAACATCATGATTCAAAATCACTTAGAATGAGATTAGATGAAAAAATCATCCGCATTAACAATGTCATGATTTCTCATGATTTTCGGTTACAATGGGTGAAATTTATAAGTCTCATTTGTCCTTTTGTTAAATTCTCATTTGCATGATAACAAAAGGTGTGAAAGTGTAAAGTATCATATAGTTTCATCTTATTAATGTTTTTAACCAGATATTGAGAACAAATAATATGAGAGTTTAAGATAAGTGTGACTTTATGTTGGCTATGCAAACCTCACAACTGTCATAATATAGCTTTAGTATTGATACTAAATTTTGATTAATTTCCAGAATATGTAATGTATCACAACGCATAATTAGAAGACAATTTTTCATGGTTCTTATAGCCTTAACATTTAATTTTGTCACTAACTCTCATGTTAGTTATTTGTTGAATTCCGGTAAGGAAGACGTTTAGAACTAGATTCAATATATCATGTGTAAATTGGAATATTAAGATTATCAAACTTAAGGATCATTAATAGGCGACTACCTGTTTCAGCCAACTGTTCTTTCGAATTATGGATAGTCTCGTTACTTACGCCTAACCTAACGACATAAATTATGTAATGAGATTCTCCATTTAAGAACATTAGAGTTGGAATTAGTACTTGTATTTTGTCTATGGACCTTAGAAGTATCCTCTTTTAAAGTTTTAGTGGTTGTAAGGTGAATAACATCTTATTTTCCAGTTTTAGGCACTTCTTTTCCTGTACGTATATTGCTGATCAACTCACTCATTTTCCTTTGGTACTTCTGAGTGTTATTAGTTGATTTTAAGGCAACAAATTATACTTATG
The DNA here is from genome assembly GCF_002127325.2 of Helianthus annuus. Taxonomy (NCBI): domain Eukaryota; kingdom Viridiplantae; phylum Streptophyta; class Magnoliopsida; order Asterales; family Asteraceae; genus Helianthus; species Helianthus annuus. Next base: position 36,629,043 of record NC_035442.2, read on the forward strand.
GAAAATTAGTATGTAATGCACTGGAAAATGTACTTATTTCCATGTGTAAGCCCTTAATTTTATGGGTCACGGTTTTGGTACATTATGATTCATTCACGCATGTCGTTTAACCTTATAGTTTAGAATTTGAAATGAAAACATGCAACTTAGGAGTTCTTTTGATTATTCCATAAAATTAGATTAGTCTTAGGAAAACTTAATCTAGAATAACCTTAGTGATAGCATTTATGTTAAATGAGTTCTTGATTATCATAAGAGACATCATGTTCGATTTATCCTATTCATCATGCTCTACTTTTCTTCTGTAGCACTTTTATCAGAAGAGAGCAATAGGATTATCGTGTCTTAAGGGATAATCAAAGATTTAATTTAAGAGCTAATACTTTAGAAACTTTAAGTAAAGCAAAACATATTAGGTTTATAATTTTAGAGTGGATGAGATACTAATTTATAGAAGAAAATTATAGTGAGTAATATTATGGGGTTTTAAGGTAAGGCAGACAGAATATGACAGAATATGATCATAGGATTAATGAAGGATCATTAATGTGAGGATCATTATTTGAAGAAGTTGTGATATGTCTATTACTAGCATCAAAATAATAGACTTAGTTAAAAAATTCTACTTAAATGAAGACAAATCAGCTTTGGCCAGAAGTGTAATCATCTAAGTATATGTGCAAAGCAATCATGACAAACCAGCTTTGGCCAGAAATGAGACAATCACTTTAGTTATGCATTTGTTAATAATGCTAGACATGAATGAATTAGATCAGCTTTGGCCAGAAATAAGACATTCACGTTTGTAATGCATAATTAACATAGCTTTTGTAATACTTGAATAATACATAGATGTATCAAATCAGCTTTGGCCAGAAGTGATACATCAGAAGCTCATTCAAGTTAAGCTATTCAGTTTTGTAAAATTATCTGATTTTGATTAATTAAGTGTTAACAAAACCAATTATTTAACTCTCATTAACAGCTTAATAAAGTAATGAGGTTTCGAGTGAGATTTCGAGTTAACCTTAGATTTCGAGTGAGATCTCGACTCAGTTATGAGATCTTGACTCAGTTATGAGATCTCGACTCAGTTATGAGATTTCGAGTGAGATCTCGAGTAAGGTTTCGAGTAACTAAGGTTTCGAGTGATGAAGATTAATGCCTTAATGAGATTTCGACTTCATTATGAGGCTTCGAGTCGCAACCACCTGATTGTGAGTCGAAACCTCAGTCGCAATCTCAGATATCCTCGTATTTTAGTGAGATTTCGAGTCAAAATCTTAGTCGAAACCACTTAATCTTGAAACTTATTCTCCAAGACTCGAAACCTACTCATCAACAGCTGTTAGTGAAGATAAAACTGAAAATTCGAATTTTTAGGGATTTCGAGATATGGTTTCCTGTTTTAGTGATGATCTAATTTTATCAAAATATTTCGAAATTTTATCCGATTATCTATTAACAGATTTCGAAAATCTTTAGAATGCAAAACAGATCAAAACAAGAAAAACACTCAATAATCCAAATTATATTCCAAAACATAAAGGAATTTCGAATTTTCCTAAGAACACATGATGAACCCTAAACATAAGAACAAAATTCTGGGATCCGAAATCTTTATATTTTAGCGTATTAATGTCGATTTCAGAACAGTAACAATTTCGGATGTGATTAAACATCCTTTTAACTCATAAAATCCATGAATTCTTAGCTTTATTCGAATTTTATGTTTCAACTTATATCAGGTTTTTCATAAAAATTTGTTTTCCAGATTTTAATCCCAGAATAATGGATAAAATCAAAACTGATTTATCAATATACACTCTGATACCACATGTTGATCAGTTCTGTTTAATCATAATGGAAAACATGTAAATAGTACCTGATACAGCAGACATGCCAGCAGAGAATCCAGATACAAATGCAGTCATGGAGTTGGACATAGTTGTCAGCTTGATCTGGTTCCCCTTTAGGATTTATCTTCTTGATGGTGGTACCGAGTTCTTTAGGGTTGAAGAACTCGTAGTAATGGAGAGAGAAGAGGGGGTAAATTATGTGTGATGTTATGAATGTCTAACCCTAATCCCTCTCTAGTAATCTCCTTATATACACCCAAGAGCAAACCCAATTAGTTAATTAGGGTAAATAGGCCCATCAACAATTACCAACTAATTATATTATAGGTTTTAATATATTTTGATATATATTATATAAATGATAATGATGGCTATATGATTAAATAAATATTTAATCTTACATAGGCAATTCCTGTGACTGTGGTCATATCACTGTTGGCCTTTCTCCAACTAGTGAAGCTTATCAAGTATCGTATACAAAACCCCACATACTGATAGTAGTTTTCCGGTAAGAAAACAAAGACTTAATCACTGTAAATATATGTAACAATTGAAAAACATTGAGGGTTTTGAAAGCATTTGATAAAAGAGAGTGACTCACATGCTATGTTTTCAGGTTTAGCGATCTCCTGATTATAAGCCCTAATTCCTAGACACACCAAAATGTAACATGTATTAGTATAAGAAACCAAATTAAACTTTAACGATAATCACGAGAACAAAACCCCAACATATAAAATATTACCTTATTCAGGCGGAACTTCGGCTTTTCGTTGCTAAGGTTTTTGATCAATTAGACAGGGTATCGTTTCAACGATTAGGGTTTCGTACACGAGAATACATGGAAACAGGGATACGAAGGTTATAGAGGGTGAATTTTCGAATTCGAATGTGCAGAATGAAAGCTCATGACCCCTCTTATTTATACCTGAAATTTGACGCCATTGCGCCACACGACGAGGGATGGTTTCCATGTCGCGTCACGCGAGAGAGCCATGTTTATCCAGATGCAATCTGGCACTCGTCGAGCCACGCTACGGACCAAAGCTGCCTGGTCGTGCCACGCGAAGGGGAGTGCTAGGGCATAGGTGTCATGAGTCAGCCACGTAGGCCTGCCACGTGGCACCTGGGAGAATCTGGCACCGTTGCACCACGCGACGAGAGCAGAAGTCTGATTTTCTTATTTTTCGTGCTGGTTCTCGTCGTGCGCGTTCGAGGTTTCGATTACAGGTTGTTATAGGATCTTTTTAAGAGTTGTTACATTACAGCTCTGATTTTATTGCTAACGAATGAAATTGCAGGTTGAACTTTCTTTAAAACGGGTTAGATTAACACCGTTCCCCGCCGCAACGAATCAAACTGAGAACTGATAACGACCGATTTCCGGTATAGTTACGTGTCGAACCGATACCGAACTCCGTGTTTCCTCGCCATCCCAAAAGTTTTGATAAATGAAGATGCATCAAGAAAATCTTAAACTAAATCTTTGTTCAATTTCTCTTGAATTTAGCTAAAGTGCTGACTATTGACCTTCTTTTCCACATCATCATATTAGGCTATCTTCATTCACAACCTTCTCCAACCCAACCTTTTAATAAAAAACTAATTTCTCTCTCTTCCACCTACACAACCCAACCTACCTCAACCTTCTACTCACATTCACAACCCAACCTTTAAAACATTTTTTAATAAATATATATTTTTATGCTTCTTATTTATTCACAAATGTGTTAAATATAATTACAATTAATATTTTCATTTGAAATCGATTCGTTTTAAAAGCAAAATAAATAACAACAATATAAGAAATCTTTTAATAAAAAAACACATACATTCATCAAACATAGTTAATAAAAATGACAAACAAGTTAGAACGATCACATAAAATATAAAATTACAGGTACATAAAATACAAACTACATAATTATTCGTCAACTGCAAAATTGTTCCATATATATGCTCAATCAGATCGTTTTTTAGAGCATTATGAGCTTCTCTATTACGAAGTTGTGACCTATTGGTCATATAACTTGATAGAGACGCAATTCGTTTGGTAGAGATTTGAAATGGTAGTTCATCATCTTCAGTAGATGTTGCATGCCTCCGGTTTGTGGGCCTGTCACTTAAAAATTCAGATGGACCATAATAGCTAAAAATATATTTTTTTAATGAACTCGGTTTTTGATAAAATTTATATCGATATGTTCACAAAAAAATTAAACAACACTGTGTTTTCAGATTTTTTTAATAATTAAATATTAAAAAGTTATTAAAGAAAATCATGTTTTAGTTAGAATTAATTGTTATAAAACCAAAATGAAAAACATAATTATAAAAGAACCAATCAATAGCCAACATGTGGCATTTTTTAAAAATAATAAAAAAATCATCAATCAAGGTTTAGATCACAATTTGGTCGTGAGCTGAAATTGATTCCTTTTTATTTTTTTTTTTCACTTTTTGGCCAATCAACTAAGGTTTTGGTCACCAATGGTTGTAGCCTTATATATTGCTTGTTTCATTGGAAAAAAAGGAAGTCCTTTTGCTTATGGGCTAGGCACCAACAACAGGTGTTGAATTGATGGGAACAAATTAGTAGTGGCAAGCAGCTAACTAGCGATAGGAATTTCTTATCGTCGTTCATGTTGTGTTGTAAGTTCAGTTTTCTTAAGCCTCTAAGCTGGATCTTTAAGTCTATCCCATGATTACTATCTTTTGTTATCAATGCATTTTGAAGTTTATTAAGAATGCATACTGCTGTATGTATAATTATGCCATTTTAGATGTTATTTTACTTAAGTAAAAAGAAAATAAAAACCAAACTATGCCAATGTTGATACCTCCCATCAAGTGGATAGGGTCTGAAACCTTTAAATCTTGATCACAAATTTGATTTTTATCGACCGTCATCTTTCTCCATCTTAGGAGATTGCAACATAGTCCTTTTTGGGTGTCCCATTAAAGTTCCAACATCTTTTTCATGAAGCTCTTAATATTATATTACTTGCTCATTGTGTTGATTTGGGTCTACAAAATTCACTATCGTGTCATTATTGAATGGTATTATTCTTTGTATGCCTATAGAGGCATGTGATGTTTTGAGACTTGAGTTGAAGTTTTAACTTTATTATAATACTATTCATTTCTCAATACGATTACAAACTAATGGTAGGTAGACGAGCAACAAGCTGCGCCGCTACCCTTTTCTGAATAGCAAACCCTTCCCTGCTAAACACAAAATTCTGCCCCTTAACATGTGCGGTGTTACTGCTTACCACCTGTTGAACCCGCTTAAGGAACCGCACCGCGTCAGGGGCGAGAGTTGAAGTATGTTGAATATTGCTTCGAACTAGCCTCCATCTTTTATCTTCTGTTACCCATCTTCTTCTATATTCTTTCTATTCATAGTTGCGAATCCAATTTTTTTTTTTTCAAGAGGTTCATTTTGATAGATTCTCAATAATTCTCACTATTTTTTTAAAATCATACAAGAAACCCGTAACCGATTCGAGATGGCTAATTTTCCAATAAACCCGTAGATTGGGTTAAAATTAGAATAAGAAAAGCCTTGGGACTTTCTATCTTTTACAATTAACATACAACCTTTAAATACTAAAACAAAGGGCATGAGATGGAAACGTGCATGAAGGAAAACATGTGCCACTAACTAGAGCTATAAATGAACCGAACGTTCAGCGAACAGTTCGTGAACCGTTCGGCGGGAAGTTCGTTTATGTTCGTTCGTTTATTAAACGAACGAACATGAACAAGAAATTTCGTTCGATTAGTTAAATGAACGAACATGAACAAAGGTCTCGTTCGTTTAATTGTGTTCGTGAACGTTTGGTAAGGTGTTCGTGAACATTCGTTTATGTTCGTATGTTCGTGTTTTAATTAAAGATTTTTATACTTTCATATATTTTATCTATACTTTTTATACTATTAAACTTTTATTTATATCATTACCCTAACAATTAAAATAGGAAACCCCTTTTTCACCTTGTTTATGCACCATTTCCCTTTCTTTTCTCATTAGTTACATCGACGAATATAATCTACCTCCGTTCCACAATAAGTGATTCAAGTTCTAGTGTTACTCTCTGGGCCATCCACCTTTATCTTTTATCGCGTTCGCCAAATTTATTTGTGTTCGCTTGTGTTCGTGAACCGTTCGTGAAAACGCTCATTTTCTTAATGAACGAACACGAACATAAAATCTCGTTCGATAAGTGTTCATGAACCGTTCCTGAACACATTTATTTCCTTAACGAACGAACACGAACAAGGCCTCGTTCGTTTTCGTTCGATTCGTTTACAGCCCTACCACTAACTATTAAATGCATGCATAAAATAACAAATAACTAATCCCATTAACTCCAAAAGTGCAGCCACAACTCCTTGAATAAGTCATGGGTCATGTTTCTTGAATCTGGATATTCGGTATACCCGTAAGGGCAGCCGGGTCTCGGGTCGGTATCGTATCAAATACATTTAATATTAAAGCCAATGACGTTATAGAAACATATGTAAGAATTGGTAGGATAACATAATCCCCTAAGTAATACATTAGTTATAAAAATACAAGTAGATTTTGACTTGGCTAGTAATAAAAGCATGTTGTTTAACTACCCATAAGATATAAATTAAAAGATGTATTTATTCATAATAGAAAGAATCATCGTTGATAACCCAAAAGAATTTGTCATACATAAACTTGGTAAACATATCCATAAAGTCAATATACTACGATTTAACTGCGCACATGTCATGTGTCACGTGTGTGGCGTAACGTGGCGTGATACCCCGTCTCAAGAGAGCGTGAAGGGAGTTACGACGCAAAGAAGTGGGGCGTGTCGGGCCATTTTTGGACCAATCATGTTTCACAGTTTCTTTTTCTGTCTTTTTCTGAAGTTTGTATGTGAAATCATTACACATACACAAAGTGAAAAACAATGAGTTAGAGCTTATGTTTTTACATGACATTAATGTGATACTCACTTTTTTAACGTGATGGTGAGAAAAGTAAAACCGTAATACATAAAGAAACCTACATTGAAATCTGCACCTGATTACAAACAAACGTTTTTCGCTTATCTTATTTTACTCCTTTGGTGTTCTATTTGTTAATTTTTATTTTTATTTCAAAACATCATTTCATAATTCCTAAATTTTCATTATCAATCTATATCTATATCTATCTATACTTTCTATAAAAGAAGAAAATGCAGTGATATAAGAAAAGCTGAGGTGACGACCATAGAGGCTGTCCAACAATGCTTTTCTTATATAATTATTGCGTCATAAAGCTTAATATATAAAATCACTTTAATTTTCAAACCTCTGCTCCACATTCAAATTCAAAGCTCTGGCCCACATTAAAATTTCAAAACTTTGCCCACATAAAAATTTCAAAGCTCTGCACACATTCAAAACTCAAAACCTCTATCACATTCAAAATTCTGGCTCCACATATATAAGATACATCATTCAGGCTCCACATTCAAAATTCAAACCACACCTCTCCCTCAAATCCAGAGCTCCCTCGAATCCCCTCTTCATACCAACCCTAACCCTAGCTTCCGCAAATCATCAACTGTGTTGATCATCTATTCGATTCGTTTCATAAATCACGAATCTTAACTCACAAACACACAAACCAGGATGGACGATACTTGTGATGTTTGTGCCGAAACCCTAGAATGGATTGCTTACGGAAGATGTGGACACAAGGATGTTTGTTCCACATGTGTTGCTCGCCTTTGATTCATTTGTAACGATCGCCGTTGCTGCATCTGCAAATCTGAGTCCTCGATCATCTTCGTTACCAAGGTTTTTCTTCTAATTTGTCGATCAATTGTTGTTGTTTAGCTTTGTGAAATGCATGTGTTTATTGGTTGATTGATGAGTAAATCGCATTAAGCTAATGTTATTTCAGATTTTGTTGATTTTTCATACGGTTTGTTGTTGTTGATTGATTGTTTATATCATTTGTTATTGTTGATCAATTGTTCTTCAAGTATTACAATATAATAGCTTTCTTAGGTGCATTTGTTTACCGGTTGATTAGTGAGTTAATTGCATGAAGTTGATGTCATATCAGAAAATGAAGTAATCGGTATTTGAAGAAAAACATTTTAAAGTATTTTCAGCATGAGCCCGTTCAACGGAGTCCTGAGAGTTGTAGAGTCTTTCACACAAAGCTTCTAGCTGGGCTAATGTCACGGCCCCCGACCCAATTTGACCCATTTCAGGAGCCGCGGGACAGAAATCCCGTGGTATTTAATTTAGGCGACAACGGAAGTCTTTTAAAACAGGATCTTTCAATATTTAAAACTGTCCGTTTACATAATTTAGGGATAAAACCCCGGTAATTTAGAATCATTTGATTTCACTGGGAAATCTTTTATTTTACAAAACATGTTTCTTTATTTTATCCTGAGCCACTTTCTTAAGCTTGTAGTGCTTCACGGCACTTTTTCCTGGATCATAACAGATCACCTGAAACATGTTTGAAAAAGGTTTTGTCAGCGGGAAATACTGAGTGAGTTCATTCAGGTTTTATAAAATGACCCTTAGTTATAAAATTACAGCATAAGAGCGATTACAATGGTTTATATCTTATTTTTATCTGGCGCCGTGTCACAATAGTGACATGTCACAATGGTGACGATGGTCATACCACTATTAGGTCAATGAACCTAAATAGTGATGATTATCCCTAGTAGGTCAATGAACCTAACTGGGAGAAAATTAGTAATGTGCACAATACCTCACTAGCCAGTGATTCAAGATAACCACGACTTAATCCCTGTAATTATAACTTTTGAAAAATAATTTGGAGTATTGTAAAATAGTTGATAAAAAGAGAATGACTCACATTGCAGATTTAAAGAGCAATGTATAAGCCTACTGATTAGCCTTGATTAACCTAATTTAAATAACAATGCACACAAACGGGGTTAGTAACTAATACAGCAGTTCCGTCAATTCACGAGATTAAACCCTCACAACGATTAACAAAGTGCAATACTTAACAATTCAGCGGATTCACAACGAATGACAGAGTATAGCCCGAGTTCGGACAACACTCAAACATTCAAGTCGAAATCACGACGAATGTCAAAGTATAAACTCAATTTGAGCAGCACTTAATCATACGTTGGATAGTTTCAATCGATCGGACGTTGAATCGTAATAGCGATCGAGTTATTACCCTGTTTTGCGACGTCGATTAGTGATCCGTGTGTGTTAATTGTGGTAAACAGAACGTAACTCAGTGCCTAAAACGAATTTCTTCGTAGAACGTACGCAGAATATCAAGTGCCAATGTCTGCTATTTATACACAAAATTTGACAGGCTTACGGACCGTAAGACTTTTTTTCCTTACGGTCCGTAAAGGACACCTAATGGTCATAGGGTTGCCACGTGTGGGACTAGGCCTGCTGAGTTGATGATTTCTCCAAATTCGAATTTGAAAACAAGTTATTTAGATAATCGTCCACTAGGGTTTACCCCCCCCCCCCCGGGTTTTAGGGGCCCTGATGCTGATTCCAATTGTTCTGAAAATTTTAGGGTTTGTGCAGAATCACTTGGGTGTCTTAATTAGGGTTTTCTTAATAGATAATTAACATACTAAGTATTAATTTTAGTGAGAGTTGTTACATCCTCCCCACCTTAAGAAAAATCTCGTCCTCGAGATTTACTGGAAAAAATAAGGATATTTCCACTTCATTTCTGATTCCAGCTCCCAAGTGTGTTCTGGTCCTCTCTTTGAATTCCACTTGACTTTGACCAATACTAGTCGTCTGTGTTTGAGAAACTTGATTTTTCTATCTTCTATTTGTAGTGGTTTCTCTACAAATTTCAATTTTTCATTTACCTCTATATCTTGAAGAGGTACTACCAGGGATTCGTCTGATAAACATTTCTTGAGATTGGATACATGAAATACATCATGTACTCCAGCTAACTCTTCTGGTAGTTGTAAACGATAAGCAACTGGTCCTATACGTTGGATCACTGGAAATGGTCCTACGTACCTTGGACTTAGCTTTCCTTTCTTACCGAATCTAACAACTCCTTTCCAAAGAGATACTTTCAATAGCATTTTGTCTCCAACTTGAAACTCCAACGGCTTTCGTCTATTATCTGTATAACTCTTCTGGCGATCTCTAGCCGTCTTCAGCCTTTCCTTCGTGATACTGAATATCACAGTCGTAGTCACTTAGGATTTTCATCCATCTCCTTTGCCTCATGTGTAATTCTTTTTGCTCAAATATATATCTTAAATTCTTATGACCCGTATAGACAGTAAACTTACTTCCATACAGATAATGTCTCCAAATCTTAAGGGCAAAATTATGGCTCCTAATTCTAAGTCATGAGTGGTATAGTTTTCTTCGTGCTTTTTCAATTGCCTTGATGCATACGCAATTACCTTTTTGCGTTGCATTAACACACGTCCAAATCCTAGCTTTGAAGCATCACCATATACTTTAAAATCTTCTGTTCCTTCTGGTAAGACTAGGATTGGGGTATTTGTTAATTTACGCTTTAAGATCCTAAAGGCTTCTTCTTGTTTAGGTCCTCATTCAAACTTAACTGTTTTACAAGTTAGCTTAGTTAATGATATAGCTATCTTGGAAAAATCCTTAGTAAACCGTCTATAGTATCCGGCTAAACCTACAAAACTCCTAATTTCCATTGCGGATTGCGGAACCTTCCATTTGGTAATTGCTGCTATCTTATCAGGATCTACGTGAATACCTTCATGATTCACCATATGACCTAGAAATTGTACTTCTGGCAGTCAAAATTCACACTTCGAGACTTTGGCGTAAAGCTTTTCTTTTCTTAACAAAGTTAAGAGTGCATGCAAGTGCTGATAATGTTTTTCCTGACTTTTGGAATAAATAAGTATATCGTTGATGAAGACAATTACAAATTTATCAAATATGGTTTAGAGATCCTATTCATCATGTCCATGAATGCTGCAGGTGCATTCGTTAATCCGAAGGGCATGACTGTAAACTTGTAATGACCATACCTAGTTCTGAAAGCAGTTTTAGGTATGTCTTCCTCTTGTACTTTCAATTGATGATATCTGGAACGTAGGTATATCTTAAAAAAATATCTAGCTCCTTGAAGTTGATCGAAAAGATCATCAATCCTAGGTAATGGGTATCGATTCTTAATTGTATCCTTATTCAATTCTCTATAATCAATACACATTCTTATCGGACCATCATTTTTCTTATTAAACAACACTGGTGCCCCCTCCCACGGGGATAAACTTGGTTGTATGAAACCTTTACTTAATAATTCATCTAATTGATTTTTCAGTTTTAATATTTCTGTGGGTGCTAACCGATAAGGTGCCTTGGCTATCGGTACAGTTTCTTGAATTAGATGAATCCTAAATTCTACCTCCCTATCTGGTGGTAACCCTGGTAATTCTTCTGGGAATACATCCGGGTATTCTGAAACTACAGAAATTTCCTTAAGTTCTTTATCTTTAGTATTAATGATTACTGAAATCATTTATACTATTCCTTGCTTTTGTTCATAATTAGCAACTTTCATTACTGATATAAACTTTATGGGTTTACATGACTTATCTCTTGTAATCATTTTTACTTCTCCAGTGGGTGCACAAATTTTTATAGAATTCTTATCACAGATAATTTAAGCATGGTTGTTTACTAACCAATCCATTCCTAACACATCATCAAATTCAACTAATTTCATAGATAATAGGGTTGCAGAAATTTATGACTTAAAAGTTTTATTTCTACGTTTTGCAGAACGTTATTTATTTTAACTGAATCCCCATCTGCTGTTTCTACTGTAGAAATTTGCCTAATGCTGGTTAAAGGTAAGTTAAGAGTTTGGCAGAATGAAATATTTATAAAACTTTGGTTTGCACCAGAGTCAAATAATACTTTTATGTAAACGTTGTGAACTAAGAACGTACCAGCTATCACATCTGGAATGAGCTCTGCTTCCTGAGCAGTCAGTTGGAAGGCTCTTACATTCTTTTTTGCTTCTTCTGCAGGTTTGGCTTTATTGTTAGATAGTTTGTTCAGTTTTGGACAATCTGGCCTAAGATGTCCAGCTTCTCCACAGTTGTAGCAGACTGAAAATCTCTTCCTCCTGCAGTCTTCTTCTTGATGCCCCGGAATTTTGCAAAAATTGCAATATCCTTTGCATCTTCCAAAATGCTTTCTTTTGCAAGAATTGCAAAATGGGTTAGTGGAAGATTGCCCATTCCCTCCTTTCTTGAAATTGTTATGGTTACCTGGACGGAATCCTCGGGTAATCTTTTGGGCTACTTCCTTCCTTCTATTTTCTTCTCTTGTCCGTACTAGTTCGTCAGTCAGAGTATTGGCTAAATCCACCGCATCATCAATCGTGCGAGGTTTCGCAGCCTTGACGATATTACGGATTTCAGCAATCAATCCCCAAATATAACGAGAAATAAGTATCGGCTCTGGCGAAGCCAGGGTTGGTACTACTCGAGCATACTCGAAGAATGTCGAAGTATACTTTCGACAATCTACATCCACCATCCGGTGGGTTAAAAACTTATTTTTCATTTGTTCCTTTTTATATTCGGGACAGAATTTTCTTTCTACAAAGCTCTTAAATTCTTCCCAGTTCATAGCATACGCCATCCTTCTTCCTTTTGCTTGTAACACCGTATTCCACCATTCTAGCGCCCCTTCTTTGAAAAGGTTTGACGCGTACAAGACCTGATCATCCTGAGCACATTTACTTATGGCAATTACTGCATCGGTTTTCTCTAACCATCGCAGTACTGCATTCGCTCCTTCATTGCCTGCAAACTCAGTGGGTTTACAAGCAAGAAATTCTTTGTAAGTGCAACCAGGCGTTGCAGCTTTCATTTTCTTAGGGGGAGGAGCTTGCCGTGGTTCATTCTCATGATTAGTATGATTATTGCCTCCGTTTACGCTATTACTGAAGTTATCTTCAGAAATACGTTTGCTAGGAACGATTTGTTGTGGTTCTATTGGATTTTTAACAGCAGCAACGATTGCTGGAATAGCGTTGGCTATCCCTTGAGTAACTATTGCTGGAATAGCGTTGGCTATCCCTTGAGCAACGATATTTTATATATCCTGCCTAGTCATATATTGATCCCCCGGTTGTTGCTCAGATTGATTAACCTCATTAACTGGTTCATTACTAGCGTTTTCCATCTGATAATATATTTATTAGTATTAATAATAACAATTATACATAAAATAATTATATAAATTTCACAATACACATATAGCCAAACTTATTGATTTCTTGATTTGCATTTATATTTAATAGTATCCATCAATACACACCATTATCTTACAAAGTTTTATTTTAGGTTATTTTACAGACTGATTTTTTTACTATTACTATTACACAACCATAGTTCCATAAATCCCCTATCCTTTGTCAGATGATATTCTAGTAATGGTGTTCCATCTCATCGTATTTCCAGGAGATCTGTCCCCCAATCTCTTGGATCTTATTCCCAGTATCCATTAGTTCATTGCCAAAGTGGCGGAGTTCAGCCATATTCTCGTTACTCATTGGTGGATTTGGTAAAGGTTCTGGATTGAACTGAGGAAAAAGCTTATAGGGATTGTTTTGGAACTGTATTTCATTAGTTAACCATTCGTCTATTTGTGAGTGGATTGAAGGATTTGGAATAGCTGGTTCTAAGTTCATTGGTAGTTGTGTTTCAAGAAAGTGAATAAAAACATTTTCATTAACAGGCTTAATAGTATTATAGCTTGTCAATATAAAATCTAGCTCTTCCTGAGATGGTAACCCTTCAATTTGCCCAATTTCCATTTTCTTAGGCTTGGGTTTCTTGAGAGGTAAACCGTTGAATTATATATGTTCTTCTATGTCTGGTATATACCTATTGAAATCTCAGGAAACCTCTATTCTTACTGGATAGAGATTTAAATTCTGAAGGGCGTCAGACAAGTTACTCATGCTGTTTAGCAAAATACACACAATTACTAAGTTAAAATTCATAACAAAATTTTGCAGAAGAACTTTTAAATTTTATTTCATACTGGGTAACTACCAAAACAACGGAAATTTAAAACACACTAGGTTTTATTTGTAAATTTATTTATTTACTGAATAAGGCTTCTAGACTGTAGATAATAAAGGTGCTAAAACTTGGGTCAAATTATTTAAGGTTTTGCATTAATTGCTATATTGGTTAGCATATAAAGATCTGCCCATACTGTACACAATTAGTCAGATAATAAAACACATAATCACAAAATAGCAATTAATAAAAATTAAGTATTTTTTAAATACTTAATTGGCTTAAATTAGTGGCTTGATCAGTGGCTCTGATACCACCTTTTTCTGTCACGGCCCCCGACTCGGTTTGACCCGTTTCAGGAGCCGCGGGACAGAAATCCCGTGGTATTTAATTTAGGCGACAACGGAAGTCTTTTAAAACAGGATCTTTCAATATTTAAAACTGCCCGTTTACATAATTTAGGGATAAAACCCCGGTAATTTACAATCATTTGATTTCACTGGGAAATCTTTTATTTTACAAAACATGTTTCTTTATTTTATCCTGAGCCACTTTCTTAAGCTTGTAGTGCTTCACGACACTTTTTCCTGGATCATAACAGATCACCTGAAACATGTTTGAAAAAGGTTTTGTCAGCGGGAAATACTGAGTGAGTTCATTCAGGTTTTATAAAATGACCCTTAGTTATAAAATTACAGCATAAGAGCGATTACAATGGTTTATATCTTATTTTTATCTGGCGCCGTGTCACAATGGTGACGATGGTCATACCACTATTAGGTCAATGAACCTAAATAGTAATGATTATCCCTAGTAGGTCAATGAACCTAACTGGGAGAAAATTAGTAATGTGCACAATACCCCACTAGCCAGTGATTCAAGATAACCACGACTTAATCCCTGTAATTATAACTTTTGAAAAATAATTTGGAGTATTGTAAAATAGTTGATAAAAAGAGAATGACTCACATTGCAGATTTAACGAGCAGTGTATAAGCCTACTGATTAGCCTTGATTAACCTAATTTAAATAACAATGCACACAAACGGGGTTAGTAACTAATACAGCAGTTCCGTCAATTCACGAGATTAAACCCTCACAACGATTAACAAAGTGCAATACTTAACAATTCAGCGGATTCACAACGAATGACAGAGTATAGCCCGAGTTCGGACAGCACTCAAACATTCAAGTCGAAATCACGACGAATGTCAAAGTATAAACTCAATTTGAGCAGCACTTAATCATACGTTGGATAGTTTCAATCGATCGGACGTTGAATCATAATAGCGATCGAGTTATTACCCTGTTTTGCGGCGTCGATTAGTGATCCGTGTGTGTTAATTGTGGTAAACAGAACGTAACTCAGTGCCTAAAACGAATTTCTTCGTCGAACGTACGCAGAATATCAAGTGCCAATGTCTGCTATTTATACACAAAATTTGACAGGCTTACGGACCGTAAGACTTTTTTTCCTTACGGTCCGTAAAGGACACCTAATGGTCATAGGGTTGCCACGTGTGGGACTAGGCCTGCTGAGTTGATGATTTCTCCGAATTCGAATTTGACAACAAGTTATTTAGATAATCGTTCACTAGGGTTCACCCCCCTGGGTTTTAAGGGCCCTGATCCTGATTCCGATTGTTCTGAAAATTTTAGTGTTTGTGCAGAATCACTTGGGTGTCTTAATTAGGGTTTTCTTAATAGATAATTAACATACTAAGTATTAATTTTAGTGAGAGTTGTTACAGCTAAGCTCTCCATTCTTGATTGAAGAAGGAACTTATCCAATTTAGGTCTACAAAATATATGATAAGAAGAGGTCATGTATCATATAAATCGACTCACGTAGTAGATCAAAGATTGACTGACATGTAATAACAATAGAAACAGAAAGAGCAACAGGGATTGTATAAGCAAATATCACATGGAACCAGGCATCGTGACACATAGATAGATGGATATTACATTGTTGATCATACAAGAAAGAAAGAAAGCATCTCTGATGATGATGAAACTAATGATTCCTATTACATGTTATTGGAGAAAAAGAAAAAGGGAAAATACATATGGAAAGAAGTCCATCGACCAATCCTTGCTACGGTAACAATAATACTCCTGCCTGTAAAAAGAAAGACAATGACCACCAACAAAATTAGCTGTCATCAGCTAACTGAGGTCTGAAACCACTAGATTGAGATCACAAGATGATAAAAATCAGGTTAACAAAAGGAATAAGCATTTGGGCCAACAAAAGGCATAATCGTGTTGAGTTTTAGGCTGTACATATCTTATGGATCAGCTCCCTTGGATGATTATGGAATATTCATAATTTGTGTTTAAACTATGTACAGGGATCGCAGGAAAAGATTAAACTGGTTCCAACTGATCTAAAGCTTGATATCTTGGTATGATATGTTTTTCTTTCCTCATATTCTGTTTGTATACTATAGTTAACAAATACTATTACGTAAACTGATTCAAAAGTTCTCATAGGTGAATAATGCCGGGATTTTAGGATCGAGTGTGGACACCAATGCATTAGAAGCCTATACAAAGGGCAATGTAAGTTTTTAGATGTAGACTGCTTTGGCCTTCGCTTTCATGCCGATAATCTAAAAGTAATATGATTATTGCGGGCTTCAGAATATATCAAACGGGGAGAAATTTCTACACAACCATACAACTTAGGAGAAACCTACATTCAAACAAATTATTATGGAGCAAAGAGGATGGCCGAAGATTTCATGCCTCTTTTGTCATTCTCCGACTCTCCAAGAATCATCAATGTTTTATCAAGCTCTAGAAAATTAATGGTAATTTTTTAGTTAATTTTTGATATATTTTTCTTTAATATTCATAATATGTGTTTAAACTGTGTCTAGGGATTGCAGGGAAAGATTAATCTGGTTCCAATTGATCTAATGAACAGACCAAATTCGTACAATGAGAAGGTTTACCCAGCAAACAAGGTGATTCTCTTGCAAAAGTTTTATGCTTTCTACATGATTATGCATACAGTTAGATTCGTAGTCTTTTAAGTTTGGTTCAACCAAAAATGCACTTAGTACAAACCACTAAGGTAATGCTTCGAAAAAATGTTATTTCAAACCCTAACATTGGGTAATATTTTATAGGGTTTGAAAATAGTGGTTGAAACCACTGTTGTAATCAAATTGGGCTCGGAGAAAACAGTGGTTGAAACCACTGTTGGCTAATATTTTATTGGGTTTATTAGGTTAAAACAGTGTTTTGTGGAGAAAACAGTTGGTTGAAACCACTGTTGGGTTAAACTGTGGTTTGAAACCACTGTTCGGCTAAAACAGTGTTTTGTGGAGAAAATAATGGTTGAAAACACTGTTGGGTTAAAACTGTGGTTTGAAAGCACAGTTTTAAGCCAACAGTGGTTTCAACCACTGTTTTCTCCACAAAACACTATTTTAACCCAATAAAATATTACCCAACAGTGGTTTCAACCACTATTTTCTCCAAGCCCAATTTGATTATATATTCACTTTAAAGTAGTGAAACGGTTACCAAGAGCATTTATTTGTTCTCCGGTATAGCAGTTTAATTCATTGTGCTTATGTTTCCAGGTTCAGCAAAGGAGTTGATCAAACAAGAACTTTAGGCGGTTGCTGAAGGTGTGGCTACTTCGCTTTTTCGTTCAACAATACCCATTCAACCCGACTTAAATAAACATAGCTCAGAAGCTAACCCGAGTGGTGAAACTCATAATAGTAACGCAGACGTGCAGTCCGGAGTTGAAGTTGAGGTTCTTTGATTGTGTTATGCTTTTGTTAATGGGGAGGTTTCTTTACTATCTTGATACGTAATTGTGTTTTGTTTATACAGGATCTAAAACTGAAGATTCCAGAAAAGACAAATCTTAGGTTTCCAGTTTCCTATGGCCTCGGTTCTTTGCAGGTAAAGATTTAATCTTTTAATTAATGTCCACCCTTATAACGGTTATCAACTAATAAACTGTTCACCTTTTTATTTTCAGATAATCAAGAACAACGGTCTTGAGAGTTTTGTGAACTGGGCTCAAGTACATTTGGAACTGTTTGTCATGGCAAGTGGAGAGGATTTGAATACAGAGGGAGGAATTCTGGAATGAAGCAATAAAGCTTGCAAATCTTCATCACCCGAATGTTGTATCGTTTGACGGGGATGTACTTAATGGTCCCGGTGGCGCTGTTGCTACAGTTACAGAGTACATGGTTAATAACTCTTAAGAACTGCTTTGCAAAAGAACGAAGGTAGCATAACTTGAGCTTCATTTTTATAAGTTTTCTAAATAATGTTGAACATTGATATATAAATGATTGTTATCAGGAATCTGGATAAACGCAAACAGCTATTGATTGCCATGGATATTGGTTTCGGGATGGAACATCTTCATGGGAAAAACATGTCACCTAATGAAGATCAAAAGCTCAAAGACTACATTCTGACCCATGGTGTTGGCTGCTAGAGTTTTGTTCGTGCTCATGTCAGTAAGTTATATGCAGTTGAGATGTGCTTTTGTTATTTGGTTAATCATTAGGTGTTTTCATTAACAGACAGGTTTGCAACGTAACGGGAAGAATTGCATGTTAAGATGGATTTATTATTTACGGCCAGGATTAAAGCGAGGAACGCTCACATTACAAAAATGAGGAGATCATTATATTCTTAAATGATTTGATATATTATATTCTTAAATGTAATTGGCCAATCTGATATATTATATTCTTAAATGTAATTGCAGGAACACTTAGCCGAGGTATTAAATGTGTATAAATGTGAAAGATATAAAAAACGAAAAGGGTTTACATGCTTTCCTATGAACCGCTATGCGACGAGGCTATGTTTCACTGCTCTGTTCGATTTCCCACAATGGTTCGGGGCCTGAACTTGAGTCATTTACAATGGTCTAGGGCCTGAACCGAGTGGTTAAGCAATATACACTAGCGGAGCGGATGGCGATGACAATATCTATGACTCATAGCTGGATCTTCATCAATTTTATATGGTATTGATTTGATTAACAGTACGAAAAAAGTTGTGAATATTGGAGCTTTATTAACAGTGAATTTATGGTTATTGATGATGCGAATTCTGATCCATCATTTCTTAGAGACACCCATTAAAATCTCATCTTACATTATATAAATTGTAGTGGACTTCTTGGTACCATTGAGGGCAATGCGCACGTGTGTATAAAGCATTATTTCTCGATTGTATTTAATCTTTGCTTTATTGTGTTAAAATTATTAACCATGTTTGTTATTTAAATGATGTTCTCTTTCTTTGTAATCTATTTTTAATTAAATCTTAAAAAAATGAATAATCATTCATCGTATAATAAACTGTGGTATGCGTGGTTTTCAAAAAACCACCTGTGTTTGCACACAGGTCTTACTACTAGTACTATATAACAATATATAACATATAATTTTTTAGGCTGGGTGGTGTGACTCAGCGCCCCCTACCACCTCACTATCTTTAGCGCCCCTCCCCCATTCCTAAGCGCTATGGGGGCGTTATTCTTGGCCTCCCCAAAGAGATAGCGGATGCGAATTAAGGTTGCATCTGGTGGGACCCATGTCGCTTGACCAATCATGTTTTGCTTATCTTTTTCTTAATACTTAATTAGGGGCGCTATGAACTTGGTGAGAGCTTTATCACACGCTATTATTGTTAAATGAGGCGTCATTTTTATCCCAAAATCTATATGGCGCTTACGTGGCGTGATAAAGCCCTTAGGGGCTTTATACCACACTACCCAACCTTATAATAAAGTGTTAAATTTATTTTATAACTTTAAATAACTATAAAACTTTCAGAACTCCTAGGAAACAGACAGTTTATTTATACCATTTTTTTCTTTTTTTCATATTAAATATTCAACGTCACGTTTTAACTTCTAAATCTACTGAACTATAGATTTTAAGAATTATATGACATTTTATTTAAAATTAATATTTAAAAAAATATGTATTTAATCTGTG